>NW_024425230.1:22593458-22663070 GCF_017311325.1 Ursus maritimus | reverse complement strand
GGGGGAATGGGATAGGCCGGTGATGGGTAGTAAGGAGGGCACGTATTGCATGGAGCACTGGGTGTTATACGCAAGCAAGAAATTTGTTTCCAAAATCAGTTTGATATTTTCTCCTTTTCCTCCTCCTTTTTAGGATGCCGTGGCTATGGCTGACAGGTAATACTTTTGTACTGAAACATATTTTCTTCTTCTGTTCCTTTTTCCTCTAGTTTTCCAAATAGACTCAGTTCCCCTTGGGTATATGGTCCCGGTTTCAGCTTTCGTGTCTGCCCCTAAGATCAAATAGCACTGGCTTTGGAGGGAAGATGGGGGTCACAAGGACCCACTAGTATTGAATCTCAGGATCCCAGGGCTGGAAGGGAGTGTATGGCGAGGCCCAGCCAGCAAACGCGTGGTCGGGTCTCCTCCATGAGCCCCTCCGTTCACCAGGAGGAACCAGGATCCAGTGTCCCTAGCATCCCCTAGCTGTGCCAGAACCCAGACTATGCACTGCAGAAAGTATGCACATCGTGGAGTCAGACAGGAGTTCAAATCCTGCTACCCCCCTGCCCATGACCCTGGGCAAGGCCAGCCAGCCTAGGACCCACCTTCCTTATCTGCAGACAGGAATAGTTTTATGGGAATTAAATGAGACAATGTCTGTAAAGCAACATGAATGGTGAAGCTTGATAACATAAGGGTTAAAAGAACAGGTTCTGGCAAAGGACAGACCCGGTTTCAGATTCTGCCCCTGCCACTCACAAACCCTGTGACTGCCAGGGTCAAGAGCACTCAGAGCCCCCATCCACCGTCAGCAGGTTGAGTATGCTTGGCCCCATGGAAAAGAAACCTCAGAGTCTGTACATCTTGGGGCCTGGGGTGATGTGGGGACGGGAACTTCCAGATCAGCACCTGTGCATGCCCCCAGCTGAACCCCCTCCCTTCCCCTCCCCTCCGACGCACAGATCAGTCCCACCCATCCCCACTGGAGATGTCCTGGGTCAGTCACGAAAGCAGATAGCCCAAGGCAACCAGCAGCATGTTAAAATAAAGAAGTAAAAATTCAGCAAAGAGGCCCTTCTCGTGTATTGCTAGTGACCCAGCGCAGTAGACCCACCCTAAGGAGTGTGTCCCTTCATCCTCATTGGTGTGTCTGTTTATACCAACAGACTTGGGAAGTTCTTGAATACAGAAACAGATGTGGAGATCTCTACACAGCCTGACTTTGAAGACCAGACTCTGGACTTCTCTGATGTGGAACAGCTAATGGGCTCCATTAACACCATCCCAGGTGCGCATTCACCTGTGTGTACACCCCGCACAAAGTTCCAGTTCCCTGAGCTTTGAGTTAGCCATTGTGATGGCTAAAAAAATCATAAAGATTTAGAAGCAAGTATTCTTTCACTCTAATTTCACATCTTTATGGCTTGTAAGGGGGACAGCAGAGGCTGACCTCCCCCGGGATAAGTGCCTACCTCACTTTCCAGGGAGCCAACATCAGGCCCCGGGCAGCCTTGAAATACCTTTTGTTTATAGCCTGTCCAGATTCATAAACACCTGTTCGCCTGCCTGAGTTACTCCAAGTAAGTAGCCTGAATTTTATTCACTTGAGTAGCACAGTGGCTAGGAGATGAGCTCCAGAATCCCATGGAGCTATTGAGAGTCCCAGGCCTGCCACTTCCTAGCTGTGTGACTCTGGACAACTTGCCTAACTTCTCTGAGTCTTGGTTTCCTTTCCCGCAAAATGAACATCATAATGCCTCCCGGCGATACGGTGAGAGTTACGTGAGGTGATATATGTATAACACGTTACATGGTACAAGATAACTCTTAAACATATTGTTGCGATTACTTATTTCTAACAATAATACTATAATTCAGCTGTTTTTGTTTTGACTGCTCACCTTCTCTTTCTCACCAGCACCCAACTCCATTGTCAAAATGTTGTATATATCATTTTAGGTTTTTCCTTTACCCAGATTTTTTAAAATAAAAAGGGAATTATTCTGTTTTGTAACCTTGTTTTTTAATCAAACCAATTATGGTTAATATTTTCTTGCGCCGATAAGGTCTTCTATGACATCGTTTTAGTGGGTCTATACCTTTGTTTGTTTATTTAATCCTCAACTGGATTGGATGCTGGGATGTTTCTAGGTTTTTTCCCTAGAAACCACACTGTAATGGACATCCTTAATTATAAAACTTGGAGGCCATTCTTAGACTCATGGCTCAAGCAGTGATTTCACTGAGCTATGACGTCTATGGGATGATCCCTTCCCCTTCTAGGGATGGTGCTGCCCAAATATTCAGGCCCCGGAATTTGGAGGACAGGCACTGTCACTCAAGTCAGTGCTTGAGACACGCGGACACCTCCCCCCCTAGTCCAGGTTCCGTGCAGACCATCCCCCTCCTGCCTGCATGGAGCCTCCCGAGCGGGTCCCAAGCCCCGGGCCGCCCCCCTTCTCACTGCAGCTCCTGCTCTTCTTGCTGCGGGGCTGTTCCTTGCAGGGTATAGAAGGACATCTGCTGTCCCTCCCGAACTTGGTCAGTTGGGGATACGGGTTCTTTCTCTTCCTCCCCTCCTTTGTCATGTTAGGACTTTCCAGAGAGGAAGGGCTGAGCTGTGGCTAAGTAAACTCCTTGGAGTTTGGTTGTGCTCTTACCCGGACTGAGCAGTGTCAAAATCAGAAGTGAAGGTTGTTGCACCAAGCCCGGGTTGGAGGGAGGTGCTGCCGTGGGAGAAGAGTCAGGGAGGAAAAACCAGGAGTGTCTCCTAGTTATGTGTGAGTCGGGGGAATAGGGAGGCAGAAGTCCTAACCTGCAGAGAATAAACAAATTGACTCAGTAGATGGACTCTAAAGACGGTGGTTCTCAAAAGCACAATGGCACCCAACCCAGTCTTCTCTCGTTATAACGAAGACGTGGCTGTTGGGTGGGTCCCTAAAGAAAGCAGAGCTTCCCTGTCAAAGACTTCTCTCCCTCCATGGCTCACTTCAGGGCTGTAGCCACACCACTGTGGTCCTGGCTGTCTTGCCTCTTTGCATGGCGTGGAAGGGGTCAAAGGACCCAGACCTAAGGCAGGTCTGGCAGACCACACCCCAGCCCTAGTCCCTGTCACTGAGCCCTCCGCCCCCACACTTGTGTGGGTTTGCCAGAGTTGCTCGCAGGTTCAAGTTTGGGAGGGTTGACCTTCCTGACCTTGTCCAACCTGGGCTGCCGCTTCCACCTCCAAAGCCCGTAGATGGGCCAGGGGACCAGTAGTTCTGTGACCGGGGCCACTCCCATCCCACACGTCTACGTCAGCCTCCTCACTTGTGTTTGTTCCTCTCCCTTTTCCTTGTCTAGCTCCTTCTGCTCCAGTGATAAACCCCCAGGCCCCCAACTCTGCCACGGGGTCCTCCGTCCGAGTGTGCTGGAGTCTGTACTCCGATGACACCGTGGAGAGCTATCAGCTGTCCTACCGGCCAGTGCAGGACAGCTCGCCTGGGAAGGACCAAGCAGGTGAGGCTCTGCCAAGAGCACACTCGTGCTCTGCAATGGCTGAGGGCCTTCAGAGGCCAGGGCCCTGCCTTCCCAGCAGTCAGAAGGGCAGAGGTGGGTGAATCGGCGCATCCAGCTCCTTGGAGCCGTCATGATCTGGGAACTACCTAGAGAGCTGATGCAGGCAGGGGAGCATGGCAGAAAGGGCGAGAAAGGCAAGTTGGCTGGAGAGAGTCACAAGACCAGGCTAAGGTGTCTGGAGTGTAGACAGAGCTATCAGGTCAGTGTTGCCACTGGGATGAGTCCCTGGCTGCACTGTGTGCAGGAAGGGTGGGGACGTCCTACCTTGAGGAGGCCCAGCTGGGCTGTCTGGGTTCTGATGGGCCTAGCATGCGACGGGAGGGTTGGCTGGCTCTTCTCAGAGCAACCCTGTGTTGGTAGAGACCGGAAGGGTAGCCTGCACCCCCCTGTGAGGGGTGAGGGGGCCTCTGCAGCTTGGACGGGCCACTGCTGTCAGACCCACGTCCCCAGGTTGAGCAGATTCCTGGGAACGGACCCTCACCTCCACTGTGAGCGGCCCATCCTCTTCCTGGGGAAATGGAGCTGGCTGGTATGGGGCTAGGCCTGGGGTAGCTGCTCCCCCCGCCCCACATAGCAGATAAGCCATTTATCTGTTGAGAAGAGAGGGTCAGACAGTAGAGGAGCCCCAGCTGAGCCCCTGGAGGAATCAGAGAACCAAGGCTAGCCTGGCAGGGCCTGTCCTGTGTGCATGGAGGCAGAGTGAGGTTGGGGGAGAGGGCCTTGGGGATTTCCACTTTATGGACGTGGAGACAGAGACCCCGGGGGGAAACGAGCTGTCTGTGGGGACACATTGGGTGTTGGCAGAAGCAGGACAAGAGTCAAGTCTGCAGGCACCTGGCACAGAGCTGTGCTCCTTGTACCAGGCCAGGCAGGTGGAGGGTTCTAGGTGCTGAAAGCAAGGACGGTTTTTCTGCCCAGGGACCAGGAAAGAAGGGGAATTCTTTTTTAATTTAAATTCAATTAATTAACATATACTGTATTATTACTTTCAGAGGTAGAGTTCAAGGATTCATCAGTTGCCTATAACACCCCGTGCTCATTCCATCACATGCCCTCCTTAATGTCCATCACCCAGTGACCCCATCCCCACTCCCCTCTCCCCTCCAGCAACCCTCAGTTTGTTTCCCGGATTCAAGAGTCTCTTATGGTTTGTCTCCCTCTCTGATTTCATCTTGTTTTATTTTTCCCTCCCTTCCCCTGTGATCCTCTGTTTTGTTTCTTAAATTCTACATATGAGTGAGATCATATGATAATTGTCTTTCTCTGATTGACTTGTTTCACTTGGCATCATACCAGGAAGGGGAATTCTTCGGAAAGGTAAGTTTAAGTGATGCTGAGGGAGGTCAGAATAAGGGGAGCAGACAGTGAGGGTGAGAGGACACAGTGGGGAGAGAGGAAGATTTTAGAAGGGAGGTCAGGGACCAAGAAGCCAGAGCTGATTAAGCCCAGCTCTTGTCATGAATCCACTCCGTTGCTACTCCCGGCAGACTCACGGAAGAAGCCAGTGTGTGTGGGCTGTGTCCTGGCAAATCTGTGAAGATCTTTTAAACAGGCCACTTTGTAATAAAGGAACTGTTGTCAGACAGTGGATTCGTGAGTTATCGCTGCCTTCCAGGAGGCTGGAAGGTGTATCAGTTAGCTTTTGCTGTGTAACAATACCCTACCCCACCCCACCGCACACATATATACACAACTTGATGCTTAAAATGACAAACATTTGTTATTTCATCTAATTCTGTGAGCTGGCTGGCTATCCTTCTGGTCTGGGCCAGCTTGGGTCGGGCTGGATGGTCGGGGATGGCCTCCTTACTGATCTGGGGACACGGCTGCGATGGATGGGATGACTTGGATGGCATCTGGTCTCATTGTCCAGGAGCTGGCTCAGGCTGGTTCACACGGAACTGGACGTGTTCCCAGCAGCAAGAAGACAAGCCCCTGTGCGCTGGCTTTTCCTGAGCCCCTGCCAGCATCCTGCTTGCTGCTGTCCCGTTGGCCACAGCAAGTCCCACGGCTGAGCCCACCAAGGGATGGAGGGAAAACCGAACCACATTGCGGAGGAGTGCACCTCCAGGGATGGGAGGGGTTTGCGGCCAGTTTTGTTACCTGCTACAGGGAGAGTCAGCACAACTCATGGGGAGCTACTTGGCCTATTTTTGGAGTTGAATTCTTGTCTTTTTTCTTTTTTTCCAGAGTTTACAATGACTGTCAAAGAAACCTACTGCTCAGTGACAGATCTTGTGCCAAATACCCAGTATGAATTTTGGGTCACAGCTCAGAACAGGGCTGGCCCCAGCCCCGCCAGTGAGCGTGCGGTGTACATGACAGGTAATGGGGCCCACTTGGGACGCAGGAGTCATGGCTTTCTAGATGTGGCAGGGCCCTCGATTTGGCAGGGCAGGGATAGCTGTATAGTTTTCTTTCACTGAATACACCAAATCTGTATTCCTAGTGTGGAAGGAACATTTGCTCAGAGTTGGTCTCAAAATATCAAAAAGCCCTGCGCACAATCACAGTGCCGTAGCACCTTTCAACCCCCTTCTGCTCGAGGAACATGGGAGCGGGATGCCCCGTGTCTTGGTCCGCCTGGGTGGCCATCACAGAACACCACAGACCCAGGGGCTCGTAAACGACAGAAGTTTATTGCTCACGGTTATAGAGGCTGGAGGGTCCAAGGTCACGGTGCCAGCATATTCAGTGTCTAATGAGAAGCCTTCCTGGTTCGGAGACCTCACACGGCAGAAAGGGGCCACAGAGCTCTTTGGGCTCGCTGTCATAGAGATGTCCTGCTCCTTATCTCCCAGAGACCCCACATACCATCACACTGGGGAATTCAGCCGGGGTTGGGGAGACAGAGATACTGGTTTGCTTCTTCTTGCACTGAATCTCTTTTGTGCAAAGACAGTGGTCGTGCTGTCTGGCCAGGCTCTGGGCACACTGGCTGGGTGTGAGCAGAATGGCTGTTCATCTCTCCCTTTGTCCTGCACCCAGCGCCTTCCCCTCCCGTTATAAAAAGCAAAGAGATACGAAGCTGCGAAGAGGCCGCGCTCATCTGCTGGGAGTCTGGAAACCTGAATCCCGTGGACTCGTACACGGTGGAGCTGACCCAGGCGGAAACACCCGAAGCGTCGGGCGTAACTGAGTGAGTCACGGGGGGCGTTTGCTGGGTGCAAGAGGCCTTGACACCTGACACGGTGACACAGCTCAGGAAATCCATGGGGTCCGGAGGGAAGGTCAGAGTTTGGGACACTGGGAACCTTAATCTGGGGCTGCTTCGTTTTCATGAGAAGTTGCTGGAACATAGGGCGCTTGGGTGGCTCAGTCGGTTAAGCGTCTGCCTGCGGCGCAGGTCATGATCCAGGGTCCTGGGATCGAGCCCCACATTGGGCTCCCTGCTCAGCAGGGGGTCTGCTTCTCCCTCTCCCTCTCCCTCTGCCTCTCCCACCCCTGCTCGTGCTCTCTCTCAAATCAAATCTTTAAAAAAAGAAGTTGCTGGAATGCTATTACTGAAGATGCATGACGAGTGAATAAATGGGTTAAACCTCGGGGTGGCTTTCTCAGCCCAACGACGGTTTACCGTTCATTCATTCATCAAGTATTGCCGGCCTCGGCGGTGCCGAGTCCTGTGCCTGGGCTCTGGGAGACTAGACAGACACATTCCCTCCCCTACGGAGCTGACCAGCGAGTGGGGGCAAATAGAACACAAGAAAACAAACAAATGCTCGAGGTGCTGGATGGACCGAAAGACCCACCGGCTGGAATTTGAGGGGAGGGAGAGCATCATGAGGCAAAACAAAAGAGGTTAGAGTTCAGTGTGCAAAGAACTTTGTGCCCGTGGTGGAAGGGTCTGGAGGCTCACGCCCACACCTGTTGGCGGAGCGAAGGCGTTCACAGGTGGGTGAGGGCTGGAGTCAGCAACCCCAGCGGCCCGCGGGTCCCGCGAGTGTGCAGCTGTGTGCAGCCGAGGACACATGGAACGCTCCGCTGGTTTACAACTAGGCAGCCCCGGAGTTTACACAAGAGGAGTGACCCGGCCAGGCAGCCAGGATGAACCAGGATGTCCAGGGGATGCCCCGCTATGGGGCGTGGAGTGCGTCCACCTGGCTCGGAAGAAATGGAGGAGGCAGGGTGGGTGTCAACTGGTAGGGAAGACGGGTTCTTCTCTGCTGGATGCCGGGCTTGGAGCCTGGCCATCTGTCCCACACATCCTCTGTTCCATTAGAATCCATGTGTCCACAGCTGTATCAGGCTGACCTAGGTAGTTCTAGAAGTACTCAGGAGGGGGGCAGAAGGGGCCTGGTGGCTCTGGACACCAGAACGATCCAGATTTCCTTTGCAATTTATGCTGACACATTAGGAGCACCTGACCCCTAGGACCAGCCCGTAATGGTGTGTGGCCTGTGACCTAGGTCTGGGGTAGTGCCCGCTCGCCTACTACAAATCTAATCATCTTGAAGAAAAGATAGAATTCCTTCGCACAGACTAGCCCTTTCCTGCTAGTTCATGCCATACCGGCTTCTCTCCCCTGTCTGGCTCCAGCCGCACTGTCATGTTTTAGTTCTCCTACTTCCTGTGCTCCTTCCTGCCATGTGCCTCCTCTACGGAGGAGACTGCTGTCCCTGTTTCATCCAGGGACTTCCAAGTCATTCTTTTTTTTTTTTCTTAAAGATTTTATTTATTTATTTGACAGAGAGGGCGAGAGAGAGAGAGAGAGAGAGAGCACAAGCAGGGGGAGCAGCAGAGGGAGAGGGAGAAGCAGCCTCCCTGCTGAGCAGGAGCCGGATGCGGGACTCGATCCCAGGACCCTGGGATCATGACCCGAGCCGAAGGTAGACGCCCAACCCACTGAGCCACCCAGGCGCCCCCCAAGTCATTCTTCAGAGCTCAGCTCAGAAGTCCCCTCTGCAGCATCGGGCACTCTGTAGTACGCCATCACCATGTCATGGTTACCACCTTCCGTTTCCTCCAGCGATGGCTTGAGGAGCGCCTCTCTTCCCATCTAGACTGTGAGCTCAGTGAGGCCAGGGACTACGTTAGTTTCCCCCCGAGCCTCTTTTCTACAGCGCCGGGAATCTAAGGTTCATGGTTAATACTTATTGAACAAAGTGGGAAAGTGCCCGTCTGGCCTGGAGCTGCAGCCCTCAGGGTGACCTGAACAGCCAGACCTTGCCGGGTAGGGGCGTTGTATCCGGAAACGGGCGTCACCCCGGAGGCTTCTCTTTTCCCCTGAACTGAAATGGCTCTAGCAGTTGCAGGAATAGACAGTGGCAGTTATGGGCCTGTATTCGTGTCTAGTAGAATTAAATGCCAGGTGTGGGGCTAGGTCCCCAGGATGGGGAACCCGGAGGGAAGAGGTCCACACACAGCAGGAGTCACAAAGGAACGAGGAAAGTGGACTGGGAGGTCACGCTCCTGGCTGTGCCACTGTTGGACGGGAGTGCGAGGCTGGGTTTCAATTCCCAGCTTTGAAGGGAGGCCTGGTGCTGGGGCCTGGCCGCCTGGCTCCACCGTGCGGTGACCGCAGCTCTGCTTCTTGCCTAGGTCGGTTGTGGGCATCCCAGCCTGCGAGGCCCTGGTGCAGCTGCAGCCCAGACAGAGCTACACAATCTACGTGCGAGCCCTCAACGTGGGGGGCCCCAGCGCAAGGAGCGACCCTGTGACAGTCCGCACCACAGGTAAGTGCCCGGGCCACACGCTGCCAGGGGCCTACAGGAGCCACCGTGTGGCAGCCCAGAGCTGCATGACTTTGCTGGAAAATACGGCAAGTCAGGCCAGAAGGGGTTTGGGGACATCAAGGCCCTGGGGTCCCATTTTATAGACAGGAGACTGGAGGCCCAAGTCATAGAGCAGTTTGGTGGCAGAGCAAACATTACAACTCAGGGGTTTTTTCCATGCCCTCAGGTAGGCTAGAGGCTTGTCACCCCGGACCTGGGTGGCCAGACGCCTCATCACTCACACAGGCCGCACGCCACCCTTGGGAGGGCATCATTATCCCCAGCAGGAGCTGTTGCCCTTGGCCGGTCTCCTGTGTCTGCTGTCAGCCCCAGACTGTCCCACCCGCCCACAGGCCCAGCTTGGCCCGGGCTGCTGAGCCTCTTCCTAGGCCCTGTCTGGCCCTGCGGGGTGCCCACACCACCAAGCCCGGCACCCTCCCCTCCCCTCCTCACTTGTCGTCCTCCTGTCACACAACTGTCATACTGTCATGTCCCGTCTAGGTCTTGAGCAAGCAGAGACATCACTAGCAACGCTCCGTAACTCTGCTTTCCCGGCGCTGCTCAGCTGTGGATTCTGAGCTTTGTCACCGTGCCCGGGAGCCCACAGAGCCAGTCCCGCTCGGGCGGCTGATGGGGCGGCGGGCAGGTAGGAAGCAGGGAGCCGGACCCGCCCCCTGACTGGGAGCATTCCCGGAGGGATGTCGTGTCATACTGTCGTCCTTCCCAACGCCAGGAGGAGAGCTGTGTGATCAGTTCCCACGTGTGTCTTCCACACGGATGGGGAGGAACCAGCCGAGGGGCCCCTGGAGACCCCGGAGCTGGTGCGGGCTCGTGCTGGCGTGGGGACTCAGGTGTTTCTGTTCTGTTCACCCGGCCCTGCCTTTACTTGGCTGGCCCTCCTCCCTTCCTGTGCCAAGCTGGTGTTTTGAAATGTCAGACTCTGGCTGTGCCGGTGAGAACAGAGTGAAAGGTAAGGCAGTTCTAGGTTGTTCAGTCGTCTCCCACTGAGTTTGTTCAGACCACTTTTTTCAGAGTTTATTTGTGAAAGAGGTGCCTGGGCAGCTCAGTCAGTAAGCGCCTGGCTCTTTTTTTTTTTTTTTTTAAGATTTTATTTATTTATTTGACAGAGAGAGACAGCCAGCAAGAGAGGGAACACAAGCAGGGGGAGTGGGAGAGGAAGAAGCAGGCTCTTAGCGGAGGAGCCTGATGTGGGGCTCGATCCCAGAACGCTGGGATCACGCCCTGAGCCGAAGGCAGACGCTTAACGACTGCGCCACCCAGGCGCCCCAGTGCCTGGCTCTTGATCTCAGCTCAGGTCTTGGGCTGAGGGTTCCGAGCTGAGACGGTGACGCCTGAACCCGGGTTTGAGATGAAGAGAAGTGACAGGATAGGAACTTGGGAAAAACAACTTGGCTAAGACACAGGAGTGGAGAATGAGTCACTGCGCTCTCAAATGATGGATTTTTTTACTGAACAGTTTGTTCTTAAATCTCTTTTGTGCCACGTTGTGCTGAGCTTTGTTTTAACCATGACTTGGGGGATGACAGATGCCGCCTTGCAGAGGGAAAGGGGTTCCAGAAATGGATGAGGACCGAGGGGTTTGGTGGGGAGAGGAGGCTTGGGGGGGGGAGGGTCTTCCCTCTCTCCGAGGGCCCTAATGGGAATGTTGACTTTCACTTCCCTTTGTCAGGGGGAGCATTCAGAATCTCCATTCCTGTTTCCCCGGGCAGGTGGGTTAGAGGTCCCTGTCCGCGAGCCGGCGTTTACAGCCTCTGGGTTCAGAGCAAAGCCTCTGGAATCAAAGGGCCCTGGGGGTGCAAACTGGAGTTGTGTCATTTGCCGGTTGAGTTTTTAACCACCCATGGCTTCGTGCTCTCTTCTACAAGGGAGAGAGATCACAGCTGTTTCTGAGGGTGATTGTGAGGCCTGAAGACTTGTAAACCGCTCGTGGGAGACTGTGGGGGGGGGCAGGAGGGCGGGACCCCGAGAGGCCCAGGCTGCTGAGAGGCGGCAGCAGTGACGGGCTGGGTCCCCGTGTGTTTCCGCCTTCGCAGGCAGCTGCTTTCACCTGAACCAGCACACCCGCCATCCCTGGCTGACCATTTCCGAAGATGGGTTTACAGTCACGCGCAGCGGAAGGAAAACCGAGAAGGAGCCGCTCCCTAGCAACACGCGGTTTACCAGGTACTTTTTATCAGCCGCTCACTGGAACGTTCTGTGAACCTCTCTAATACTCGTTGTGGTTCAGGTGAAAGTGGGGGATGACAGATGCCGCCTTGCAGAGGGAAAGAGGTCCCAGAAATGGATGGGGGCCGAGGGGTCCGGTGGGGTGGGGAGGCTGGGGAGGTGGAGGGGAAGGGTCTGGCCGGTGTGGGCCGAAGACACATGTGTGGCCGTGGAGGTTGGCCCTGGGTGGCCTAGCGGGAGGAGTCCGACCATGAAGACAGGCCAAGGGTCACGCTGGCAGGCAGCGGGAGAGCAGAAATGAGGACATCCGTCTCCCAGGGCTGGTCCCCGAGCTCCCTCCCCTATACAGTGAAACCTTATTTTAAAACTGATGAAAACCCACAATGGAGCCTGAGCCAGAGTCTGTGGGGAAGACGGGGATTGCACTAGTGCCTGATCTGAGGGAGCGGCGGTCCCCCAAAGATGGGCGCCGTCTGTCTAGATCTGTAGCTGTTTCCAGGCCTGAGCGCTCCATTCACGTTGAAACCATTTCTTTACGTCTTACTTCTTTCCAAATACTTAAAGTGGACTTGAACTCAGGCGCAAATACGCACCACTGAAATAGAAAAGTCAAAGCAGTGGGAGAGAAAGAACACAGATCGGTACATTCAGGAGTGAATTCCACTTCCAGGATTGCACATGAAACGTGGTTCTCAGCTTCCCAGCAGTCAGGAACAGAAGAGGTCGTGGTGGGTTAGATCTACAGTCAGGACGATCTCCTAAGGAGGAAAATGGCTCTCCTCTGGGGGCCGCAAGGGCCACTGATGCAAACCGTACCCAGCCTCCCTGCCTGGGTCGACTCTCCCGGGGCTGGCTCTTCCTCTGATGTTGGCTCCCTGCTGGCGTTTCTACTGTGTGTGTGTTAAGCACCTACTGTGTGTAGGTGTCAGTGTGCACAGGGTACAGTGGGAAGCGACTTTATCCTTGCCCACCTCTGCCTGTTTAGCCCAGGGTGGGGGGGCATGGAGCGGGGTAGGAAGCGATAAAGGTCTTACCTGTGTTCTAAAAAAAATTCAACCGAGTAGATTTTAACGATCTTATTGGCTTTATTCGTTGATGGATGAACTGGGGAGCATTCGGTCCAGCAGGCAGAGAGGAGCTCCAAGGAGCTGTACAAGGTGGAAGACTTCCATGGGCCGAGCGAGCAGGAGCAAGGAGGTGATAGTAGGCAAAGAAATGGGTGGTTGTGGCAGGTTAATATCCTTCAGGGGACAACAGGGTCTACCAGGCACGTCCCCTCACTAGTGCTCATCAGGCGATGGCTGCTTGACTGGTTTAAGACTCCATATCTGAGGGAGCTGAGCTATAACGGACTTGTCTTGGTTTGGTGACCTGGGGCTTAGTATGATGGACTCCATTTTGGGCCTGTTGTCCTGTTTTCAACCCGTTTGGTACCTGGCTGGTACCAGTGTGATGTGTGTGTCTCTCTCAGGCAGTTCCCAGTGAGGCCCCTCTGCTGGCAGTCCCCTCCCCACGGTGGCCCCTCACAACCCATCAACCCCCGCACCCAGTGCTACAGCTCGAGGTCTGCCGAGGTCTCCTGGGCCCTCACAGGAAGCTCTCTTGGACAGGATCTTCTCAAGAACAACGTGGATACAGCTTTCCTGCAGTGGGTTCCCTTCACACCTGGTCCCCTGAAAGCACCCACCTCTGACCGGGCCACTGCTCCTTCACTGTGCGTGTGAACCACAGGCAAGCTCCCTGGGCAGACAGAGCCTCAAGCACCTTCAGTTCCAGCCCTTTGGTGATGCACTGAAAGTTGCAGAACAGTTTTTGGCCACCGAGTCCTGCACAGGAGGTCTAGCACCTCACGTGGAAATAGGGGAGAGCTCCCTGTCTATTGTTCTGTTCTTGGCTTTCTGGGGTCCAGCCAAGCTGAGTTAGTCCCATTTCAGGATCCTGTTACGAGTCTCTCTGTGAAACACTATGCTGGGTGCTGGGGGTAAAGAGATGAAGATACTGTCCCCGCCCACCTGACTCAGACTGGCAAGTGGGGGAGATGCAGGTGTCAGAGACACACCTACGGAAGATAAGTAGCAGTATGGATGAGGCATTGTAGGAGCCCCAAGGAGGAAGGCTTCCTGCACGGGAACGGCTGGAAGGATAAATGGGAGTCCTCCAGGCCAATAAGGCCGATTAAGAGCCTTCCACACGTACAAACAGCAGAAGTCAGAGAGACCGTCCGTCTGTTTGGAGAACTACGAGCAGTTGAGCGTGTCAGCGGTGTAGGGTCCGTAGCGGGGGGAGGTGGAAGATGAGGCAGGAAAGATGGACACGTTCCAGTGCAACACAGGTTTGGATCTTACCCTTCCAGTTGTGGAGAATTCAAGTAGGCGAGCGACAGGGTCAGATTTACATTCCAAAAGGATCACACTGGCGGAGAGTGGGAGCTGGGGAAGTTGGGGGGAGGGGGGCAAGGAGACCTGAGAGGATGGTGGGGGTCAGCACGGAACAGCAGCAGGGAGAGCGGCAGGCTGGTTACGGGGCAGGCGGGGGAGGGAAGGGTCAGGGGCTGTAATCTGTGGAGCGCTGACCAAGTGCCAGACACACTCCCAAGTGCTTTACATGGGTGATCTCGCTGAATCATCACGACAGCCTGTGAGGTCCGAACCATCACCAGTCCAATCTGACAGATGAGAAAATTGAGGCACAGAGAAGTAAAGGAATTTGCCCAATGGCACACTGCTAGTAAGGGTTGGGGTCAGAATTCAACCAGAAGCTGAGCCGGTACCACTACATTATTCCTGTCTTCCTTTGCTGCCTTGGGTTACTAGGTAGATAGTGAGTCTGTTAACCAAAATGGAGAAAACATGAGGAGTAAATACCCCTCCGCACCACAAGCAAAACCCAGTTTGGCTGGCAGGAGGGGTAGGAAGGCGTAAGTTCTGTTTGGGACACTCTGAATGAGAGACAGCAGGTGAGTGGAGATGAGGGTCTGGATCATGGGAGTCGAGACGGCTTCATGTTACAGAGGAGAGGCTTCACGTGTGGTCTCCTTCCCAAGCTTTGCGTGGCCTTCAGAACTTGGGGTTTGAGGATGTGAGGGTGATCTGCCTGTGACATCTGTCACCCCAGGGATCGCCAGGGTTGATGCGGCTGATCTGGCTGGCTAGGCGGGGGTCCCCTTCCTCCCTCACTGCTCCATGTGTATCCCTCCCAAAGCCGCACAAGGGGTCGAAGAGGACGACCTTCCAGATAGAAGTACCATTCGGTCAGGGGTAGAGGAGTAGCTGCACTCCCCTGCTAGAACCTCCAGACAAGCTCTGAAGGTCCATTTGTGGGAGACTTTAGGGTAGTCGGGCTTCCAAGACTCCAGGCACATCCAGGCGAGGCCCTGCAGGTGGCCGTCTGCCTTTCTTCACATAGTAATTAATTAACTAAATAGAACCTGGGGTTTGAGAGTAGAGATCATGTCTTAATGACAGCCCAACAAATAGGCCTAGGGATTGGGGGGGCACCTAGAGTTTGGCTAATGCAGGAATTTCCTGCCGGAGGTGGAGTGAGTATTCATTTTGGAGATACTGATGTGGTCTGATTTCCCACGAGAACCTTTCTCTGCAGAATGCGGTCTTGTTGTAAAACAAAACGTAACTCTGACCTTTGTAAGTGCAGTTGTTCCGGTGGCATCTTGCAGGTAGATTCTGATCAGCTGTGAGGAATTTGCTCTTCACTCTTCTCGGATCTGCCTCTGTGATGCGACTCCCCGTCTTCTGCCCGTGGCCGCCCCCAAGACAGGCATCACCTCAAAGACCCGCGAGCTGGTTCTGACCCTCGAGCACATGGTTCTCCTGACGATGCTGAGTTCCATGAGGTTTCACTCCCTTTCTTTTTTTTTTATCGACAAGTGAACCAAACCTTTATTTTTGTTACTCCAAAGGTCAATAAGTTAAAAATGCAAACAGAGCCTTTTCCACCAGAAGCGTGATAGTCCTCTTGTGATCTTCAGCATCGATCAGATGAGCCCTGCGAGCTGAGGGCGGCCGCTTCACACAGGAGGTGCTCAGAACACTCCTCTCCATGCTTACAGACCACCCGCTGACCGGCCCCAACAGTTGGCATCACTCACCGGCACGGCCAGGCTGGGGTCGCCCCCAAATCACACATACTCTCCCACTTTCTAAACCCAGGTGTGTTGCTGTCATGGGGACTCTAATTCCGATCCGAGGGCGCCACTACTGGGAGGTGGAGGTGGACGAGCTTGCCAACTACACGGTGGGTGTGGCCTTTGAAGATGTCCCTAAGCAGGAGGACCTGGGAGCAAACTGCCTGTCTTGGTGCATGAGGCACAAGTTCGCATCATCAAGGTAAAATAACATCTGGACATGCAGCGTGAAAATTCGCTTTGGAAGAAGAGATCAGGAGGTTTCACTGGAATAATTAAGGCCTACAGTATGTTTTATAAAATATTTTAGGGTATTTCAGGGCTCTTTTCTAGTCCTTTTCCCTAAAGTCCAGATAAGAAGAGAAAGAGCAGCTTTGGGATAAAATTAACTAAAATTCATGAAGAGCTTGCTCTGTGCCAAGCAGTGTTCCACGCTCTTAGATGTATTATCCTATTTACTTCTCACAATTCTGTTATCCCATTTTAAAAATAAGAAAGGTATGCCTCACGGCATTTGGGTAATCCATCCAACATGGGTTTTCAGAGCTTGGAATCAAACCCAGGCAGCCCGGCTCCAAAGACAGCATTCTTAACCACCAAGTGTTGACTTTTCATGTTCAACCTGTGTTATTAAATACACATACAGTTTGATTTGAAACCCCAATTCCGTCGTTGTAAGGGGGCAGAGGCTTAATAGTTATGGCTCATTCTGGTTTGCTTCTGCTGCTAATCACTCTGTCCTCTACACATGGGCTAGTCCTAAAAAGCTGGGAAAACCCCATGAGGCCCCCAGGCCAGTGGATATCGTGACTTAGAAAGCCACTGTTGCAACCTCCCTTCACCTCAAAAATTGTAAAACTTCACACCATTTTCCCAGCACCTCTTTGTAGGGCCTCTGACCGTCACTGGCTTGCTGAATCCTGTCAATGTTTGATCCAGTGTTCTCTGCTCGTGAGCCTCCGTCATGGTTAAACACTATCTGTCATGCCCACACATACGTGGGAACCAACCTTCCCCCTGAAAGATATTTGGACTAGAATTGACTCTACTAAACCTCAGATCCAGTTTGAGGAATACAAGAAATACTAGGCACTGAGCCAAATGGTTTATTTGGATTCTGCTTGAAGTAAGACTAAAAGTCAGTGACCTCTCCCAGAAAGGTAAGAACGAAGGGCAGAGAAAGACAGAGGGAGAATAAAAAGGAAGAGTAGGGGGTCTGCGGGAGGTCAGAAGACAGAAGAGCATGGGAACATGAGACAGCAGGAAGAAGGAAGCCAGAGGCCAAGCACCAGGGCTGGAGCAGTTCCTTGCGGTCCCATCTTGGAAAGATGTGTGAGCGAGAGACTGTTACGAGTGGAGGGTGAGGGTTGGGTATCGCAGCTGACTCATTATTTCCTGCTTTAGTCTTGACTCTACTGTGATGGAGGAAGGTAGAGGAAAGGGAAGCTTCTGGTGGCTGCTTAGCTAAGAAAAGCAGCTGAGGGGAAGATGAGGCGAGCCGGGCCGGAGACAGGCTGGCTTGCTCTCACACTCGGAGACTATTCCAAGTGCTCCTCCCAGACGCGTGGACTGGCGTGCTGGCACTGAGCTCTGCAAACGTCTGTGGGTAGCAGGGGTAGGAAGTCCCTGGGGCTGGTTTCGGTGCCAGCTGTTTTTCAAAGCACGCGCTACAGAGCGTGGCGAGAGGGTGCCGGGCTACACCGCGGTGAACAGTGACAGGCCCCTGGGCGGCCCTGCTAAGGCTGAAGGTTTAACAATTGTGCCTGAGTACTTGTGCACAGACTCTCCCAAAAGGCCCATTTTACTACATGAAACATCAGGAGGCTGACTGTTTCAAATGCCTTTATTACAAAGGCTTTATACAGCTTATCCTTAAAATCCAAAATTTTAAAACCTCTATTTTCTATACAAATTTTGATGCAATAAGAGTTTATGATACTGTACGTAATTTTTTTAGGTTAAGAGATTGCTCAAAAACAAATGGAGTTTAAAAATGTAAGTCTCTTAGGCCAAATTTTAAAAAAGAGATATATAATTTTGGAAATGGCCTGTTTTGGTAGTTAATAAAAAAAATAACACCATCATAGGAGTATTTGAATAAATGAATATGAATGTTCTGTAAAGAACCCATTTACAGAATTTCTGAAGCTTTGTCATATCAACATTTAATTTTCAGGCATAAGTATGAGTTCCTGCACAGTAAGAGGACTCCAGATATAAGAATAACAGTGGCCCCAAGGCAGATTGGCATTCTGTTAGACTATGAAAATGCCAAACTGTCATTTTTCAACGTGGACATTTCTCAGCACCTCTACACGTTCAGCTGCCAGCTCCACGGATTCGTGCATCCCTGTTTTTCTTTGGAAAAGCCTGGGTGTCTGAAGATACGTAATGGCATTGCAATGCCAAAGCACGTCACTTTCTATTAGACCCTTCTGATACCCGGCTTCGTGTCTCTCTTCCGTACCCACCCCTCTCGGCCACTCACCCCTCAGCCGGTCGGACCGGCATTCGAGCACCACGCACCCGGCACAGTTCACGGCTCACGTTCTCCTCTGGTGGCCTGGTGTGCTGACGCTTGTTTCACCGGACCTGGAGTCTAGCCCTGTGCACTGCCGCCTCTGTGATGTTAGGTTAGACATTTCCAGGCCCGACTGTCGCATGAGGGCTCGGCCAACATGAACTCAGAGGTTGTCAAGTGGTCAAACTGCACTGGTCTATTTGTTTATAGGCAAAGTATCTGACTCTCCGAGGCCTACAGAGCTTGGGATGAGGGGCAGGGGACAGGGAGGAGAGGATGTGTTGGTGGCACACCAGTGCCGCATCGCCAGCAGCCGGGAACAGACCTGAGACGGCGAGGTGCCGTCCACAAAGAGAAGCAGGGAAGCCACGTGCCTCCCCCTCTCCCGTTTTCCCAGCAGTTAATGGCACTGTGATGAGGGGTCTCCCACTGAGCACTCCGTGGCACCCTGTTCCTCTCCTTCACAGAACTTAGCCCACTCCAACTTTGGAATGACCCCTGCCTATGCCCAATTCCATGAAGGCTGGGACGGTGTCTGTCTCATTCATCATCCAGTCCCTAAGGGCTAACACATAACAAACAGGTACACGCCACACACAGAACAAATTCGTATCTTCCTCATCCAGCCACCGCTCCTGGGCTCTCCCGGCTCTCCGGGGAGGGACGGCGGGGCTCTTTCAAAACTGCAGTGAAGGACGAGCGGCCAGGAGATGGAGACAACATGGAGGGCAGGCGGTATCAAGGCACAGAAGGGCCCCTGGAGCTCGATGGCAAGACTGGAGAAAGGGAACACTCCGTACTACTGCACACGTCCTGTCACCAAGCAGCCTCCACGTAAATGTGGCACTTCCACTGCATCAGAGAGGGGGCGGGGGAATAAACCAGGAAAAACAGGCATCAGCGGCAACTGACCCCAGGAACTGTCCCATAGAAAGAACCAGATTTGCAATCAGAAGACCTGCGCTTGATGGCTTCTCTGTAGCTGCTTTGCCCTCAACCCTAGACAAGTCCCACCATCTTCAAGAGCTCCTGTTTCCCTTTAAACAAAGAAAAAATAGGCTCGTCTCATGGGACTGGGAGATTTAACGACGAACACGAGCGCGCACGGTACAGGGCATGCAGCAAATGCACGGCAGTTTCTGAAAAGAAGACACAGCCCACCAAGGCCCAAGCTCAGCACTGGTGGGCGAAGTGGTCTCCCCATCAGCAGCTCTGGGACCTCCTGCCCGGCTGCTCTCGCGCCAGCCTGCCACCACAGCACGCGGCCCCGCTGGCTGCGTTCCCGGTCCTGCGGCCCAGGTCTCCGGTTGTCCTTTAAAGCTCTGCACACGGCACCTTCCAGCCTGCAAGTCAAGATGCAAGATGCGGAGTAATGACTCCATCCGTGAAGCAATTCTCAGAGACCGTTTATATTCTGCCCCGGGGATGCCTCTCTAAACAGACATGCCCCTCATCTCTTCACTTAAGGTTCTGGGTGAACTGAAAGCTCCGTAACTCTAAAACCTTCATGTTTTCCAGCACACTCTGAGCCTGACACAGTGAACGCTTCCTCTGTCTCCTAACTCGGCCTGTTGATATTAACAGCAGGTCCGATTCCTGAATTAACAACTCACCTTGACAGTCTTCCAGCTCCACACACACACACACACACACACACACACACAACACTGCCCTGCCCAGCTGGATCACTACCCTGAAGTAAGGAAGGTACAGCCAATGTAAGCACAGAGATGGTTCAGGTTATAGACAAAATAGACACACGCGTGTATTCAACACTGTTCTCAGCTACTGAGATAGAAACTAAGGATATCACAGGTAAGGCAAGTCTGAATTCAGGATTCTAACAGGCTTTATGGAATATTTCACACGTAATAAAAACATGGATAAAATGATAAAAACTCGACACCTATAAGGTTTGAGTGAAATTTTTATTTGACCAAGAAAAATCATGCAGAATTGGCACTGAACATTGGCATTTAAAATCTATTTAATTTAAATAAGACAGATGACCAGCTAAAAGCATCACAATTATTCAGCATAAAGAACTTTTGTTTAAACATGTTTCTTCTACAAGAAGAAAAAACAAGTCTAGAACAGAACCAAACAAAACATTTTTTTTTTCTGTGAAATATTCCAGTTCCCAAAATATCATGAATAATCCGCTGAAACTGAATTTCAACAAGGGGCAGGATTTACCTCAAGGCCATGTTCACCTGCAACCTGCTGATAAATCTGTTGAAAAAACAAAACAAAGAAAACGATTTTTAAAAAGACGATTGAGGCCACAATCCCTGACTCCGTACAGTTAAAACAAAACAGGTCAGTCTGTTCTTTTCCGAGCTTCACCTCTATCAGTTTATAAGCCTTGAGCGAGTTCTTAACATAAGCTTTGGCTTCCCTCAACAAAGGGGAGAGAGAATATGTAAAATAACCACAAAATCTTAGTGTAAACTAACCCAGGCTTAGCAATTCAGAATAGTCCAATTTGAAGGCACCCTGAGATGGGACTAGAAAGTTGGTGAGAGACTTGCGATATAAAATGACATTGGTTTCTGGTAATTAAATTGCCTTTTATTTGGAAACGTGTATGTTTGATAATTGACTTCCTGCTGGTTCAGACAATGATATGCGGTCACTTATACACACCCAGTAAAATATTTCAGAAGCATGTGCTTGGTGGTCAGTATCACGCAGAGCAATTATATGGGCAATGAGGCCTTTTCCTCACTACTTCCCATCCTCCAGTATTTGACAGAAGCAGCAGCTCACACGGCTTACACACTGGCAGCTGCCCGCAGCGCAAGTCACTCTGACACGACATTCTGTAACTGAGACTGTGCTGGTCTCCATCCAAGGAGGCTCAGCTCCCAGAAAACTTGCTGGACCCTCTGCAGGCTGCACCACGGGAGGGGTCCTGTCCTCCACTTTCCTGAACAACTTCTCCAATTTCCGGCCGCCTTCCGAACAGTACAGTAAGAGTCTCGTGGGCTCACTACCTTCTCCCACCCTTTCTAATCTCTTAATTTACTGTTCCTATTTTCCACAGAAAGACGACTCGAAGTGTGTAGTTGCTGTTGGTAGATAAGTAGGTCTTGAATTAATTTTGCAAACAAGACCTGTTCTATCTACCTTTTCCTTTAGGAGGCTAACAGCAGAGTCGGCTTGACTTCAAGGACTCTGTTTTCTTAGTCTCCAGAAGACCAAGTCCAGCTTTTAAAGCACCGTCCTCTAGCGTGTCATCACACGAAAGGAATGGTAATTGGTCACTTTTAGGTAACTGATTACTTTTCAAGTTTTCAGAGATTTTTCCTCACTGCAATCAATGGTTAAGGAATCTAAATGCAAGATGAGAGTCAGTGATTTGGGAAGAAGACTCCAGCCAGTCAGCACGTCTCCTAGAAGGAGCGTGACAATGAGCTGGGCAGTAATTATTTTATTTATTTATTTTTAAAGATTTTATTTATTTATTTGACAGAGATAGAGACAGGCAGCGAGAGAGGGAACACAAGCAGGGGGAGTGGAGAGGAAGAAGCAGGCTCCCAGCGGAGGAGCCTGATGTGGGGCTCGATCCCATAACGCCGGGATCACGCCCTGAGCCGAAGGCAGACGCTTAACCGCTGTGCCACCCAGGCGCCCCTGGGCAGTAATTATTTTAGAGTAGCTATGGCACAGGTGCTTCTTGTCACATAGATCACGCCCTACTACTTCTCTGCTTGTTTCCTGCAACCCCCAATCCCAGGAAAATAATTAAGCCCCATTCACGGACTGACTGCTTTCTCTTCATTCTCCCAGACTTTGACAGTATCAGGTTCTTCTCTATTTCCACCTTACTCAAATCCTGGTGGAATTAAAACTATCATTGATTTGAATTGTGACAATTCAGTTACACAGCATGCAGCTCAAACAACATGCAGTCATGCACACAGAGCCGATAAAAATGCTTTTGTAGTATGACCTTGGATTCTAATTTTGCTGTCTCCCCCATGCTCATTCCTAGGCCTAGATGTGGGCTTAAGAGATGCCCTTAAATTCAAGACTGGAGACAGAACATAATCCATTTGACAGAAAAGCACTCGATCAACAAAACTGAGCTTTCCCAGCTATGCATTTTAACAAAGCAGGAACTTAGTTCTTGGAGATGGATTTCCTGAGTACATACACTGCTTCCCGGTAAGCCTGTCATCTTATTCTACCACTCAGAAAGTTTCCTACCCTCTGACTTCTTTTATGTCCCAAACACACCCAATGAAGGGGGAAACGGACAGGGAGGGAGAAGGAAAACAAGAGAAGCACTGTCCAAAAGAAGGACAGACCTCTGAAGAAAGGTAGACGATACGAACAAGCCATAGATCCCTAGGCACCTGGAACGACTTACCCTTTCTTGCCCACCTAATGCCTGTGAGCTCAAAGGTCACTTCCTGGAAGCAGTTCCCCCTAAATCCTCCCTCTCCCAGGCTGAGTTCAGTGCCACACACTCACCTCTTTTTTAGTGGCATACAGCAACTATTGACCTGTGTCTGCTCCACTTGGCTGTATGTAAACCAAAGGCAGGAACTGTATCTCCTAATCTCTGAATGATCAGAACACGGAAGCAATGACAGTCTGCTTTCGAAGAGCTCGTATACCTGAAAAGAGGTAAGAGACATCAAATTGTCTTACAAATTAAATCTCTTCATCAAATTGCGTGGGGTGAGGAGAGGGAGAGAAAAAATAAGAGTGATTCTCAATCTTTCTTCTGTCCCAATACACCAGAAGGATCTACCACATGATCCCATTAGTAACCTCGACTTCTGACCTGGGAGGAGTGGGAGGAGGCTAACAAGAATGACACGTGAGGAAGACGTAGGTCGTTTAGAATGCTTCCTCCCCATCCCTGCAAGAGATCTCTAACACCCACATTTAAGATTTATTGCAGTTTTGACCATTCTTAAGAGAGCCCGGAGTCCACAACATATATATTTTAAATGTTCTGAAACATCAATTCGGTTTGTATGTTTGGAAGCTGATGAGTGGAGTGAAGGCCCTGACAGAGCCTGATCTCATAGCACACCACACCACGACTCTCTGCTGGCCTTAGAATCTAAGACTTTCATGGAGAAATGCCATGTTGTAAAGGTAATGACCCCCCCACCCAGGGACATATAAAGACCAAAGGTAATAATACCTTCTCAAATGTCAAGTATCTTTTAAAAATTATTTTATGGGAGAGACTTCCTCACCCCCCAAAAATTGTAGCCAAATTTATATATCAGATGTAGGGTGAAAAATCCTACATATATTGAGGCACCTCTCATTCTTGAAATCTCATCCTTTCCTAGAAAGTTTATGGAATTTTCAGGTCCTAGGTTTCATAATTTTAAATTGAAAAACTCTGGGGATACCTGGGTGGCTCAGTCCGTTAAGGGTCTGCCTTCCGCTTAGGTCATGATTTCCAGGTTGTGAGATGGAGCCCAGTGTCGGGCTCCCTGCTCAGTGGGGAGTCTGCTTCTCTGTCTCCCTCTGTGCTCTCTCGCTCTCTCCAAAAATAAATAAATAAAAATCTTTACATTGGAAAACTATGTTGCCAGCCCTCCAAAGAATCTCAAGCCAATCTCCCCAAAATAACCACATGTAACCATCTACCAAGGATTTCTGTAAAGCAAAAGGCATTTTAAACACTGATTACCTACTTACGGTAATCATTATGAACTCAGTAGCGGGTACGTTTCTGTGCAGTTCCTACAAGTCTCGAGTTTAGCATGTGAGCGAAGGGAGATGCAGACTGTAACCTGCTGTGGTCACTGGTGGAGAAGGTGAGCAAGAGTTAAATAGCCAGGGGAGTGAGTGGAACAGAAACTACTTACAGCCTATCCATGTCCAAATCCACTCACGGGGTGGTCTTCTCTCCTTAGCCCTGACTCTCTAGAAGTTAGTCTGAACTGCTGTTTCAAGTGCTATACAAATCAACAGGAGGAAAGGAAAACAAACTGGAAAATGTGTTTCTTGTGCCTTGAATTATTTATACATGTCCTAGAAACAAAAGACTGTTACTGCATTTTAAAGGTAATACTTCTGCTCATGTCACCATCACTTGTAACAGCAATCATCTCAAGTTTATTTGGAACATTTGCACAGAGGGTTGTGGTGTGGTTCTTGTGGGGGCCCCTGAGACCCTTTCAAGGGTTAGTCAGGTAAAAACTACTTTCATAACAACACTGAGACATTTGCCCTTTTCACTCTTATTCCATGAACATACAGAGCAGAATTTAACCAGAAGCTACTTGTGAGACATTCAACACTCTGACAACAGTGTATGCTTGTACACTCTTGGGTTTAAAACAGTTCTCAGTTTTAACCTCTAACACCAAAAAGACTTAGACAGATAGATAGATATATTTGGAATCCTCAATAATTTAATTATTAGAGGGTCCTGAGGCCTAAAAGTTTCGAAGCTTTTAATATAAACTGAACCAAGGGGCGATGACCCAATGGCTGTTCCTCGTCCGACACCAAATGACGTTCCCAGCGGATTTAGGAAGCTTAAAAATGACCGGCCGTGCCTTTATGTTTTCAAATTAATGCAACAGGTGCTGCTGCCTCAGGCAGGAGTAGGAGTAATTGATTCAAACCGTCTGGTTCCGTACAGGCCCTTGCGTCACATCCTTTAAGCGACACGGGCCACCACTTACGTGAATCACCTACTGCATTATTTTTCCTTTAACCCTTACTCTGGCATTTCTCCCTTCTACATATTATCCCCACCACAGCTCCCTGAACGACCGAGCTTAGTTTTTTTAGACGAAGTCGAGAAAGCTAAGCTCGAGTTAGGAACGAGACCCAGCTCGCAGGTGATGCGGACCCCGCGACAGACACGCCGACCTCTCACCTCTACGCCGGTTCCCCGCCATATTCCCTGAACCCCGACACACCAGCCAGCCTGCCTACTAAAACGCTGTTGTCGCCCGCCCCGCCGGTGGCCAGAAAGGAGCCTCCCTACGCCACAGACGAACCCAGCCCTCCCACATCCGATCGCGCCAACTCCTCCTCTCTCCTTCCGGTGGTAAAGAGCCCTTTC
Source organism: Ursus maritimus (assembly GCF_017311325.1). Taxonomy (NCBI): domain Eukaryota; kingdom Metazoa; phylum Chordata; class Mammalia; order Carnivora; family Ursidae; genus Ursus; species Ursus maritimus. The sequence continues at coordinate 22,637,916 of NW_024425230.1, read as the reverse complement.
CGGTTTCCAGGCGTGGGGAGGAAGTCCCGCCCCACGCAACAGTGGATTTTAGCGGGACCCGCCGACGCGGTACGGATGCGCTTGCGGGTGCCAGTCGGTGGCGGGGTAGGTGGATGGGGATTATTGCTGGACTGGAGGTCGCTGTTTTGGGTCCCCGCGGGAGAGTGGGGAGAGGGCTGAGCTGTTCAGCGGGGCCTGGGAGAGCGGCTTGGAGACTCCTGTCTCCTCAAGAACTCCCTCCTTCCTCCCTGAGCGTCCCTTCGGGGGATCGAAACCCTCCCCCGCCAGCTGCCCCGTATTCTACTTAGTTTCTGCCTTCCGTTTATTTGCGTAGCCGCATACCTTGCACTCATAATGGTTACCACTTAGTGAGCATTGGCTGTCCGTCGTCTCAGAGCAGGAGCTCATAAGCGTCTGGTAATTCCTGACTACTGCTGCTGGAATCCCACTCGTGAAAGGGCCTGAGTACCTACATAGGTTTCAGCTGGACTAGTGACATAGCGCTGTTGAGATTAGGAAGATAAATTACAAACTAAAATTGCCCTTGTTTTAGTTAACTAGGGCTGTTGCAACGAAGTGTCAGAGGCTGAGTGGCTTAAAACAACGTGTTTATTCTCTTACAGTTCTGGAACCAAGAAGTCCGAAATGAAGATGTCAGCAGGATCATGCTTTCTCTGAAACTCTCGGTAAAAAGGCTTCCTTGCCTTTTCCTAGTTTCTGGTGATGTAGCCATCCTGTGAGTTCTTTGGCTTGTAGCTTCATCACTCGGATCTCCTCACTGTTCCACTATGGTGTTTTCTCTGTGTATCTGTCTCTTTCTTTAAAAGGACAAAGTCCTCCTGGACAAAGGACCACGCTACTCCAGTATAAGCTGATCTTAACTAATTAGATTTGCAATGACGGTTTCCAAATCAAGTCACATTCTAAGGTTCTGGGAAAGACATGAAATTTGGGGGGGGGGTGACACTGGCTAACCTTGTAAAGCTGTCAAAGAGCTAAGAAGTTGGCAAGCTAAAAGCTGACAATTTGCTGTAGTACACAGGAATTCAAACATAGTTCAATTGGATCCAAGAAGTTTTCATGGACATTTGAGCTATTGCCTTCATAGGTGGATAGAATTTGGATGTGTCATCATGGCTCATACCCAGCATTCTAGGCAAACAGATATCACAGACAAGAAAGCACAGGTTGAAATGTGAAGTAAGTTTAAAGCAGGAAGGATCTTGAATACAAGCTGAAAAGTTTGGACCCTATTCTTTATGTAAAATGAGCAGTAAAAGTGTTTTGGCAGAGGAATTGTGCTTTGAAGATTAATGAGCAACTTGAGTCAAACCTACTTTGTGTTACTTAGTCCATTTTAAGAAGTCTTAAATCCTATTCTCTGAGCGTATCCTGTTATTTTTCATCCTGGTGTCTCTGCTCATGCTGTCCCTTATTCCTGGAGTGCTGCCATCAAGGAGAGTTGTTCAACTCATTTTATAATGTTTGCATCCCCATAATGCCAAAACCTTTCAAAGATAGCACAAGAAGAAAAAACTATCAAACTCCCATAAATACAAAGCCCTAAAATAAAATATTAGCAAATTCAGTTGTGTCCTCCCTCTGGAACAGAAAGGTTTTAGCCCAGAAATGATTCAACACTAAAAACCTGTTTCTATAAATCACTGTATTAGTAGTTCAAATCTGCATGAGGTTTAAAGCTATATGATCATCTCAATTGATAAAGCCTTTTTTGAAAATATTCAATACCTCCTTTGGTTGAAAAGCAAACACTTAGCAAAATGGGAATAGACAAATAGCAACTTGATAAAAGGCACTTTAAAGAAACTGGTAGTAAATTTCATACTTAATGATAAAACAGTGGAAACATTCCAGTAAACTCAGAAAGAAATGGAATATTTACCTTCACTACTAATACTCAACATGGTGCTAGCTTTTCTAGCTAAAACAATAAAACAGGAAAAGGACAAAAATGTTAGAAAAGGAAGAAGTGAAGATATTATTTTTAGATGATGTGATTTTATTTCTAGAAAATGGAAAAGAATGAAATTACATTATTAGAATTAAATGGTTCAGTAAGGTGGCTAAATAAATTACATATAGGCACTGAAGTTTTTCTTATACACCAGTTATAAAATAGGGGGAAAAGGAACCCAATATAAATGCTCTGTACAAAGAGACTTTTTATGAGAAATATGAAGAATTATGAAAACATTAAAGACAAGTAAATGGAGATTTCATGTGCCAGTATGGGAAATTCAGTGTTTTCAATATATCAGCTTATCATAAATTAATAAACAGTTTTGATACAGTGCCTACTAAAATATTGATAGGGTCTCCAAGTAATTCTCTTTGGTTGAAGTATATTCTTTTGATACGCTCTTGGTTGCCATTTACTGGTATTTTATTTAGAACGTATCTCTTATTAGTTAGACTGATATATAGGAGAGCTTTTTTGCTACTGTATTAATCAGATGTTAGTATTTAAGATTATACTAGATCCCTTAAAATAACTTTAGGGAGCATTTCATATTTTAGTAATGGTCTGAAATAATTTAAGTGACTTCAGAATTATTCGCTCTTTTAAGGCCGAGGAGAAAAATCAATTGTGAGACTATTATATGATGCAGTATTATATGGTGGGTTTTAAATGATGTGTCCACACTCCTCTGTGATCATTTAAAAAGTCAACTCTTCTCTTTTGTGGGGGATCAACTATAATTTATATTTTGCTTGAAAGTCTTCCATTTTCAATAGGTTTTCCAAATTAGTTGTCCATTGTACTGTGTATTGAATTCTCTTGTGATTCTTAAAATCTGTTCTATACATGAGTTGTTTTACTTTCTCATTCCTAACCTTACATATTTTTGTTTTCTTTTTTCTTGAATCAGACTCACAGAGGATTTGTCTCTTTTGTTGAATGCTTCAAAGAACCGGCTTTGGAGTTTTTCTGCCCTTACTTACTGTTTTCTAATTTGGGTTTTGGTGGTAGTTCCTTTTCCTACTCTTTTGTTCTTCTCCAGTTTCTTAATATTAATCTAAGCCTTTATTTTTTTAAGGGCTTTTATTTTTAATCTTTCATTTTTGATGAAGACATTTTAAAGAAGTAATTGGCCTCTGAATACAACTTGTCTTTATGTTACATAGTTTTTGGTATAAAGAGTTCTCTTTTTCATTGCTTTTTACATATGTTGTAATTTTGTCATTTTTTTCTGTGATCCAAGAATTAGAGTCGGATATAATTTTTTTAAATACTTAAGTTTTTCAATCATTTTCTTTCCTCAGTTTTACTGGGAGATAGATGTATTGACATACATCACTCTGGAAGTTCAAGTGCACTGCATGATGGCAGTCATGCTTGTATTATTTTCCAGTTTTATCGTAATCAGAGAATAAGATTCTGTATGTTTTAACTAAGCATTTCCTCTTTGGCAAGTCCACAAGGATTACACATTCTGTGGGTATTAAAATATGTGTATTTTCTACTTGGAATTAAAAAGTTCAATGCCTCTGTTCCATCAGGTCTACTGGTTTTAGAATTCACGTTCATTGATTTTAAAGTTCAATTCTCTGCTATATTTCCTAGATCAGTCTATTTCTAGAAGAGGTGTGATTAAAATTTCCAACTTATTTTGAAACAAGTTTTTCTTGCATTTCTAAAAGGTTTCCTTTATGTATTTAACTGCTGTGTCAGTGGTTCACACAAGACTATGCCCTGTCTTCTTTGTAAGTTCCTTTTTATCCTGTTTAATGCTTTTAACTTATGTCTAACCTATATCCCCTTATCTGATGTTAATGTTACCATTCCTTATTTTGTTTATCTCTGTCTGGTTTCTCATAGCTCACCTCTTTATTTTAAATCTGTTATATTACTTTAAGTTTCATCTGTAAAAGAAAAAGTTATAGATATCAAATGAGCAGTCTGGGTTTAGTTTTTCACCTGGAAGTTTAACAGTAACCAGGCAGAAGCCAGCTGTTGTGCTGAGGGGATCTGCAGCTGCATGGGGGCCTAGAGCTTGGATAGTTTTATGTTGAAAAAAAAAAAAAAAAAAAAAAAACCCTGAATGTTATGTGATGTTAAACAGTAGTTCACAATACTGTGATATCACTATTGTCAATTATCATTAATTTTATTCTAAGGAATCACAAGCAGATTTGCATGGACTAGACTTTGCATTAGTAAAGATTATTTTCCTTTTATAAGTATTTCAAAGGTCCTGGAAAGGTTCTGAGGTGACTAAAACCCAGACCCACTATCTCCTTGCTTTCCCTTTTTTTCCTGCCGGAAATCAGCCTGCCTCCTCACATCCTGCCTCTATGCTGCCCACCTGGTTCTGAGTTATCAGAAGGTCCTGCTAGGGCTCTTGCAGTATAGGGGAGAAGGGTGTTCTTTTTACTCAAAGCCAGGAGGGGAGAGGGTGAACACAGGAAGGCTTGAGAACAGGAAGCAAAACATCTCCATTCATGATAGTCCCTGGGTCCTCCCAACAATAGCCAGTTCAAGATGGGATTTTGGGACCAAAAGCACACGGGCCCTGTTCACAGCTTCCCTCAATTTCCCACTGAAGGGGCTCCAGGTTAGGACCAACGCTGCTTACCTTGCTTCCCCTGCTTTTCTTGTTCCACTTCCCTGCCTCCTTCCCTAATCAAACGGTCAGACTTGAGTTCCTGTAATACAGCCCCCCCTCTTCCTCTATAACCGATAGACTCGTGGAGTTGTGAAGGCAGCCTTAGCATCAAGGCCAGAAGACTTGGTAGCAGAGCAGGGACAGAGTGACCTCTACCCTGTTACTGTGTGAGCTTTGTGAAAAATGTTCTCATAATCTCCTACCTTTAAATTGTATTCAGTGTTTGGACTCTGATTTCTCTCAATGCTAAGTTGAATCTCAGAGTGAGAGTGACACCTGGCTGATTAAAGGTGGTGAAAACAGGTTCCCTGTGTGAGGAATGCTGGGTAGTGCCTGGATGCTCAGTGGGTGAAGATGTTTTTTGAATGAATTCAGGACACTTGTGTGAACCTAGGAGCATTAGGGAGACAAGAGAAAGGAGACCCAGTTCGACAGCAGGTGCTTGCTGCCAGTGCATTGGAAGAGCACTCAGGCAGGTCACTTACACGTGTCCTGCGTTCCAGCGACGTTGAAGAATGCGTGATTCCCTGCAAGTGTCTCCTGCACCCTCAGCGGACCGCCAGCGGCAGCCTCTGTCTCCCCTCCGTTGTCAGGAGAGCACCTGCTGTCTACATTGCTTCCGCACACACCCTTACCTCCACCCTGTCAGGGAAGAGGTCTTCTGCCGTCCGGGACTCACAGATGCCACACCTCCCCTTCGCATACTCATTGGACTTTGCTTCCTCACCTAATACACATTTTCTTGTCTTCTGAGCCCCATCCAAAGCATACTTATCTCTAGATTTCTTTTAGGCATTTGAAGTGATTAATTCCTCCTTTTAAAAAATTTCATTGAGATATAATTAACAGCAGTACAACTTAGCCACTAAAGTGTACGATTGATTCAGGGGTTTTCGGCGTATTCAGATACATGCAACCATTACCACCGCCAATTTTAGAACATTTCCATCTCCACAAACAGAAGCTCCATACCCTTTAGCTGTCGTCCCCATTCCTCACAACCTAAGCAACACTGATCGGAATACTTTGTAGGCAGAGGATTCTGTTGCTGGAGATTTGCATCTTCTGGACATTTCACGTACGTGGAGCGTTCCTTTGCTGCTGGCTTCTCGGGGTTCACTCGTGTGCCAGCATCTATCAGTACTTCAATGCTTTTAATGGCCAGAAGGTAACTCCACTATATGGATATGTGTATCAGTTGATAGGCACTCGAGTTGTTTCTACTTCTGGCTATTGTGGATAGTGCTGCTGTGAACATTCATGTTCAAGTTTTCATTCGAATGCCAGCTTCTGTCCTTTCGGGACAATACCTGGGAGTGGTGTTGATGGGCCTGTGGTGGTTGTATGTCTGACCTTTGGAGGGACCGCTCGGCGCTCTTCCTCGGCAGTGGCAGCACGGTGGCTCCTCGTGGCATGCACAGGGGTCCCCTCTCTCCAGCGCCGGGTCCCAAGTGATCAGTAAGGCCTTTCAGTCTGAAGGCTCTTGCCCTTCAATTGTGAGAAATTCTCTGCCTCACTTTATGACTTATGTTCTTCCTGGAATTTCTATTAATTGAGGGTTGAAGTTCCAGATTGATTTTCTGTCTCTTGTCTCTCTTTCCATTTGTGTGTTCAGCTGTTTAGTTGAAGATTGCGTCAGTTTTTATCTTCACGCCCTTCTCTTGACTTCATTTCAGCCCTGCTTTTACCTTTCAGGGGTTTTTGTTCTTCGTACTCCTTCGCAGCATCCTGTTACTGGCTTAAGGGTGAAACTTCTTCCATGTGTACATGTGTTTTCCCCTGTTTCCTGAATTAATTCTTTCCTTCACAGGGTGGTTTCTTGTTTATCTATTTTTTAATCTTTCTACTGGAAGGTGATATTTCTGTCTTCTCATCCTGGAAACTTCCTCAAATGTCTGAGGATCTTGACTGTTTATATTTAAGAATGAGGTAATAAATGGATTATCGCCTCTCTGTACTCAGGTGAGACTGGTCATCTGCTAAGATGATGGGGTAGGAGTGCTGACCTAAGTGGCAGAATGCAGGGTATTTTCTGGGGAGCCATTAAATGTATGTAAAGAATAACATTTCGGTGTTTTCTGCGTATCTGTGTCGGGAAGTTCTGGGTGTTCTCCGTTCCTCCTCCTACCCTGGGGGTAGATTGTGGCTGTGAGGCACTCTGTGTGCTGGGTTGGAGGGAGGGACACCTATTTCACGTGTGGTTTCTTGCCCTGCCTCTCATCCCCACACTCCGTGGTTCCTGGTTCTGGACCCTTCTAGCAATCTTTGTAGAGCGCATTGGTTTCTTCCTTGGCTTTATCTCACACCCTCCATGGTTTCTGCTACTTCCCCCTAGCTGTGGTCATTTCTCATCAACTTCCTGTGTTCACGAGTGTTTTTGAAATCTCCAATCCACTGATGGTCCTTTTCTTTTCCATTTTCTTGTCTTGATCTTTATGTCTCTTTCTATCTCTTAAGTATTGTTTTAATGAAATCTTAGGAGGGTGAGATAAGACAAGTGTTTTCAGTCTTGCAAATATAATAATTCTATATCGCTGCTTTCTGATTTTCTTTCTTTTTTTTAATTTATTTATTTATTTAAGTAATCTCTATACCGTGGGGCTTGGACTCATGACCCAAGGTCAAGAGTCGCATGCTGTACTTACTGAGCCAGCCAGGTACTGCTGCTTTCTGACTTCCACCATTAAAAACAACTAAAAGTCCATCAAGAGTTGATTAAATTAGGCTGTATACATGCAACAAATACTAAGCATTCATTAAAAGTGACGTGAATCTATTTTTGGCATCAGTAACTCGCCAAGATGAGTATGTTTTTTAAAAAGTTACAAAGCAGTGAGTTATAAAAATATAAACTAGATTCATACACATGACTGAGGGAAGAGCCCAGTTATAACAGTGGTTAAATCTGAGCAGTAATAGCCAAAGTTCTTTGTTTCAGTTTTTTTAAACATCTCTGTATCTTCTGAACTTTTTAAAAATTAATGTGTTTTTAGTAACCAGAATACATTTATGTTGATTTGTGAAATAATATCGACTGTCCTTGTACATAAACTTTTGTGTACATCTTGACTTTTTTAAGTTAAGTGGTGAAGAGAACATCATATGAAGCTTTAAATATGTCTTTTCAAATTTCCTCTCCAAAGGGATGCAGACATCTATTGAGCAGCAGTATTTGACTCAGTGCTGGTTGCCTAGGCCCTCACTGGAGCCAGGGAGTGATCCATCATTACTCGGTTCCTGCAGGGCCTGTTGGATGGTCATCACTTCCAGGTGCTTTCTGGAAGGTGTGTCTCATCGGTTGGCACTCAGAGTCACCCCTTTCAAACAGGTGTTTGTATACTCTCCAAAGTTGTGCTTTTCTCTTAGCTCTTTCTGTAGTCAGCATTTGGGGGGGGGGGTGTCTGTCTGGTTTATTTTCTTATGAGCAGTTATCAAAAGAATCACTTTGATATTTGGAGCTCTTCTCTACCCAGTTCCAAAAGTGTGGCAACTGAAATAGTAAATTCCTGAACTCAGTTCCTCGGTTCTCAGTATGATTTTTCCTCAAGGTAAGGCAGGGTAGGGAGAGAATTAGGAGTTTGAGCTTTATAGTTAAGCTGCCTGAGCTAAAAATCTTAGCTCTACGACAGTGTACCGGCTGTAACCCTAGTCTAGCTAATGAGCTAGAGCCAGTTCCCTCACCTATATAGTAAGCAAACCTTCCCATATAAGCATGTGACACGATGCTGGCACATAACAAACTCTCAAATTAGGTTTATGAGTTTGATCATTACTACCATAAGAAGGGACACTCCTGAGTAGGTACAGTGCTGTGGACTGAAATGTGCCCTCTCCCTTGAAAATGTGTATGTTTAAAAAAAATTTTTTTTTATTTGAGTGTAGTTGACAATTCTACATTGACCTCAGGTGTACAATGTAGTGATTCACTTCCTCTAAAAAATTTATATGTTATTAAAAAAAAGTATAGTTTAAGCTCTAACCCTGAATGTGATAGTATTTGGAGATGGGACCTTTGGGAGATATTTCCGTTTAAATGAGGTCAGGAGAGTGGGGACCTTATGATGGGATTAGTGCCTTTATAAGAAGAGACACCAAAACTCTCTCCTCCCCACCTTGCTTTCAGCAAGAAGGTAGCTGTTTGCAAGCCAGGAAGAAAGCCTTCAGCAAACTCAACTAATGCTGGCGCTCTGATCTTAAGCCTTAAACTCCAGAACCATGAGAAGCCAACAGTTTGTTGGTATTTTGTTATAGTACCCTGAGCTGATTAAAACATACAGTTTTGGGGCACCTGGGTGGCTCAGTTAAGTGTCTGCCTTCGGCTCACGTCATGATCCCACGGTCCTGGAATGGAGCCCCGTATTGGGCTCCTTGCTCAGCAGGGAGCCTGTTTCTCCCTTTCCCTCTGCCTGCCACTCCCCCTGCTTGTGCTCTCTGTCAAATAAATAAATAAAATCTTAAAAAAAAAAACAAACCCGGAAGTTTATTGAAAACAACAACATAACCATTTTGTTATCATTGAGCATGAGGCCTGGAGTCCTAGATGAGAAATAAAAGGGAAGCAGTGATGATAGACTATGAGATGGGTTTGGGATGCAGGGAGAGAAGTACAGAATACATAGTGACTGACATCCATCCTTTGCTTGTATCTATCTGTTTACCGTTTAGACTGTTTATCGTGGAAAAACAGTAGCTGTGAACTGGTAAGTGTTTTCGCAAGCAACAAGTCTTTGATTCACCTGAATTTGAGGGCTAATTTTGTGGAAGATTATGGAATGAAGTTTCTGTGTGAGGCTTTGAGTCATTCTGACTATAAAATGCAGACTACAGTGCAGACCGTGTTCTGCAGCTTTCCTTCTATATTGCATTTGGTATGTAGGGATTCTGGTTATGGATGAGAACCCTGGAAACTGTATCTACTAAGAAAAAGTTGAGTTCTAAATGACTCGGTTTTTTTCTAGTGGAGTTCTGAGTAAGTCTTTTATCTCATTATAATCATTACAAGTTTTTCTTCCCCAAAGTCCCATTGATTCTTAAAGTTTTCCTTTTGTGTAAAAAGTGCTTTTTTTGTCCTCGTTTTCGTTACTAGATCGGTATTAGGATATTGTGAAAGGAATTAAAATATTTCAATCCACAACTTCATTAAATTAATACGAACTGTTTTAAGGTTTATTTGTTTATTCTATATATGAACAAATTTGTACACTTGTTTATTCACTTAATATTATTTCAGTGACTCATTTCAGTATTGCTGTTTGTTTAAAATATCCATATAGTATTCCTTAGAACCACATTATCTCTGAAAAGGTATTGGTAATACGCAGTTATGTATGGCCAGTGGATGCCAGTCTGACCACTCAGACCAGGGCCCAAAAGAGAATATGATTTGTCCACCAAAGTGTAAGGTCCAGACTTCATTTTTAGGGTAATAAGCTCAAGGTTTACAATCTTTAGAGAGGATTTTTGAGAAATTGATTGTAATTAAACGATTTGGCAAGAGAGGCATGAAAATTTTAGAATATAAATGAATGTAAATAGAAGGGAGAGGAGATTTGGAATTGGCATTTGGTATGTAGGGGTTATTGATTAAAGTCTGATTAAAGTCATTTTCCTCTGGAACGAGTATTTGAGTATTCTGTGAAGTCATTTTCTTCTGGAAGGAAAACCTACCTGGAACTTTGAGTAACTGGATGATCATTTACTTATAACAGGGAGGGAGGTGGATGATTTTAAACATAGGCCATAAAACTGCAACATACAAACACTTGTTATGAAGACTGTTGATGAGAGACCTGCTCCCCGAGATGTTCACCAGTATTCTTAACTACCTCCTGGACGGATCGTTTATCCCACAGTGGTAATGAGCTGGGAACTTACTAGCAGATAAATGGGAGTAAAGAAAACAATAGCCTGGAATTCTTACAAGTGAGGACTTAGCAGGCATGGAGTCTTCCCACAAGTATCTATCTCCAAGAGGCCGCAGGCTGAGAGCAGAAAACGGAAGGACAAGACGGAGGACCGCTGTGCGGGTTCTTGCTGTGGCTCTCCTCAACCCTGCATGCGTGGGTTAGCTGCAGCCATCGCTAAATGAAAACTAAACTGGAAACAAAAGCTGGAGAACTGTTTCTGCTTCGGGAGGGCTCCCACTTCCAGTGTAGGAAAACCCTTCTCACTTGGGCATTTGGAAGGGTCCTCCTTCCTGCCCTCTGCCTGTGTACCCTAAAGTGAAGTCTCCCACTTGATATGCTCTCTGTGTGTGCGAAGTTCACATCGTCCCTCCCATTCCATAAAAAGTCTGCTGAGATTTCAAACTCCCAGCCGCAGAGGAAACTCCGCCAGCCACCAGAGGCCAGCTCCTTTGTTTTTATGTAAATTATCTTAAATGTTCAACCAAGATTTACTACTTGTGAAGAAAACCAACAGCAGGCAACAAAAAGCCCTTGCACGGAAACAGCTGGCCTGAGAGGGTAACTGAAAACTTTAGTGTCTATGGAAAGATTTGAAGATCTGCATCATAAATCAAGAATAGCCTAGTATGGAAAAGGAAGGAGAGAATGAGAAAGTTCTTAGGAATTAAAATGGTTGTCAAAATAAAAATTTAATAGTATTGGAATAAGTAACACATTTTCCCTAAAAAGATCATTAGAAAAAAGATACAGTGTTAGTCTAGAAAAATCTAAATACCTGAAAAAATTTAAGAAGGAAAAAATCAGGGAAAAAATGGAGGAAAAAGAAATTATAGAAGAATGATAGTTCAGGTAACTCAGAGGTACATGTCTTTTTACTGAAAAAATACTAAGCGTAGTGAATTTAAACAAGTGTCTGTGTCTCTCACATGAACACTACAAACCCTTGAAAGATTTTGAATACTAAAGATAATAGCCTAAAAGCTTCCAGAGAAGGAAAACTGAAGCTACCTAAGAAGGAATGAGAATTAGATTGGCATCTATTTTGTCCTCAGCAAAAATGTATGTTAGAAGATACTGAAGCAGACCTTCAAAGGTCTGAATAGAAAGGTTTTTGAATACAGAATTCTGTATCCAAACAAATAGAAAATGGAAATAGATATTTCAGTTATGGAACAATTTACTTGTACTTAACCTCTACATTTTTATGAAATTACTTAGTATTCTTTGGAGAGAATAAAACATCTAGTAAGGATTACAGCCTAGGAATGCAATGAGAAAAAAAATCCTCGGATGTTAGCTATGCATGAAAAACATTAGACATCCTGCATTAGAACAGGATGCCAAAGGATCAGAAGAATTCCTTGAAAGCAAAAGGAGATTCCTTTTAAACAGGATAATTAAGAGGCTGGATGATCCTCACCAAAAGAGGTAATGGTATATGCTTCGTTTTGTCAAATAAAAGCAGTTATTAGAAACACCAGGGAAAGTGAAGTTTTATAAGAACACGGTAATCCAAATACAAAAACTAAAATGTAGCATGATTGTAAGCAACTACCAGAGTGTAAAAGGATTTGATTTGACCTTGACCCTTGAAGTGGCACAAGTCTGGTGATAGGATTACATTTCTTACTCTTTGGATGTACTCTTATTCCTTGGTCCCACAGTGAATGATATTTATAGAAATATAATTTTGTAAGTGCTAGATACTCATTTTGAAATTTTAGAATCTATGTGTAAAATACAGAAAACAATGACTAAACTGTGTAAAGTTCAAAGTAATGTAACCAATTAGGATAAAAGAGGTGCACAAAAGTTGGGAGATAATTCCTCATATAAAAGTCAATAGATCTATCTACTAGTGTATCAAACTAAAGTATTGATAGAAATAAAAGCAATGTAAAATATTTACAGAGGGAGGGGGGACTAAAGTGGAATCACTCAACTAAGACACGGAGGTGAGAGTCCAGGGAAACCACGGCAGCTAGAGTTTACAGGACAGTGTACCATCGAGGAGAGGGCTGAACAGGTCAATACAGAAATTGGGTTCACAGGGACTGTTCACCAGAGTACTGATCAGCTCCTGTGTGAGGAAACCTGATGCCAGAAAAAGAACCACCTGAAAGAATTTTACACCAAAAGTAGTGCCTGTTCCCACCACCAAGACTGGAAAAACACATAATTCATTAGGCGTTGGGGAGAGTACTAAAAAAGTCATGCTTCATTAGTGGGGAATAATTATCCCTAGCCTAAATACAGTTCTAGTCCCACCAAACAAATGTTAAAAATAAGACCAGAAAGGACCAGTTTCCAAATTACATCTTAGAACTACATCAAAGCTCCAAAAATTTTGTTGGAATACGAAAATATCCAGCAATTTACGATGTAAAATTCACAGTGTCTAGCATCTAATCAATGATTACCAGGCATGAAAAAAGAAAAAAATGCAATTCAAATGGGGTGAATAATCATTGAAACCAACCCAGAAGAAAGATGTTAGAATTAGCAGAGAAGGATATTAAAAGCTAATGTATGCCATAGATTCAAAAAGTTAAGTAGAGAAATGGAAGATCTAAAATCCCAATTTAACTTTTTGAGTTGAAAAATACAGCATCTGGAATGAGAAACTGGTTTGGTTCCATGGCAGATTAGACATTGCAGAAGATTAGTGAATTTGAAGCATAGTAATAGAAACTATCCAACATGAAACAGGGAAATTTTGTTTTCAAATGAACAGTATCAGTGATCTATCAGAATTTCAAGTGGCCTAATATACTTGTAATTTGAATTCCTAAAAGAGATGGGAGGATATATTTGAAAAAATTAACGACCAAAATTTTCCCAAGTGGATGAATACTATAAATGCACAGACTGAAGCTCAGTGAACAGCCAAGAACAGGAAATACGAAAAAAAATATACCAGGCACATCCTAATAAAAATTTTTTAAACCAGTGAAAACTAAAAGCAATCGTATGGCGGGGGGTGCGGTAGGAGGAGATGTTACAGAACAGGGATAAAGGTGATGGCAGATAACTTGGTAGAGACAAGGCAAGTAAGAAGTACTGGAGTAGGGGCGCCTGGGTGGCACAGCGGTTAAAGCGTCTGCCTTCAGCTCAGGGCGTGATCCTGGCGTTATGGGATCGAGCCCCACGTCAGGCTCTTCCGCTATGAGCCTGCTTCTTCCTCTCCCACTCCCCCTGCTTGTGTTCCCTCTCTGGCTAGCTGTCTCTATCTCTGTCGAATAAATAAATAAAATCTTTAAAAAAAAAAAAAAAAAGTACTGGAGTAACATCTTTAAACACTAACCCCCCCCAAAAAAAAACCTGTCAAGCTAGAATGCTGTACCAGTTCTGTCCTTATATCAAAAACCAAGGTGAAATACAGACTTTTTGAAACATACTAAAGCTGAAAATTCATCAGCAGCATCCCCTCCCTACAAGAAATATTAAAGGAAGTCATTCAAGCACAAGGAAAATAGGACCACGTGGAAACCCGGATCGGCTGGAGAAATGTAGAGCACAGCAGTGACAACTGCATATGCATTTTTTTTTCCCCAAACAAAACAGCCTGTCATTTTTTAGAGCCAGGCTGTTCTTACGACACTACAAAACTGTGGTAGAGTTAAGATACGATTTTTCCTGGTTTCTGCTTGGAATAAGATAAGGATCATTGCATCCCGTGGTATTGCCTCCTTAACAAAAACATCTAGAAAGTCATTTCTGTGACTTTCACCACCAGTTTGTTAGTGATTTGCACCCCTTCACGGACCTGGAGTATAGTGGTGGGAAGCACATTTTCTTAATCTTTTTTGTTGTCGCTAACTTGTTTCTGTGATTTTGAAATGGACACATTATCTCTTCACTTCAAGATACAAACTTTAAAATACTGGTTCACCAAGTTTCTGGGACCACCAGTCTGTTCTGTTAGTCATTTTGTCTAATCTTGTACCAGTACCACACTGTCTTGATTACTATAGCTTTTTTTTTTTTAATTGTTATGTTAGTCACCATACAGTGCATCATTAGTTTGACGTAGTGTTCCATGATCATTGTTTGCGTATAACACCCAGTGCTCCGTGCAATACGTGCCCTCCTTAATACCCTTCACTGGGCTAGCCCATCCCCCTGCCACTCTCCCCTCTAAAACCCTCAGTTTGTAGTAAGACTTGGGATCTGGTAGGATGAGTCCTGCCACCTTATTCTTCAGGAGTGTCTTAGCTGCTCTTGGCCCATTGCTGTTCTATACACATTTTAGAGTCTGAAAGTTTCTGCAAAATAAAGGTGAATTTGTGGTTTATGAGTTGTATAATCCTCACATAAGAGTGGAGGCAAAAATGTCTGCTTAAGCTACTTCTTAGGTGCAAATAAATAGTGTATGTGTACTATTAGCTTCTTTATCCTAAGTTTGTCTTTTTCAAGATTTTCACAGGGTTCTTAATTTCAGGTTCACATGGTTTTTCTGATTACTTTCAAAACTTTAGTTGGGGTCACCTGTATGTGTCTTCATTGTTTATTTGAGGGATGTTTTTCATTTGATTGTTGTGACAGTTTTGCCTCTGCTCTTAATCACAAAGAAAAATCTGACAAATACAAACGTGGCCCAAAGTACCTTGGAGCATGATGGGGTGGCAAAGATGTCTAAGGCTTTAAATCATGCAGTGTAACCCACACATGCTCAGGTAAGTCCCAGCTGTTTCCTGTGGAGACTGTCTCCAGGGAAAAGATGGTCAGAGTCTGTTGTATCAGCAGCTCATGCTGACTGTGTCCTCTGGGGATTGTAGTGGGTCACTCCCCTCCCCTTGTTCCTCCCTCCAGTGAATTGGCCAGTAAAGCCTGGTGGATAATAGATAAAGAGTATAAGTCGATGAGACCTGGAATCCTCTCAGATTCCAGGATCCTTATTCTCTTCACCCAAATCCTAAATTTCAAAATTTGACTGAGCCTTCAGATGCTCTCATACATGTATGCAGATAAGATCCAGGATGGTAATGAGTTCTCTATCCCCCTGGGATCTCAGAACCACAAATAAAAAGAAACGCAAGAATTCCACAGAAGTACCCTGAAGGTTTTCCCGAATTCAACACAGATGAATCAGTCCGTTCAGATACACATACATTCATGGTTACGTATAAAAACTCATTCTCTTTTGAAGAGACCAGATGATGGCAATTATCTGTGGTAAAACACTGTTTTACAGGAAAGATGGTTGGGATTTGCATTAGCCTATTCCTTGGCTGGGCAGTGGGGTGTTCCTGGCATTCCACTGGAGGCAGGAACCAACTGTGGGGTGAGGAGAGTAACATAAGATCAGGGGACAGACAGCTCCTCGGTGCTTTTTCTAGGCTGTGAGAAGGGTTAGTTGGTAAAAACAAAAATAAACCCTACAGTTTTGTTTGGATGCTATAAGGGTCTGACTTCTATTGAAGATTAATATAATTATGAAAGGCAAGGATATTGGTTGTGAACTTACTGATTTGAAGACCTCTGAATGTATTCTCTTGGAATGATCCTGAATACAGATGGAAATGAAGCTTTATCTTTAACAAGCCAGGACTGAAGCCTCGTGAAGACGCATGTTCTGCTCTCTCAACAGCGCTATCAGCCAAATAGACTGTAGTTGCTCTGTGTTGTTACCCGTGGCGTTCAACTGTCAGAACATCTGGGGTTTGGTCCTGCTTATGCCCTTTGAACCTTGAAAAAGACTCTTTAAAATCATTCTCTCTAACATGCTTGTCTGAACTTTGAAAGGATCAAGTAAGTTAATGTTCTAGCCCTTTGAAAGAGTATAAAGTGGTATTATTTACCAGTGGACATGAATCAAGAGCTACAGTAGAAGAAGCTTTAACCCTTAACCTACTTCAGTTAGGAAGGGAGATTTGAAAGGATGTCTGGTCACAACCCAATTAAAAGGATTCTCAAGTGTCAAGTCACTTCAATCTCTCCTTTATGTCCCTGTCTTTTTATTGTGCCTGCCATGGCCTTAGTTAACACATTCATCTCTTGATTCATTTGCTCTCATCCAGCCACCCCCCAAAAATTTGCTTTCCCAGTTTCCATTATCTTTCACACTGGCCACCAGTTATTCTCCAGAATTTAATTACAAAATTCCTGTTCCAGTAGCTCCTTAGGGGACTACAAGATGAATCACATTCTCTCCGTGGTATATAAGGCTTCTTCCAGTCTACCTCCCAGCAAATATAAGCACTAAGTTTGTATAATGCCTGACACATAGGATTTAATATATCTAGTGTAATGATTTATATAATAGTAGTAATGTTATAATTATAAATATGTAGACTGTATATACATTATATTAAATATAAATATTTTAAATAATATATATAACATTTTTTATATATCTCCATTTATAGCCCCTTTCCTCTCTGTGAAGAATAAGAGATGGGACTGAAAATTCCAAGCTTCTAAGCATGGCTTGGTCTTTCTGGTGACCCCCCCCCCCCAGAAGCCCACGAAGAGTCACCTCTTAGAACATTGCTATCACCTAAGAAGGAATCCAAGGGATTTAGGAACTCCGTTTGAAACCAGGGTCAAAGGCCAAATATTAAAACAAGGATGCTTCTAGTGCTTTTATCACTTAGGAATTGAAAAGGATTTTAGGAGCGCTGTGTCAGGAACTAGGGACAGAGACCAATATATACTTTTCTATCCTCACATTCATCATTTACTACACTTAAATCCCTGTATTATTAATTCTTGGCAGACTTACTATTTCTTTGTCTAAAAGGTATAAAAACTTCCTTCTCTGGTCACTTTTTCAGGTCTTCATCCTTTTGTGAAGCCCCACCCCGTGTACATGTAGAAATGTTGTAACATTTTTATGCTTTTCTCCTGCTAATCTTCTATCAATAATTCTTCAGTCCAGCCAGAGACCCTAAGAGGGTAAAGGAGGGTTTTTTCTTCCCTTACACTAACATCTTCAGTACAGTGTTGACTAGAAGCAATGATAGCAGACATCCTGGTCTTGTTCTAATTTTGAAAGGAAGCTCTATTAATTCACTAGGCTCTGTAAGGAGGTACCACAAATTGGGTGGCTTAAATAATAGGAATTTATTGTCTCACAGTTCTGGAGGCTAGAAGTCCAAGATCAAAGTGCCAGCAGGATTGGTTCCTCCTGAGATTGTGTGGGGAAACTGCTCCATGCCTCTCCTGTAGCTTCTGGTGGTTTACTGGCAACCTTTGGTGTTACTAGGCTCTAGACCCATCACCCTGACCTCTGCCTTCATGTTCATATGGTGTTCTCACTGTGTGTCTTCCTCTGTATCCACATTTCCCTTTTTTTCTAAGGACACCAGTTACATTGGATTAGGACTCACTCTAATGGCCTCATATTAACTAATTACATCTACAGTGACCCCATTTCCAAATAAGGTCACATTCTGAGATACTGGTTAGGACTTCAACATGTTAATATTTGTGGGACACAGTTCAACTCATGAGCAGCTCTGACACTTTGCTATTAAATATGTTTGCCATGATAACCTTTATTAAGTTCTTTTCCATTTCCAGCTTGCTTAAAAGCTGTTATCTTAGACGTTAACCTTTATTCAATGTTTTTATATACTTAATAAGATTTAATATATGGCTTTTCTTCTTTAATTTGATCGTGGGTGATTTATTCTAATAGCTTTTCCATTTTAGTCCATGCCTAAATTTTCAGAATAAACCCAAATTGATCATGATTTTTAATACATTCCTATATTCAGTCTGCTAATATTTTAGAAGATAGTTTCTGCATCTTTGCTCATAAAAAAGATTGGTCTATACAGTTTGTTGTTATTGGACTGTCTTTGCTTTTTATATTGTTAGAATAGCCTCATATAGTAAGGTGGGAACTATAACAGAGATCGTTGGTTGTTTCAGTTTGGGATGATGAAAATGTTCTGGAGATGGTTGGTGGTGATGGTTGCACAACAGTATGATTGTACTTAATGCCACTGAATGAATACACTTAAAGATGGTTAAAATGGTAAATTTTATGTCATGTATGTTTTACCACACACACACACACACACACACACACACACACACAAACCAAACCCACAGCTAACATCATGCTCAGTGATGAAAGACTAAAAGCTTTCCTCTTAAGATCAGGGACAAAACAAGGATGTTTGTTCTTGCCATCCCTGTTCAATATTGTACTGGAGGTTCTAGGCAGGGCAATTATGAAAGAAAAAATAAAAGGCATCCAGATTGGAAAGAAAAAATGAAACTGCCTCTATTTAAAGATGACATGATCTTATATATAGGAAATCCTAAAGAATACACACACACACACATACCCCTACCTAACAGAGCTAATAAATTCAGGATGGTTTCAGAAGATAAGATCAATGCATAAAAACCACTTGTATTTCTTTACACTAACAAGGAACAACCTGAAAATAAAATTTAGAAAACAGTTTCATTTACAATAGTATCAAAAAAGAATACTTAGGAATTATTTTTTACAGAGAAGTGCATGACTTGTACACTATAAACCACAAAACGTTGAAAGAAATTAAGGAAGACAAATAAATGGAAAGACATCCCATTTTCATGGATTGGAAGACAAGATGGCAGTACTCCCCCAGATTGATCTACAAGTTCAACGCAGTCCCAATCAAAATCCCAACTGCCTTGTGTTTGTTTGTTTTTTAAGAAATGGACAAGCTGATTCTAAAATTCATATGGACAGTCTTTAAAAAAATAAGGGTGGGGGAGTCACATTTCCGTATTTCAAGCCTACTGCAAATCTACAATAATCGAGATAGTGTGGTACTAGCATAAGAATAAACATATAGACCAATGGAATAGAATTAAGAGTTCATAAATAAACTCATACAACTATGGCCAATTGATTTTCAACAAAAGTCCCAAGATTATTCAGTGGGGAAAAGACCATTTCCACAAATTGTGCTAGGAAAACTGGAAATCCCCATGCAAAAGAATGAAGTTGGATCCTTGCCTTACACCGTATGCAAGAATTAACTCAAAGTGGATAAAGGCCCTAAATGTAAGAGTTTAAATTAGAAAACTCTTAAAACACAGGTGTAAATCTTTGTGACTCCATATTATGCCATAGTTTCTTAGATATGACCCCAAAAGCACAAGCAACAAAATAAAAAATAGATAATTTGAACTATACCAAAGTGGAAAACTTTTATGTGTCAATGTATATATCAAAAGAGTGAAAAAATTCACAGAGTGGAAGAAAATATTTATAGACTATAATTTGATAAAGGTCTAGTAGCCAGAATACATAAAGAATTCTTATAACCTAAAAATAAAAACAACCCAATTAAAAATGGACAAAGGTAGTAAATAGACATTTCTCCAGTGAAGACATGCAAATGGCCAGTAAGCCCATGAAAAGATACTCAACATCATTAGTCATTAGAGAAATTCGAATCAAAACCACAATGAGATACAACCTCATACCTACTAGGACTGCTGTAATAAAAAAGACAGACAATACAAGTGTAAGTAAGAATGTGGAGAAACTGGAACATTGCTGATAAGAATGTAATATGGTGAATTTGCTTTGGAAAGCAGTTGGATGGTTCCTCACAAAGTTAAACATAGAATTACCACATGACCCAGCAATTCCACTCCTAGATATATATCTAAGAGAACTGAAAATATAAGTTCCAACAAAAACTGGTACATGAATATTCATAACAGTTACTCATAATACTCAAACAGTGGGAACAACCCAAATGCCCATCAGCTGATGCATGGATGAACAAAATATGGTATACTCATACAATGCAACATTATTTGACCACAAAAACAAATGCTATACATATGGATGAATCTTGAAAATGTTGTGCCAAGTGAAAGAAGCCAGACACAAACTATCATGGATTATATAATTAAATGGGTAAATGTGGTCAGAAGGCACAAACTCCCAGTTATAAATAAGTCCTGGGAATGTAATATACATCATGGTAACTATAGTTTAAAAAAAAAAAAGATACCAGTGGATAAAGTTCAGTGCTGCCAGAGCAGCTGGATATTGTGGGAGAATACCCAGAAAGGAGGCATCTGCAGAGAGGAAATCCCCTAAATCTGCCTATGAAATCCCCTCCAATCCTTGGATGACCCCTAACTGCGCGTCTACTGGGTGAGACTCCAAGGAGTCCAGTGGAAAGCAACAGCTCAAAGGCAGGAAGCGAAGCGCAGATATTTCAGCTGCTGCCTCGCCTGCTTCAAGAGAGACGAGATTTGTAGTTTGATTTTCACAAACTCAGAGGGGGTTGGTAAATGTCTTAGACTGTCCACTGAAATCCCATGGGGCCGTACCTTAGAATACAATGCTGGGACACTCTAATAATAATGGGGAAACTTAAACTCACCATAACAAAGGTTGAACCAAAACTACACAAATACAAGGTCAAGTTCAAGCTATTAATTTGACTGCCTGCTAATACAAAAATCAACATTCTTCAGAGGATAAAAGAATCCAGAATCTGTATCATATGTCATCCCCAATGTCCATTATAGAGTTTTAAAAATACTAGACACACCTCAGCCCCAAATGTAACTCAGTATTAATAGAGAAGTCAAACAATGGCAGTAAATACCAACACCACCCAAATGGCGGGGGGGGGGGGCAGAATTTGAAGCAGCTATTATAAATATCTACAAAAAGAGTTTAAGGAAAATAGATGCATGAATGAGGAATCTTAGAAAAGAAAATTATTTTAAAAAATAGAAATTCTAGAACTGAAAATAAAATAAAAAATTCAATGAGTGAGTTTAACAACAAATTGACAGTGTCCAAACAAAGGGTCAGTGAAGTCAAATATCAAGAGACAGCTCAGTCAAGGGACTGAGAAAAAAATATTGGAAAAAAAAAAAAAAGACTTATCAAACAATATTCAGGTGATGTAAGTAATTGGAGTTCCAGAAGGAGTGGAGAGAGAAAACAGGGTAGGAAAAATGTGATTAATTAATGGCAACAACAACAACAAAAATCCCTATGATGAGGGAACGGAAGACAAGCTGAGGACAAAGCAGAATCTGACACCCTGCAACCTCCCCCACCCCCAGCTCCTGGGTGGGATAAGTGATGTTCCTCCAGGAAGTTCCCAACTATCTTCAGGTTAATTCCTTGCTAGAGAGAAAAACAACCTTAACTTGAAAATGGCAAGGCTTCCCGTATCCGTGAGTCTTTAACATATGAAAGTACTTTCTCAACCTCCCTGTTTCCTTACATCCCCCAACCCCATAGTATATAATCAGCCAGCCCTCACTACCCCCTGGCAATAGCTCCTTCTGCCCACGGGTCCTGTCCCAGTGCTTTAATAAACCACCATTTTGCTTCTCAAGAATTCTTTCTTGGTCATCGGCTTTGGACTCCACCCCACTGAACCACACCGATATTCCAAAACCACATCACCTACATTTTGTAAAGACAAAAAAATTCAGATTCAAAATCTCAGGAAACCACAATAAGGTAAATATGAACAAAACCATTCTGAGTCACATCACAATCAAACTACTGAAAAGAGAGAGAAAGAGAAAATATTGAAAGCAGCCAAAGATGATCAACAAATGACATACTGGAGAACAATGATTGGAGTTGTCATTGACTTCTCACCTGAAACCATGAAGGTCAGATGATTGTGTGGCGGGGGGGGGGGGGGGGGGGATCATTAATACAGAATTCTACATCCAATAGGATGAATGAAGATGAAATAACATATTTTCAGATAAATAAAATCATCTAAGAGAATTTATTGCCAGCAGACCTGCACAAGAAATGCTGAAGGAAATTCTTCAGGCTAAAGGGAAATAGACCTTCACAAATGAATGAAGAGGACAAACAGACAAATACAACAAACTGGTGGTTGTCAGAGAACAGGGGGATGGAGGGATGGATGAAATAGATAAAGAGGATTAAGAGTACACTTACCTTGACGAGCACTGTGAAATGCACAGAATTCTTGAATCCTTTTATTGTATACCTGAAACTAATATAGCACTGTATATTAAGTATACTTCAATTTAAAAAAAATGAATGAAGAGGATCAGAAATGGTAAATAGACTATTTTTGTCTTCTTATTTTCTCTAAAAGAAAGAACACTTTAAAGCAAAAATTATAACATTACCTTCTGGTTTATAAAATATGTAGTTATAACATATATAACAAATACAGCATAAAGGATAGAGCAGGGGATAGTGGCAAATGACCTGTATGTTTACAAGTCATCTACATTTTATGTGAAGTTGTACGACATTATCTCTAAGTAGACTGTGAAAAGTTTAGTAGGTATATTGCAATACTTCTAGATACTACTCAAAATTAAGACAGAGGTAGAGCTAATTATCAGTAGAGAAAATGGAATTCTTAAAAAATACTTGAATATGTTAAAAGAAGACAGGAAGAACAAAGAACAAAAATCAAAAGGAGAATTTAAAAAAATGGTAGACCTAAGTCCAACCATATCAATTATTGTATTAAATATCTGTGGGCTAAACAGTTTAACTTAAAGGCAGAGATTGCCAGAATGAACAAAATAAGACCTAACTATATTCTGTCTACAAAAGCTGCACTTTAAATATAGAGATAGATTGAAAGTAATAGGATGGTAAAAGATAGAACCTGCAAATGAGCATAACATCAGATGAAATAGACTTCAACGCAAAATGTAGTAGCAAAGACAAGGAAGGACATTTTCATAACGATACAAGGTCAACTCATCAGAAAGACATCACACTCATAAAATGTTTATGTTTCTAATAATAGAGTTTCAAAATCCACAGAGCAAAACTCAACAGAATTAAAGGGAGAAATAGACCATCTTGCAATCATAGTTGGAAGTTTTAATACTCCTCTCTTAACAACTGATAGAAAAACTACACAAAAAATCAGTAAAGACATAGATGATCTGAACATTATCAACCATGTTAACCCAATTGATATTTCTAGAACACTAAATGTGCAAAATAAATATTTTTAAAGGCACAGTATATTCACCTAAATAGACCATACGTTAGTCAATAAAGCAAGTCTCAATACCTTTAAAGGGAATACAGAGTTTCTCAGACCACAATAGGGTGGGGATGTGGCACTTGGGTACCCTAGAGAGCCAGTGAGGGGGTAAGTATGGATTCAGAGAGCAAGCACAAGCAGATGTGGGGGTAGGGGCAGAACATTAGGAAGAAGAGAGAGAGAGGGTGGGTGAGGGCACCAATAACCCACCCCAGAACCAAGCCTCATAGTCATTGGCTGCCACCTGCCCCCAGAGCTGGCAGGAGAGAGTGCGGCTATCAAACTGACCTAGACCTTAATTTTCAGGACAGGGCCCCAGGGCTTCCTGCTTGCCTTCCTTGTCTACCTGAGGAGTGGACAGCTTGTCCTCCCTGCTCTGGCCACAGAAGGAGAGCACCTAGCAAAGTGTGGAGTGCAGCCACTGCAAGGTAAGCTGCTTGGGTTGGGGGCTGGGATTCAGGTAGGGTTACTCTGTGCCAAGAGGGAGGGGGTGACCAAACCCTTTGTAAGGGCAGGAAGGGCCACAGCAGAATGTCCTGGGGGCTCAAGGGAAGGGCCTGCTCTGCCCCAATAGGGAGCCCCAATCCTGGATCTGACTATAGGTGACAGCCGAGGACAGTGACCCCAAAACCTTGCTTCCCACAGAGGAACTCTGTCGTGGGCTAGACTGAAGGGGGATGGGAGGGGCTGGAAGTTCAGGTCAGACTACAGCCACAGAACCAAGGGCCACCACAATGGCCCCGCAACATCTGTACTCAGTGACAGGACCCCATGGGGTTGAGGTCCTGCAGGGACCTCAGAGAGACTGCCTGACACCCAGTTGCAGGGCTGCCCTCATCATTCTGTTCCCCCAAAATCCTCAGGGCGAAAGGAGGAAAAGCTCAGGCCCCCAGCAAAGCCCTAGTGGAGTAGAGTAGGCAGCATTGTCAGGACAGTGACAAGAGACAGATGCTTTGTGCCCCGGACTCTTTCAACTCCAGGGCCCTGCTCCTTTCCCTCCCTTCCTCCCCTCCCCTCCCCTCCCCTCCCCGCCCCTCTCCTCTCCTCTCCTCTCCGTTGTTGTTTTTAAGATTTGTATTTTATTTAAGCCAGAGAGAGAAAGCACAAGCAGGAGGAGCAGCAGGCCCCCAGCTGAGCAGGGAACCCAACACAGGGCTTGATCCCAGGACCCTGGGATCATGACCTGAGTAGAAGGCAGATACTTAGCCGACTGAGCCACCCAGGTGCCCCTCCTTTTCCTTTCTTACAAAGAAAATGGTGGCTTGGTTCAATGAAAGTCAAAGGGAAGGGCAGCTCTTTCTCTAGGTCAGGGTGGATACAAGGGGTCAGTACTTCCTGGTGGTGGGGTTTAGGGGAGAGGGGACACTCGTGTGCTGGCAGCATGAGAGAGGCAATACTGTACAGTGGTTAAGGTCAAGGGCACTAGACCATACCGTCTGGGGTTGAATCCTGGTTTCTCCACCTATGAGCTTGTAACCTTGGTAATCTCTCCACGCCTTGGTTCCCCCGTCTGTAAAATGGGAAAGATAACAGCATCTATTTTATGACCATTGTTGTTGGGACTCAACGGGGCTCTAGCACAGTTTTTTGGCAGTAGATATTATTATGGGCAGAGCACACAGATAGACCTAGATCCTCTATCCGAAGGGACAACTCAACCACACCCTGACTCAAATTCCAGGGCCTGGCTGACAATGGCCACAGTGCCCCATGACTCCCACCACCACTGGGAACTTTCACAGGGAGAGTCAGGGGTGGGGCCCTGCTCACCAGGGCCTTTCCAGCTGGGTGATTCTCGGAGAGCTCTGGGGCAGGGGTCACAGGGAGGCAGCCAGCCTCTGAGGGCCCATTGTTCTTCTCCTCTGAGCTGGGAAAGATGGCTTCTCCCCACCTCTCTTCCCCTGATGCCTAACTCTGCATGCTCAGGAGCAGACCAGAGATCAACAAACCCTGCCCATCTCTCCTTGCTCAGCTCACAAAGAGCTCTCAGTGTCTCACAATGGGCTGTGATGCCCAGCCTCCTGAGTTTATTGTCCCCAGTTCACAAATGAGGAAGTTGGGGCCCATAGGGAGGAAACGGTATATATGATGTCCCATATAGGGAAGTGTCTCAGTCAGGATTCGGTCTCCCACTCCTGCGTCCAGGACTACACACTCACAGGCACAACAAATTCACAGCCATGCATCGACAGCCCCCCACACTATAGCGCACAGCCTGGGGGGATACAGGTGGAGGGGCAATGGCCGGAACCCCCCTTGTCAGCAGCCTGGTGGTGATAGCTGTTTTGTTTTTGTTTTTCCTCTCTCTAGATGAGCTTCACATCTCAGGTAACTGGAGCAGAAGTCCCCAGCTTGTCTTATCTTCTCCCCAGGTGATGCCTGCTGCCCCAACAGGCCCAGGGTACAGCTGTGACCACGACTTGGCCTAATGATAAAGGGAAGGGGGAAGGGAAGCAGGAACCAAGGTGCCCTCCCTACTTGGTGCATTGCCAGAGAGCATGACCAAAGGCCACAGGGCTGTGCACATGACTGTGGTCTCCTGAAGTCAGAGGATGTGGAAGGGGAGAGACCTGAGTCCAGGGTGAACACCCAGGTTTTCCTGGGTTCAGGATGTGCAACTTCCAGTTTTAAAACCTGGAAAGTTCCAGGCGAACTGGGATGGGCTGGTCACCTGAGTCTTCCACAGTGTCCAGTCTGGTAAAATGAGACTCACCCAGGAATAAGAGAGGAGACTAGAGACGAAGGCTGGGAAGAAAAGAGTGTCAGGGATGGGAGAGACACAGCCACAGAGCGGTTGGCCTCTGCAGCTCGAGCTTGGGCAGCCCCACTCCTCATTACACGTGGATTCTTCCCATCCCAGTCAAGTCCGCTGGCGTCAAGCCCCTCCCTTCCAACAAAGATACCCAGAGACCTGGGGGGGGGCACTTCCTTCTCCCAGGTCCTCTGCCAGCCTGGGATTGATCAGTGCTGAACAGGCCCTATTTTCACCCTCTTTCCATGGGGAACTGTCTCAGACCACATCTCCAGCACCGCCCAGGCTGTCTTTCCAAGTCCCCAGAGCGATCTGTTCCCAGGAGACAGGACAAACCGGAACTGAAGGGGCTTCTTAATTCCTTATAGAGGAAAGGGAGGTAAAGGTGACCAGACACAGAGCTGTGTGCACTCTGGCAACATAGAACCTCAGCCTCAGTTTCCTTAACCTGCAAGCAGGGTCACTGTGCGTCTCTTGTGGAGCTGTACTAAGCATAAAATGTGCAGCTGCTCCATAGATGCTTGCTGCCCAGGCCATTGGAGAGCACTCAGTCTTGGGAGGAGATGACTGTAGTAGGCCCAGATGTCACTCGGGTTTCTGTTTCTTCAGGACTCTGCTCAACTCGGGTACATGCAAGTCCCCAGGGTTGCCTCCAAGGAATGGCAAGATGGGAGATGGTTGAGGAAGGGGTTGCTGGGGGTGGGGGCAAGAGAATGGAAAGGCTGGAATTTAGGATAAGAAGAAAACGTTGGTTGAGGAGGCAGTCCCAGTTGCTGGGAACTGAGGGGTTCTTAGTGGTGGCTCGGGGCAGGATTTATCCCTGATGTCCTGGCCTCTGGAGTTCATCACACAGAGGCACAGGTGGGTGAGTGAAGCCTAGCCCCAGGCCAGGTCTCCTTGAGCCTGGGGAGGCCCAGGTGACCTGATGCCCAGGGGAAGAAGCCGGCTCCCCCTTCATCCCGGCCTGCGCAAAGGCCCAGCGGTCTGGTCCCTGTTTCCTCTTAGGCCCTGACGGGGGCAGTCAGCACCATTAAGTTCTTCCCCTCTGAGGCTTTCCTGGGTCGGCACTTCAAGGCCGTGGAGTTGGAGGGCAAGGAGCCTGAGCCCGGAGACCTCTTTCTGTTCAGGCTGTTGTCCCCCACTGGATGCTGGTGCGGGGCCCACGTGGGCATGTACTGTGGCCATGGGGAGATAATCCACTTCGAAGGTGAGCATCTCCGGCTGAAACACCGGCCCTAGTCTGCAAAGAGAGGCTGCCCATCCGAGCCCAGTGGGTAGGGCACACGAGAATGAAAACTGCAGGTCCCAGGCTGGAGGTGAGGGTCTCTGAAGAAGGGCGCTTGGGCACGCAGGGTAGGGGGCTCACGGCCCCCAGGTCCTGGGAGATTTGGGTGCAGGATGACCAGGCCAGGGTCACAGGACCTAACCCGGCTCTGATCTGCACCCGTTGGGCAATCCCTGCAAGCAGGAATGTCGCCAGCCAAGGGCCTCACGCGTGTCTGCGCTCCTGCGAAGGCATTGTATCCAAACGGGCAGCGACTGCTGCTGCGCTCTCGCTCGCTGTGGCGTGTGCTGCGTAGACGTGGCGGCGTTGACCGCGCGGCGCTAGAGCGCCGCGTGCACGAGGCCATGGACGCAGACCCACCCCCCTATCACCCCGCGCGCAGCAACTGCGTGCACTTTGCGCTGCATCTGCTGGGCCACGGGCCCACCCTGGACCCCCCCTACGAATAGACAGCAGTCCTATTAGTTTGGTGAGTGCGGCTCAGTTACCCACGCACAACCCCACCCCACCTCCCACTCCGTCTCCGCCTTGGGAGCCAGTTAACAAATGCAGCTAGCCAATGTGCTGCAAAATTCATACGTTCCCTCCCCGCCCAGGCCTTGTTCCTCAAACTCAAGATCCACTTTACCCTGCAAGACTCAAAGCAACCAGAAGCAAACTAGGCCTGCCGACTTGTCGAGGTTGCACTTCTCTGAAACTCTTTCCGGCCTCCTCCAGGAAGGCCCCAGTTCACAGATCTTGAGCACGTCTCTTTCCTTCAGCCTGTGAACTTCCAAACCCAGGCGCTGCCCTGGTCCTTGTTAACCCCCATTCCCATTCCCCCAGTGGAACCTACGTATGGAGCCATCTTTCTGGGCCCTGTCCGTTTACACCCAGGCCCACAAATTCTGGTTCTGGAGATATTGGGATCCTAGTCTATAGATCAAGACTCAGCTCTATGAACTCTGGCTCTCCAAGTCAAGCCCTCCTCACCTCCTAATCCATGCCCAGCCAAGAGACTTCAGCCATCCAACCTGATGCCCCAAACTCGGGCCCAACTAGATCCCACCCCTTTCCCCAAACCTGCTCACTACTTTCTCTCTAGATCAGGCCGTCCTTCCTTGGGAGTACTTCGAGCCTTGGGAGCTGAGCTGGAGGCCTCACGTGATCTAGGAGTCCTGGCTGTCACACCAGACCTTAACCCAGCCTCTCTCTTCCCTCTCTCCTTCATAGGTGTAGGTGGATGTGAACTTAACTGTGGACTAGGTGTGATCTTAGGCCCTCCTGAGTGGGCATGGGGGCTTCAGAAATGGTCATTAAACTGTTTTACAAAGATGAATTCGGGGTTCACTATCCCTTCTATTTGGTCTCCATTTATCTGCCTGCAGCCTGCTGTAGGCTCCTCCCTTGGACCAGACGTCCTTACATTCTGTCACGTCCAGGAAGCCCCCTGGCTTCCTGGTGAGAAACCAAGACACCATCCAAGGGGCCCAGACTTTGTAGGAAAGATGGAGCTGGGGGAGGGACCATCCTTGGTCTCTGAATTGGGTCTCCAGGTGCTGCGCCTCCTTCCCGCTCTAGGAACCCCAGCGATGTGACACAGCCTCCTCTTCAGTCCCCTGTTTTCCTTCCACGGCGCGGGGGAGCATCCGTGGCTGTGTCTGGAATGAGAGGAGCCCCTAGAAGCCCTTCCATGGAGACTTTGTGGTCGGGAGGGTGAGGGAAGGCGCTCTGCTTCTCCCAGAAGGTTGTCCCACCCTCAGTCCAGAGGCCACCACCCACCCCCGGACCCAGAGGTGCATCAAGCTCCTCTCTAGGACTGGAGGCTCCCCAACCGGTAGGGGGAAGGGGACGGGGATCTCCGCGGGATGCGGGCGGGGCCAGATCCTGCGGCAAGCCCCGCCCCCTCCGCGGACACGCCCTCCGCTCCGCAGGCGCCGGTGCCTTTAAGAGCCTCACGGCGCGGCCCTGATTGATAAATCCGCACGCTGCCTCGGCTCGCGCGGATTGCGGCCTCTGCGGGGCCCGGCCTGCGCTCGCTTCCTCGGCCCCAGCCTCCGCCCCGGCGAAGAGCTCTCCCCTGCCGCCCCATGTCGGCCGCTCCGGCCTACGGCGAGGACAAGGGCGGCTCCGCCGGCCCCGGGGAGCCCGAGTATGGCCACGACCCGGCGAGCGGCGGCATCTTCTCCTCCGACTACAAGCGGTGAGGGAGCCCGCGGTGCGCCGGCACCATGGACAGCGCCCCGGCTCGCGGACCGGAAGCCCTGCCCCCTCCCGCGGTGGCCGAGCCGGGCGCCCCCAGTCCCCCGCTCCGGCGCCCCGCGCCATGGCCCAGCCGGGACCCGGGGAGGGGCTGCAGGCCGGCGGGGGAGGGCCCGACCCTCTCGGCCCGGGCGTGCCTGCAGTCTGTGGGTTTGCACTACAGGTTCCCGCCTTCTTCGCGCCGGGCGAGCTGGCTCCAGAAGATCGCGGGGGAGGGGTCAGCGTCCGTGAGCTCGAGCCTGGGGCCTGTCTGGGAAGGCCGGCCCTGCCTGTGCCCTCGGAACCTCCCAGGCCCGGCCCCTCCCCATTTTCCTCATTCTGGCCCCACGCTTGCGCCCCCATCTCCCATCTGGCCGGCGCTCACACACTCCTGCTTCCCACCTTGCCCCTAGAGTTCAGCCCCACCTGGACTTCCCACTCTTCTCCTCCACCTTTGGCTCACTCGTTGGTTCTTTCGTTTATTTGTAAATCCTGAAACAAGCATCTGTAAGGGGCTGCTGTATCCATTCTCATACTAGTCACTGTGAATACAGGCGTGAACCTGATCGTCCTCTAGTTGCTCTAGGGGGGAGCACAGAGGAAGAATCCGTGTTGTGGGAGTGTCGGAGGGATTCGAGGAGCTGGTCCCTGGCCCTGGAGGACAGGGTCAGGGGAGAGGGAAGGATGTTCCATGCAGAGGAAGGAGCTTGTAGGGAGGTGGGGAGATGGAGAGCCAGGTCACAGGTTTTGTGGGTGCTAGTATGGTATGGCCCGAATCGCTGTGCAAGCCCCTGGTGTGACCAGAAATGAGGGTGGGAAGATGCCAAGGCGCTGAAGGGTTCTGAGCAGGTGATATCACATTTGCATTTTAGAAGGATTCTAGGCTGGATTGTGGAGAAGAGATGGGGTTGTGCTGGTTTGAGCAGGAGACAAGGGAGGGGGCGGGTGTTGAAGTTGGGAGTGGGGGACATGAGGGTGGTCTAGACTCTGAGAGGGGCAGAGGATTTGAGGGCTATTGAGGTGGTAGAAGTCACAGACCTGATGATTAACTGGGGGGAGAAGATAAGGGTAATACTCAGGCTACTATTTCTTGCAACTGGATATATGGTAGTGCCATACAGTGTGACTGGAAATAAAGACGTTACAAGCCAATTGGTGAAAATAATGTTGAGCCCAGCTTTTGACAGGCTGAGATTGTAAACTCTGAGGGATATTCAAGCCTAGGAGGTAGCTGGATTTTAGGATTTGGATACCAGGAGAGATTACTAACATGTATGTATTAATCAAAGCCACAGAAGGAAGTTAAGATAACCCAGGGGAGTAGATGAAAGAGTTCAGACAGTGCACAGAGATGAACCCTAAAGACACAGACATTAGGGATGACCAGAATGCAGGGAGAAAATGTTTCAAGGTAACTGAGAAAAAGTAAACCAAAGACAGGAGGAAAACAAAATGTGATTTCAAGAAGGAGGAGGCAATCAGCAAGGTCAACTCAAACAAGGGAAAGAAATCATGACCGTTAGTTTGACAAAGAGCAGGTCAACGCTGCCCTGCTCTACTCCCCAACTCCTGTCCTGGGGGACAAGTCTGGCAACATCAGAAGAGAGGGAGCTAGATTATTTTTCCCCAATATTCTATTATGAGCAATGTTAAACATACAAAAAAGTTGAGTGCATAATACAAGGAATACATGAATACCCTCCATCTAGATTCAACCACTGTTGACATGTGCCATATTTGCTAAATTTATATAACCCTCTAGCCATAAATAGTTTTGGCTGAACCATGTAAGTTCCAGACATCATGGCCCCTCAGCCCTAAATTCTTATCAGTGTCTAAAACCAGGTTAAAATGAGTAGAGGAGAAAATCAGATGTGAATAAATAAAACACAGGGAATGGGAAATTTGCTTTCCGGAAGTCTGTAAGGGGGAGAGAAAAAAGAGTTGCTGGAGGAGATCAAGAAGGTTTATGTTATTTGTGTTGTTATTTTTGTTTATTATCAGGATGGGAGAGCAAGTCTAACTGCTGATGGGAAGGAGCCAGTAGTGTGGGAGAGGCTGAAGGGAACTGAAGGTGCAGGGACCCCTGGGTGATGGGAGGGGAGGCGTACAGAGCTGGGTGGGAGGACTGTGCTGGCTTGGGGAGGATCGCTGCTCAGGGGGAGGAGGGCAGGAGGAGAGGAGAGGCAGGTGTTTGGAAGCTGTAGGGGATTTTATCTGAGGCCTTTCGTTTTCTGTGAGAAGCAGGTGGTGAAGCTCTAAGAGCAAGAGAGCAAGGCTGTGGGTGGGGATTTGAGGCACATCGAGGGGGTTTGAAATGCAGCGAATAAAGCCAACTACTCCTGGCAGGGTAGGGGCAGCACGGACAGGAGGGCCAGGGGTGTGAGTGAGAGAGTGGCTGAAGGGAAGGCGGGGTTTGGGGGGTGCTGGGCCAGGGAGGGAGGAAGTAGCGATCAGAGAAGGCTGATAGGAAGGAAGGAAGGAATCAAGGAACTGGTTCTGGGTTTGGGTCAGAGTGGGAAGGAGGTGTACAGGATTTCTGAGGAAGAACAGTTCTGGGGCGGCAGAGGTCCAGATGTGACAGGACAGTGGAGGTGAGGAGGGCAGCCCTCACCTCTGTCTGGATCAGCTCTCCCCTGACCCTCGTGCCCCCTGGCCGGAGACTGGGGTGGCTTAGTCCCCAGTCCCTACCTTCCTCCCCCCTCTTGAGTCCTGTCTCCGAGCAGTGAAAAGGAAACCAGAGCCTCCTTCCCTGCCAGTGTCTGGTTTCTGAGTTTCGGGGGCGGGCCGTCTAGGACAGCGACAGGCGTCCCTGGCTCCCCGGTCAGCTCAGTCTCCTCTCAGAGCAGGACCTGGTGCCCAATGCAGCGATTCCTGCAGCTCCCTGGGGCCGTGGGGAGGCCAGGGGGCAGAGGGGCCTGCGGGGCGGACCAGGAGGCTGCCAGCCCCGTGCTGGCCCCTGAAGGCGGCCCCCCACCCTGGTACCAGGCCTTGCAGCCTGAGGAGCTGCGGTGGCTGCAGGCCCCAGAGGAAGACACAGCCCCGGAAGCGTCCCTGGAAGGCCCTTGCCCAGAGCCTGGCCAGAGCCAGAGCCAGAGCCAGCCGCTAAGGTACAGAAGAACTCCCGGGGACCCTCACCCCGACGTCAGGCAGGCTAGCGGTGGGCAGCTGCTGCTCTCAGCTCAGCTCTTCCAAGCCCCGCCTCCTCAGGAGGAAGGGGGCTGGGATTTAGGGGCGGGGCGGGGGGGTTGTCGGGGCACAACGTGGGGCCTGAGGGTATGAGGGGGGTGAACTTAACTCCAGCAGCTCTCTGGGGAGCAGGATAGTGTAGTGGTCCCACCTTGGCCTCCCCCTCCCAGGTCCTGGCTGAAGTGCGCTCTGGGGGAGGTTCAGAGAGGACTACCGCACAGTACCCCCCTCCCCCGTCTAGTGGATTGGGGTTCTGGTGGTGAGGAGAAGGAGGAAGAGGAAGGTGTGTATCAGGGGAGACGAGCACGTCCGGCCTCAGGGCCGCGTTCCGCTCCCTGGCTGGGCCCCTGGAGCATCCCTCAGGCCAGGCCAGGGGTCAGGGCAGAGTGAACGCGGTGTAAGGGGATCCGAGCTCCGGACGCTCCTGTTTCCTGGCTTCAGAGCGCGGCTGTCTGTCCCTCGCCTCCTCTCCCTCTAGGGCACACAAGCTGGTGCCGCGAAGATGGGGGACCCGGGGTAGCATGTGATGGGCCTGCCTGGGCTCCGGGTGCTGTGTACCCACAACCCCTCCGCTCCCCCAGTCCCCCCTGCTCCGGGGCCCCGAGAGCAGGCACGAGGCCGGGATGGGGGGCGGGGTGTGGGCGATGCGGCGCAGCCCCGGGGCGGGGCACTTGACAGGGGCCTGTGGCATTTCTAGGAGGGGTGAGGACACCGCCGTGAGCAAGTCTGCTTTAGGGAACACCCAGAGTGAAAGGGGGCCGGGCAAACCCCGACTGCTCCCGGCGAGGTCGCCCCAGGCAGACCCGTCAGAAGGAGGCCTCGGAGGATCCGTGAGGCCGCGTGTATTTGATCCTAGAAGCCTGAGTTCACCCAGGAGACGGGTGGACACTGGGGAATGAGACCAGAGCGACAGTTTAGTCCGGAGGGTGTCTGTGTCCGTGGTGTGTGTTGGAGGGCACATGGGGGGGCACTGCGTGGGCTGTGCGTGTCCGATGAGGGCGTGGGGGAGGACGGAGGGGGCTCGTGGGGATGCGTGTGTGTTTGCGGGTGTCTGGGGATGGTGGGTGAGGTGTGTGTCGGTGGATATGTGGGCTTTTGTGTGGAGAGTGATTTTGTAGGAAGTGTTGGAATGTGAGGTATGTGTCTGCGACTGGGTTTCTGGGGGGGGGGTTGCAGGTGTGTGTCTGCAGGGAGTTTTTGTGGGTGTGTGTGGGTTTATGTATGAATTGTATGTGTCTGGGGGTGCAAGTGTGTCTGGGGTATGTGGATATATCTATGGGGTGTAGGCGTGAGGGTGTAGGTATGTCTTTGGGACATTGTTGTGTTTGTGGGGTGTAGGCATTTCTCTGGGGATATGGTTATGTCTGTGGGGTGCAGGTTTGTCTGGGAGTGTGGGTATGTCTGTGGGATACAGGTGAGTCTGTAGGGTACAGCTGTGTCTGTGGGGTAGAGCTGTGTCTGTGGGGGTACAGGTGTGTCTGTGGGGGTGCAGGTATGTCTGTGGGGTGCTGGTGTGTCTGTAGGGTGCTGGTGTGTTTGTGGGAGGTTGTGGGGATGTCTGGGGTATAGGTGTGTCTGTGGAGGTACACGTGTGTCTGTGGGGTACAGGTGAGTCTGTGGGGTATAGGTATGTCTGTGGGGTACAGGTGAGTCTGTGGGGTATAGGTATGTCTGTGGGGATATCTGGGGTGCAGGTGTGTCGGTGGGGTACTGGTCTGTGTGGGTATGGGAGTGTCTGTGGGGTGCTGGTGTGTCTGGGGGATACAGGTATGTCTGCGGGGATGTCTGGGGTACAGGTGTGTCTGTGGGGATGTGGGGATGTCTGGGGTGCAGTGTGTCTGTGAGGGGCACAGGTGTGTCTGGAGGATACAGGTATGTCTGCGGGGATGTCTGGGGTATAGGTGTGTCTGTGGGGATGTGGGGATGTCTGGGGTGCAGTGTGTCTGTGGGGGGCACAGGTGTGTCTGGGGGTGTGGGGATGTCTGTGGACTGAGGTGTATCTGTGGGGGAGATATGGGAGTGTCTGGGGTCCGTGTTGGGTGTTGGGGTGCGTAGGTGTTTGTGGGGTGTGAGCTGACCGTGAGGTGTATGTATGGAGGAACCTGGCAGTTCAGTGGTGTGCGTTTGTCCACTGGGGATGGTGGTGCCCGGCTTTCATTCTCCCCGCAGCCCCAGTGCTGCCCAGGCCCGGCTGAACAGTTTGTCCCTCTTTCTCTACTCCGGTTGTCCTGAGCTCTGGCCCTTAGGATTTGACCACTTGGTTTGTGTCTGGGAGAGTGAGAAGATCCTCTGATTTGGGGGGCATCCCCCAAGTGAGGGAATTGTGGATCAACAGGGCTGGGGCTGGAGATCGTCTGCCTTCACGCGACAGCTAGCCAGGCCTCTGTGTTCTGGAAAGCATCATCTTTCTCCTCCGCTTTCCGTCAAAAAATCTGTTCAGGAAAGACACTTTCTAGAACCCTTGGAGGAACATCCATTTCCTAGCACAACTTCCGTCCTTTCTGAATGTATGTGGGCACGCAGGCTCTTCTGTAGAATGCAGCCCGAGGACCAGGCGTGTGTCATGTCAGTTCTTCTCTTCCTCTGAGCCTTCGTCGCTTCCTCGTCTCTCAGCACCAGCCTCACGTGTGCCTGTCTGTGACTATCGTCACGCTCTGCCCTGCTATCACTGCTCCCTCCGATTTCTGATTTTTTGTTGTTTCTAAATGTTTCACTGCTTTTTGATCTCTACTGTTGGTGATACCTTTCTAGACTGGGTTCTCCTGCCTGGGTCAACAGCTGTGGGTTATCAGAGTATCGTCCAGGAGATGAGAGAACTGTGCAGGACACACACACAGCTGCTCACCACATTTTGGAGCTGTTTTGGCAACACATGAGCCCATCAGTTGTCCCACAGCTGTATCAGCTCTGTATAGACACATTTTTTTTCGATGAGTTTATTAATAGTTCTCTGTTCACTTCTTCGACTGCCAGCCTCTAGACCTCTGAGTATGGTTGGGCAGGTTGTTCACTGCACAAGGGCACCTGGCCAAGGAATACCAGACTATACTCCACTCATGGAATGGGGAGCAACAGCCCAGGGCTACGTCTGCTTGGATGGTGGATATGCTTGCAGCAGCCCTGACAATGAATGCTGATATAGACCTTAAATTGATATCAGTACTTTATTTTGGATATTAAATTTTTATTTGCCATATCCCAAATATTTTCCTTTTGTTGGTATTATAGGCTGGATGGTGTCCCCTTCAAATTCCTATGTTGAAGTCCTAACCCCCAGTACCTCAGAAAATGACTGTATTTGGAGAAGGGGTCTTTAAAGAGGTGATTATGTTAAAATGAGGTCATTAGGGCCCTAATCTAATCTGATTGGTGTCCTTATAAGAGGAGGAAATTTGAACACAGGGACACGTAGAGGTAAGACCAGGTGCAGATACAGGAAGACAGCCATCTACAAGCCAAGGAGAGATGTCTCAGAACTGACACCATGGCAGACTTCTAGCCTCTAAAATTGTGAGAGAATAAATTTAGGTTGTGAAAGCCACCTGGTGTGTGGCATTTTGTCACAGCAACCCCAGCAAACAAATACAGTTGCCCTGTTTGTTTCTTTTCTTAAATTTAGTTTTATATACCAAAGTTAAAAAAAAATTAAACCTTAGCCATTTGGTTACTGACCACTTTATGATCTTGAAAATAAAAATTTCCCCTTCTACTTCCATATTTAAAAATCATTTCACAATTAGCCACAGATGTGGGGTTTATTTTGGTCCGAGACTCGTGTACAAGTCCAATCCTTGCTGCGTAGCAGTTCTCCCAGCAGCATCTACGTATGGGAAGAAAAGGTTCTTCCTTCCACTGTCCAGTTACTCGTTCCTAATGTATCGATCTAGATCCATTTATGAACTTGCCCCCATGACCTTTGACTTTCTATTTTTAACCTGGTATCATGGAGTTTTTGTCATGGCCATGTTTTGCGTTTGGAATTCCTGGAGGGTGAGTTGTCTGTCAGTGCTCCATTGTTCTCTTCTTTCCCCAAACTATTCTGGAGTTCTTAATCTATTAATTTTTTTTTTTCTCCAGGCAAATTTTGCTGCCACTTCAGGAAGTTTGACAAAATGCCTTCATTGCAATTTCAATGGACATTGCATGGAATTTATGTATTGGCCCGAGGACTGCCTCTATTCCCTTCAGCTGCGTGCCAAGGGAGCATTTATCAAATATTCATATATTTCTCCCAGGAGGGTTTTATAACATCCTGGAATCACTGTTGAATGTTAAGTGACAGCACTGGCTTTTGTTGTGAGGCCATCTCCCTAGATTCTGGAGCTCCTGGGACCCACCCAGTCCTTGGAGTGAGATCTGTCTATGGAGTCTGGGCCTGGGAACACACCTGGGCCGGGGCAAGAACATCCTCTTCCTGTTTTGACACCAACTCCTTTCCACTAGCTCCAGATCCTTCCTATCTCTCTGACTGGCCATTTTCTGGGCGGGTTCTGTACCTTTCCCACCCCAGACCGTTCCTCTTGGCTTCTGGCTCTAGGTCCCTGGCTGTATGGGTTTCCTAGGCCTGCTGGAACAAAGTGCCGCGGGTGGTTTAGAACAACAAATGTATTGTCTCATGGAGCCAGAGCCTAGAAGTCCAAAATCAAGGTGTCGGCAGGGCCATGCTCCCTCTGAAACCTGTAGGGGGATCCTTCCTCGCCCCTTCCTGGCTTCTGGTGGGTTCCTGGCAATCCTTGGTGGTCCTTGACTTGTAAGTGGATCACCCCAGTCCTCTGTCTTCACCTGGCATTCTCCCTGTGTCTCCCTCTCCGCATGACTATCTTCTTAGAAGAACACCAGAAACACCGTGTCAGCCATACCGGTGTGACTTCATTCTCGTTAGAAGTGCCGCCACTCTGTTTCCAAAAGGGCCACATCCTGGAGTGCTGGGGGTTAGGACTTCAACATATCCTTTTTAAGGGAGACCCAATTCAACCCGAACCATGGGCTGGCCCACGTTTCTCCCGACCCCAAGGCCCCTGCCCATGTCGCTTCTTTCTGCCAGGATCCTCCTGACGGTTATCCCCACCCCCACCCTCGTACCCTCTGCTGACCTCCTGTGCCTCCCCACCCC
This sequence comes from Ursus maritimus, assembly GCF_017311325.1. NCBI lineage: Eukaryota > Metazoa > Chordata > Mammalia > Carnivora > Ursidae > Ursus > Ursus maritimus. The sequence goes on along the minus strand of NW_024425230.1, from coordinate 22,599,825 downwards.
TCAGGCATGACGACCTGAAGGAGATGCTGGACACCAACAAAGATTCCCTCAAGCTGGAGGCCATGAAGAGGATCGTGGCCGTGAGTGGGGAAGGACGTCCTCGGGGCGGGGGGCTGGCAGGCAGGGATCAAAGAGCAGCTCTCCTTGGCTCCTTGTGGACCTTCCCCTAATAAGTGTGAGCCTCCTGCCTTTTCCTCCCCATCCCTGGACCCCACCACCCAGATGATCGCCCGGGGAAAGAATGCCTCAGACCTGTTTCCCGCTGTGGTGAAGAACGTGGCCTGCAAGAACATAGAGGTGAGCACCCCCCAGGGAGGGTCCTCTCACGCCCACTGCCATCCGGAATAAACTCCTGCTGGTTGGGGTGAGGAGGAGAGCAATCCAGCCCCTGGGGGTCTGACTGGCTCAGAATGCCCCGATTCAGGAGAAGACACTGTTTATATGTCCCTGAACCAGATGTGGGTCCAAGTGAAGGACCCGGGGCACACTGGGGACGCTCTCCCCCCACTGGAAGAACGTATCCACGCGACCACAGCTGCCAGGCAACGACATCTCACAGGGTAGGGGGTGCAGTCCCGCTGAGAAACCCGTTCTCCCCAGGTGAAGAAGCTTGTCTACGTGTACCTGGTGCGCTACGCCGAGGAGCAACAGGACCTGGCCCTGCTGTCCATCTCCACCTTCCAACGCGGCCTCAAGGTCAGAGGTCTCAGTTTGCCTCCCCGGCGCCCTGGGTCTTGTGGACGCTGTGTTCCAGGAGCAGGCCCAGGGAGAGGCCGGTGCCTGGGGGAACAGCCTGGAGGCCCACTCCTACCTGCCTAGCGTGGGGAGGGTCCACGTCAGAAGAGGACCAGCGGGACCCTCAGAGGGTGGAGGCCAGCTCAGAAGGGGCATGAGACACGGAGTGGGTGCCCAGAGACCGTGGCGCTCCTCCTCTGAGGAGCCTGTGATAATGGCTGCCACAAATAGGATCCACTTGAGCCCCTGAAGGTGGAGAGCCCTGGGCTCCCTCCCCCGTTGGTGTAAGGGAATTACGGCCCACAACCAGGCAGAAGTGAACCTCCTTAAGACAGGATTCTGTGAGGGGGCGGCTGACCTGGCTCCCGGCCTCTGTGTGTCAGAGCCTTGGCACCGGCAGGGGCTCCTAGTCTGGGCTTCTGTGGAGAACAATGACTTTGGAACTTGGGAAGGAGGGTAGAAGGGGTTACTGAAAACAAATGAGCTCTACCCAGAGGAAAACAACGAAGTTTACCCTGTAGGAGAGCGGCCTCAGACACGGGGGTTGGGTTCAAAAGTCAGCGCAGACACCATAAACACATGACCGTCCATTTCCAGTGAGTTCAGTTCAACCGATTATTCCTCTAGAGTTGAAACAAGGTGATCGTTCTTCTTTCTTCTTTTTTTTTAACTTATTTATTTTCTAGAGAGAGAGCATGGGCGGGAGGGGCAGAGGGAGAGAGAGAGAGTCCCCAGCAGACTCACCACTGAGCATGGAGCCCAATGCGGGGCTAGACTCCAGGACCCTTAGATTATGACCTGAGCAGAAACCAAGAGTCCGAGGCTTAACCCACTGCACCACCCAGGCGTCCCAAGGGGATGGATCTTCTGTTTAGCATCAGAAGTGGTTGACTTGCCTTAGATGCCCCAGTGGATGCAAAACACCCGCTTTTATTTTTTTTTTTTTATTTTTTTTTATTTTTTTTAAAGATTTTATTTATTTATTTGACAGAGATAGAGACAGCCAGCGAGAGAGGGAACACAAGCAGGGAGAGTAGGAGAGGAAGAAGCAGGCTCATAGCGGAGGAGCCTGATGTGGGGCTCGATCCCAGAACGCCGGGATCACGCCCTGAGCCGAAGGCAGACGCTTAACCGCTGTGCCACCCAGGTGCCCCAAAACACCCGCTTTTAAAGACTGGATCACGTCTGTTGTAATGAAAGGCTCTTGGAGGCATGTAGAAATTGAAATTACCTGGGGCACCTGCGTGGCTCAGTGGGTTGAGCATCTGACTTGATTTTGGCTCAGGTCATGATCTCAGGGTCATGGGATGGAGCCCCTCATCGGTCTCTGCACTCAGAGGGGAGCCTGCTTGGGATTCTCTCTCTCTCTCTCTCTGTCCCTCCCTCTCTCTGTCCCTCCCCTGCCTTCTCCCCTCCCTAGGAAAAAAAAAAAAAAAAGAAATCACCTAAGGGAAGGGGCGTAGGAATGGCCGGGGGGCTGAATCCCCTCATACTATTTTAACTGAATATTATCACCTTTTGTTTTGCATATGACACGCACACGTGCTAGCATCCACTGTGTGCTTTTCTGGCTGCCATTCTGTTCTCTCTCTACTTCAGCATTTCCAGCACTGATTATAACCACTAATTCCCGTAGTCTTCCCACACATTTAGTTCACATTCCAGTGAGAGCGTCTCTGAAGGGTCCAGCTCACCTCGTCATGTCCCCTGGTTCTGTAGGTCGCTGGGCAGCCTGAGGACTGACTCCCCGGATCCGGGCTCAGCCCTGGGTCACTGTGCTGTGGCCAGCAGGAGAGGCTGACCGCGTCTGCTCCTCTGAGACGGGGTAGCAAGCATGGCCACGGGCACATACCGTTCATTCAGACCACAATACCTGGGTATCTCTATGCTGTGCATCGTGCTAGGTTAATATTCAAAGTCAAAACCATAGGATCGATCTATCTAGATTGGCAACTGATCTTTTGATTTGAATCAGGGTTAAATCATTTTATAAGAACCATTCTAGGAGTTTTGCACATCGATCTGCAGGCTTTACAGTCTGGCCCTTTTCCCCTTTGAGAAAACCAGAGCCCCCTTAGTCCACTCAATGCAATGATTTCCCTAGAACAGTGGTCAGCAAACTTTTTCTGTGTGCCGCCAGACAGTAATTTAGGCTTTGTAGGCCACATAGCCTAAACCCTGCAACCACTCAACTCTGCCCTTGAAGTGTGTAAGAAGCCATAAATGAGTGGGCCTGGCCGGGTTCCAATAAATTTTTATTGATAAAAAAGGCAGGAGACAGATTTGGCCTGAGGGCTGTAGTGTCCCAACCTTTGCTCTAGAACCTATGTCTGACAGGTCCTCTCCAGCGACAGAGATGTCACTCCTTCATAAGGCAACTCGCTGCATCTTAAGACAACTATAACTTCTTTTTTAAACCGTTATATTCTGTCAAAACCTCCATAGCTATAATTTTTTAAAATTTATCTCAGACTCCCAAAAGGCACAAAAATAATATAATGAATATCTATATGCCAAGCATAAGAAATGGAAAATTTATCAACAGCAAAAGCCCCCTATGTATCTTCTCTTGTTTATCATTCATGTGCCTGTTTCTATTCTCTTACTACTCATTTATGCATTCCTAAATAACATACTATTGTTTTGTAAATCATATCACATGATATCTGTGTTCCTCTGAAACTCATTTTCCTTCTATTGTTGTTAATGACTCTGGGCTCTCCTATACATTAGAACCATTCACTTCCATCGAGGATTCTCCCTTCTTTCTATCAATCCAGGCTGAGACTGTGTTTGCTTTCTTAGCAGCCCACGTATGTGGTTGGCTCAATTCAGACAAACTTCCAGTGGGTAGATAATCTAGGTCTCCCTACAGCCTGTCTTGATGCAGTTGGTCCCTTGAATCCCCTGTGAAACCCTATCACAGTTCATTTTATTGGTTTAGCACAGCGCCCAGTTCAGGGTGATTCTGAATCTTAGTTCTTGTCCTCTTGATTTTGTGTCTTCCTCCAAGATGTTGAGTCGCTGCACAAACCAGGGCAATAGATTGGGTCCCATGGTGTATCATGTTTCCAGGATGACGCCAATCTGTTAATAAACCTTCCCCAAGTACGATGTTTTACCAAGTTGTGGATCCACCTAACTGTACAGTCAGCTGGCGTTTTCCTATCTTGTTAGAAAGGATCTTATTCAATAGCAGAAAAATTTCTTAACACCTTTTACTTGCAAAGGGCTGTGGAGCTACAGAGACAAAATAGACATCAATTCTGCTCTTAAAATGCTTGCATATTAAGTGAAACAAAAGGCCTGCATCAAAAATAGCCAGCCAGGAAACGCTACACCAATGCCTTTCTAAAATTGAGACCCACAGTGTTAATATCGACCAGCCTCGTTACTCTATCAAAAAGGAAAATTTTTTTTTAAGTAACTTCCTGTGAATCCATAATGATTTCCAAATAAAAGGGAAAAAATAGGTTAGAGCAGTAGATAGGATATAATTTGACTCTAAGAAAATACAGACTCCTGCTTTTTAAATAAGTACTTCTAAACCATGTGTTTAAAAATCAGTTCTAGAATTTTGACAGGGATTACCATCACTGTGCCCATGGATCTTCTCTTTCTCCATTTTAGAACATCAGGGAGGCATCTGCCCATTACTGTGCTGGCACCTCTCCCGTTGTCCACCATTCTCTAAAATTCACAGCAATTTACAGCTAGTGCTGCTGCTGTTGCTCTCGCATGATCGCAATGCACTGTGTCTAAGGCTCTTCTCGGGTGTGTATTGGATGCAACAGGAGCAAAGAGGAGGGGCCTACGCACCTATTTTAAACACTGGAGAAAGAGGAAGAAGAGCAACTTTTGGGAGGTTGCTGGGGGGAAGGAGTACTAATGATGAACTCTGGAAAGGAGGCCAGTGTGAACTTGCTGGCAGTCACCTCTGGCATAAATACAAAGACACCCCCCCCCCAACTCCCACCCAAGGACCAGCAGGTGTTTCAGGAACTTTAGGCATTCTAAAAGACTTTTTGTCTTCCTGAAAGTGAAGCAACCCGTCTCCACGACTGTTAACAGTGTCAGATTTCTGCAGTGGGTCCAAGAGTCAGTTATCTCAAGTGATGCCCCCCCCCCCCCAGGTCCCTAGCACTGGCACATTGTTCAGGGAGTCAGGGAGGCAAGAACCGCTGGCAGCTAGGGACAGTGAGTTCCATAGGTGTGGCCTTTGTGCTCTCTCAGGGCTCTGCCTCCACCTCTGTTCCTAGGACCCCAACCAGTTGATTCGTGCCAGTGCCCTCCGCGTCCTCTCTAGCATCCGGGTGCCCATCATCGTGCCCATCATGATGCTGGCCATCAAGGAAGCTGCCTCGGACATGTCACCCTACGTGCGGAAAACAGCTGCTCATGCCATCCCTAAACTCTACAGGTATGCCCCAACCAGCCCTTTCCTCCTCAGGGGAGTGGTTCCCAAGCCCCCAGCCCACCCCTGGGCTCTCCCAAGCCTTGCAGATTGCTCTTCTTTTACACTTTGGATGGTTTAAGATGGTTTGGGGGAACTGATAGCGATGGAGAACAGTGGTGGTGGCAGGTCACACCTCTACCAGTAAGGTTGGGGTGGGGGAGGTGAGCACAGTTTGGGCAGACATTGGGAAGACTGGAGATGGGGGGAGAGACAAATCCCTCTCGACCGTTTCTCCTTCAGTTTGGATTCTGACCAGAAGGACCAGCTGATCGAGGTCATTGAGAAGCTTCTGGCCGACAAGACCACGGTGTGTACATGGGCACGCACGGATGGGTGGTGGAAAGGAGCGGGACGGAGGCCCTCTGCCCTTCTTGTTCACCCTCTCTTGCCACTGTCCGTTCCCCAGCTGGTGGCGGGCAGCGTGGTGATGGCCTTTGAGGAGGTGTGCCCGGAGCGCATCGACCTGATTCACAAGAACTACCGGAAACTCTGCAACCTGCTCATCGACGTGGAGGAGTGGGGCCAGGTGGTCATCATCAGCATGCTCACCCGCTACGCGCGCACGCAGTTCCTGAGCCCCACCCAGAACGTGAGTGAGCCCGGGCCCCAGCAGCGTGGGTAGGAGGGCGGCCGGGAGGAGGCGCCCACCGCCTCCGCCCACCTCCCCGTCTCCGCCTAGGAATCGCTGCTGGAGGAGAACCCCGAGAAAGCCTTCTACGGCTCCGAAGAGGATGAGGCCAAAGGCCCGGGTTCGGAGGAGGCGGCCACCACAGCGCTGCCTGCCCGCAAGCCCTACGTCATGGACCCCGACCACCGGCTGCTGCTGCGCAACACGAAGCCGCTGCTGCAGAGCCGCAGCGCCGCTGTGGTCATGGCGGTGGCGCAGCTCTACTTCCACCTGGCGCCCAAGGCAGAGGTGGGCGTCATCGCCAAGGCGCTCGTGCGCCTGCTGCGCAGCCACAGGTGCGTGCTGCCCGCCCACGCGGGGAGGGGTGGTGGGCCGGCCCGCCCCCGCCCACACCGCGGACTGTCCCGCCCCTGCCCCGCCCACACGGGATGGATGGGTGGGTGGGCTGGCCCGCCCCCGCCCACACTAGGGGCTGACCTGCCTCTGCCCCGCCCACACGGGGGGATGGGTGGGTGGGCCGGCCCGCCCCGCCCACACCGCAGACTGCC
>NW_024425230.1:22544156-22593448 GCF_017311325.1 Ursus maritimus | reverse complement strand
GGGCCGGCCCGCCCCGCCCACACCGCAGACTGCCCCGCCCCTGCCCCGCCCACACGGGGGATGGGTGGATGGGCTGGCCCGCACCGCCCACCCTGGGGGCTGACCGGCCTCGGCCGGCGCCGCCTACTGGGGAGGGGTGGGCAGGCCCCCCCAGCTTTTCTCGGACCCTGGGTGCACACATCATTCCCCACACCTTCGCCCACAGCCCCCGCCCCCACCCCGTGCTGACCCCATTCTTGCCCTCCCCCCACTGGTGCCCTCCCCTCCCTCCTATTTGGCCCACCTCCCTTCCCTCCACTCCCTGGCCCTTGTCCGGGGGAGGGGCCCAGGTACCCTTGACCTGTTCTCTCCGTAGTGAGGTGCAGTACGTGGTGCTCCAGAACGTGGCCACCATGTCCATCAAGCGCCGGGTGAGCATGTCCTGCGCGCGCAGTCCGACGAGCGGCGCGCGTGGGTGTGGGCGGCCACGGGGAAGGGCAGGCTGGGGGATGCCTTAGCTGTGCAGAGCATGGCGAAGGGGAGACCCCCAAGCGCAGGAGGATGAGCAGGGCCTGGATCCTGAGGGCCGCTGGGGGAGGAAAGCCTGGAGAAGAAAGACGCGGTCAGATCTGAGAGGGAGGTGGGAAGGACAGAGCTGCGGCAGGAAGGATCCTGCGCCTGGGGTCAGGAGAGGTGGGGCAGGTCTAGGGCTGCGATGGAGCTCCCCGGGGCCGCCTCTCTCGCGCCAGGGTATGTTCGAGCCCTACCTGAAGAGCTTCTACATCAGATCCACCGACCCTACCCAGATCAAGATCCTGAAGGTGAGTGATGGACAGACGTGCACGCCGCCTTTCCGCCTCACTCCCACCCCCGCCGACCCACTCAGATATCCACATGGCCACCGTGGTGCCTGCCTGTTTCTGGGGCTGGGCCCATGGCTGCTCCAGCCAGAAGTGTTTGCTCAGGAAGCCAGGCTGCTGAGAGTGGGAAGGGAACTGCCCTTGGCCTATCACCTGTTAGACATCTGCCACTTTCCGCATGTAAAGTAGGCTGATTTTCATAGTAAACTCAGGAAACATACATTTTCTCCATCTTATAAAAATGTAGACCCAAGGTCACTAGCGCAGAGTCAGTCCTGCTGACTCCAGAATTCCTCCTTTGCCCCCACTGTGGTCTCCTGTCTTCCACCCACAGTGTTCCTTTCCCCACACATCTACCCCCTCCGGCTTTCACGAAAACATACACCCACAGAAGAAGTGTCAGGAGCCCGTACCCACATTCCATTCCTGCTCTGCCTCCTCATTGCTGAGTAACTTCATTCAGCAGCAGTTAACCCTGACTCTCTGAACATCTATGCATCAGTCACAGCTGGATCTAGGGGATATGAGAGATGGCAAACTCATCAGACACCTTGCCCTTTGGAGCTCACAGTCTAGTGGGGTGAGGAGGAGACACTGAGCAGCTAATCACAAAACAAATGTGAAAATCCACTTGAGAAATGGGGTAAGAAAGAGAAGTGCAGAGGGCTGTCAGAGCATAGAGTAGGAGGCCCTGATCTAGTCTGGCGTCAGGGAAGCTTTCCTCCAGGAGGTGAGGCTTGAGCTGAGGCCTGAGAAACGAACGTGAGTTGTCTAGGTGAATGCAGGGACAGGAATGGCAAGAACTGCTTCACACAGAAGAAACAATAGATGCAAAGGCCCTGAGGCAGGAAGAGGTCTGACGAAAAGCCAGTATGACTGCCAGTGTGACTGCGGTGTTTAGGGCAAGGGGGAGAGCAGTGTGAGAACAGAGGTAGAGAGCAGTCAGCTCATTCGGGGATTTATAGACCATGGCAAGGATGTTGCTCTTTATCCTAAAAGCAACAGGAGGCATTGTTCTCAGTGGAGGCGGAGCGGTGGCATGCTCATGCTATCTCCTAGCCCTCTCTGTCAGGGAATCCGTGTAAGAGGCAAACTGGTGCTCCTGCATTTTGGACAAGTTTCACAATCTGTCATTTCCTTCATCAGTTTAAGGATGATGCAGGGCTGTCCGTAGGCTTGTTTTCCGGTCTGTGAAGTGTGTTTGGAATGAGGGGTTATGAAAGCACAGAAAGCCCACTGGCCACCCTGCCCGTTTTCTGCCTCCCTGCAGCTGGAAGTGTTGACCAACCTGGCCAGTGAGACCAACATCCCTACCGTCCTACGGGAATTCCAGGTACGGGTCAGAGCCCAGCTCCCACGAGAGGGACCCAAGGAGTTGCCCTGCAGCTCCTTGTGCTCAGTGACAATCGTCCTGATGGGCCACCCTTCTCTTAAGAGCCGGAAGCAGAGAAACGGTTGTCTTAGACCCCCTCCCAGGGTCTTCTGCTGGCTTTGGGCCAGGAAATCACTGCATGATGGGTAAGGGTGTCACTCCCTCTCCCAGAGTTTAATTTCTGGCATGACGAGTCATTGAATGAGGGGTGACAGGCTTCCCCGAAGGTCACCCTCAGGCCTGCAGAATCACAGAGGGTCACTGCCAGCAGAGGTCACTCTGTCGTGGTGTCCCACAGACCTACATCCGCAGCATGGACAAGGACTTTGTAGCAGCCACGATCCAGGCCATCGGACGCTGTGCAACTAACATAGGCCGAGTCCGTGACACCTGCCTCAACGGCCTGGTGCAGCTGCTGTCCAACCGTGACGGTCAGTGTTTATCTGCGTGTCCACCTGTGATGAGCAGAGGGTATCCACCTGTCTGTCCGGCCACAATTCGTGTTCATCTGTCGGTCCACCTCAGTTAGCGTCTAAGTGTTGCTACATCTCTGAGGGCCACTGGAGGAGTGCGGGGGGGGGTGTGGAAGAGAGCCAAAGGTCCGGGGGCATTGCAGGCGTGCACGTCCCCCCGCGTGTGGCCGTCTGACCGCCCTGGGGCCCACACACTCATTTCCCGGCGCCCAGAGCTCGTGGTGGCAGAGTCCGTGGTCGTCATCAAGAAGCTGCTGCAGATGCAGCCCGCACAGCACGGAGAGATCATCAAACACCTGGCCAAGCTCACAGACAGCATCCAGGTGAGTCAGTAACCCCGCTTTCCCTCCCATCCCAGCATCCTCCCTGGGATTTCAAAACCCCGTCCTTTTTTTTTTTTTTTTTTAATGATTTTTTATTATATTATGTTAGTCACCATACAGTACATCCCCGGTTTCCGATGTAAGGCTCAATGATTCATTAGTTCTGTATAACACCCAGTGCACCATGCAATACGTGCCCTCTTTACTACCCATCACCGGTCTATCCCATTCCCCCACCCCCCTCCCCTCTGAAGTCCTCAGTTTGTTTCTCATAGTCCATAGTCTCTCATGTTTCATTCCTCCTTCTGATTACCCCCCCTTTCTTTATCCCTTTCTTCCCCTACTGATCATCCTAGTTCTTATGTTCCATAGATGAGAGAAATCATATGATAGTTGTCTTTCTCTGCTTGACTTATTTCACTTAGCATTATCTCCTCCAGTGCCGTCCATGTTGTAGCAAATTCAAAACCCCGTCCTTAAACACTCTAGCCTTCCACACCTTCCATACTGGCTCCGAAAGGTCTGCAGGCGGAAAGGGGGAAAGAAGAGGCCAAGATTCGCTTTCCCCTTGAGGATCTCTCGCTGAGCTCCAGGGCCTGTACCACCCACCGCTTGTGTTTTCTCTGAAGCTGTGGCCGAACGGGGCTGATTGACAGACCTCGTGGTTTTCTGTTGCATTGCTAGGTTGAAACATTCAAATGAGGCAGTCCTTGAAGCTTCAGGAAGAATAACATGGAAGTAAAACACCAGAAAATCAGTCTTCTAAACCAAACCAGGACTGACTTTGGGGCTTGAAAGCTGTGCCCAGGCTAGGGAACCCCTAGAGAAGAGGGGAGACGCTGCCCAGGAAATGCTCACCTTCTATTTATTTATTTATTTATTTATTTATTTATTTATTTTTAAAGATTTTATTTATTTTATTTATTTGACAGAGATAGAGACAGCCAGCGAGAGAGGGAACACAAGCAGGGGGAGTGGGAGAGGAAGAAGCAGGCTCCCAGCGGAGGAGCCTGATGTGGGGCTCGATCCCAGAACGCCGGGATCACGCCCTGAGCCGAAGGCAGACGCTTAACTGCTGTGCCACCCAGGCGCCCCTCACCTTTTAATCTCTCCCCCACCAACTCCCTGGCCCATTTCCAGAGAACGCCACTGTTCATGGGCTAGCACAGATGGAAGGAAAGCCATTTCCCTGGCAGGCCACACACCCACGCACACGTCCGCACGTACCCCAGTCCTGACCCCTCTCACATACCTGCAGGTGCCCATGGCCCGAGCCAGCATCCTGTGGCTCATCGGCGAGTACTGTGAGCACGTCCCCAAGATTGCACCTGACGTCTTGAGAAAAATGGCCAAGTCCTTCACGGCAGAAGAGGACATTGTCAAGCTGCAGGTCATCAATCTGGCAGCCAAGCTCTACCTGACCAACTCCAAGCAGGTAAGGATTGAGAGATGCCCCCTGACACGTGCTGGGCCCCAGGAATGGCCCAAGCAGTAAGCCGTGGGCCCTCACCAGGCAGGTGTGGACTCCAGCATCTCTTTCTAAAGAGAGTTCAGGGCAAGTGTCTAGTGTATCTAGGTAACCAGTGTCCTCCCAGTGTCCACAACTACTCTGAGGACCCAAGGGCCGCTAGGGATGGTGGCCGTAGTTGAAGAGGCTCTCCTATGGGGCTGTGACCAGTCTGCTTATGTGAGCGTTCCTGCTTGCTGCCTTTGGGACAATAGGGCCGTAAAGAACCACAGTGGAGTGGGACTGAGGGAGGGGCCAGTGATGATGGTCACTGGTGGGAGAACATGAGTCCTAGGAGATGTGGTCTGTCCTTCCTCCCAAAGCATAGCAGTGTTTGGCCAGTCTGTGCTCGGGCTGGGGTGGTACTGGCGTCCACTGTCGTTCTCAAGGTTAAAGGTTATGAGAGGTACCATAGGCAAGGGTATGGCTCTTGCTGGATATCAGGATATTAAAAGTTTATTGAGTGTCCAGGAGATTGTCCTAAGAATAATGTGTAACGTGCAGAGTTTTCAAGGTGTTGGAGAGGCCAAGCACTATGACCGTTCCACACTCACTGCCCCTCTCAGTTACGTGAGGTAGGGATCGGCAAACTATCACCCGTGGACCAAATCCGGCCTGCTGCCTGTGTTTGTAAATAAAGTTTTATTGGGACACAGGCATGTTCATTTGTTTATTGTAGATTTTGTGCCACAACAGCAGAGTTTCCTCGTTGTGAGGGCGCATAGGGTCCACAAAGTCTGAAATAGTTACTCTCTGCCCTTTCTGGAAAAAGTTTGGTGACCTGTAGGGCTGAGTATCTGGGCGGGTGGCTGGGGTCAGCAGCGTGGCTGTGCCCTGGAGATGGTGACGTCCCTGCCTGCAAGTGGCCTCTTTGCCATCCCATCGAGTCTTTGGATGGTGGCACTTGTGTTTCTTCAGCAGCTCCTTTGATCCCTGGTGGCTCTGGTGGGCCCCAGGGACTTAAGCTGGGGAGGCAGGGCCATCAGGGCCTGGGCCGCTCATCAGGAGTCGAAACAGGCAGCAGTCACACATGGGAGCAATGAGGGACGGGGTCTGTGAGTGACAGAATCGTGGGAGAAGCAGGTTGGAAAGAGAAGTTAGAACACTCGCTGAACAAATATTTGTGTGCCTCCTTTGTTCGGAGGGGAGGAAGGAACAGGTGGGAGGAACATTTGAAAAGATGAAGCACGTGGGTGGGGAGCCACCCAGATGGGCTGAGGACCGAGCAGGACTCCTGAGCCCCTGGATGGTGACGTGTGGTGTCTGATGTCGGCACGTTCTCATAAGCCCGGGTGTGTCCCCACGGCATTGCCCCCAGCTGTCACTGTTAGCTGCACGTGCATTTGCTCGTTGCTTCGTTTAACAGAGGTTTCCTGAGTGCTCACAATGCCTGGCGCTGTGGTGTGTCCTGGGATAGTGACAGTGAACGGGACACGTGTACTGGCCTCCAAATGCTCGCAGCCAAGTAGGGGAAGCAGTACAAGGCACAGAGCAGTAAGAACGGGCTGGCACAGGAGTGTGGGTACGGCCAGCGGAACCCCTCTCCTGGACAGGACACGGGGGCCTGCCCCCCCCCGCAGGGCAACCGCGTAGGCTGTTCAGGCAAATGGACCCTGACTCCAGGCGCCCTTCACCTGAACGTGGGTCCTCCCAGGCACAGGCCCTTTAGGATGGTTCTTTGATTCAATAAAGAGAGATTTTCTCCTCCCTCCGATCCTCCCTTTTTCCATTTTTTTTTTCCTTCCCAGCCTGTTCTCAGAGTGGTGGAAAAAAGGGAATCGTTGGCATATCAGGAAGGGGGAGGTTTGGTTGTGCATATGGATGTGTGTGCAAAATAGTGGTGATGCTTCCCCCTCCTGGTTCCATGGGGGACATTCTGGGCCTGCTAAGGGCCACAGCAATCCCAGCCATTCCCAGCTTACTGGCGCCCAGCACGTGCCGGATCGTGGCCCGGGCCGAGGGGATGGCCGTAGCTCTGCCTGCTAAGGCTCCGCGGGGAGTCAGGGTCCAGGCCAGAGGCCACAAAAGCTCTGATAATAATGTGCTGACAGAGGACTTGGGGCGGCAGCAGCAGGGAAGGTGGGCCTCACAGCACCTGGGGTCTGACACCCTGGGCAACTTTCGGCAGTGCGGGCAGTGCGTTTGCTTTTTGTATGCCCGCTGAGACGGGTGGGAGGAGGGTCAGCTCGGAGCATGGTGGGAGCTCAAATCTGGCTTCTACAGTAGATGGGAGCTTTTGATAAAGTTCTGCAGAATTAAAAAAAAAAAGGAACTTTTTTTTATATCTTAATGGTCATGCATGATTGTCATAACATATTTGGAAAACCCAGAAAAATAATAATTAAAATTTAAAGTAACCATAGGTCTACCACTTAGAAAAGATCACCATTAATCTTATATTTTTTTTAGCTTTTAAAAAAGCATTTCTGGTGCCTGTATATGGTCATTCAAAAGTTACACATCGGTGTCTTGTTCAATATTTTAACTTTTTCATTTCTCTTTCCTTCCAATGCCTTTGTATTGAGAAAGGGGTTTCCCATTCATAGATCAATTAAGAATTGCACCTATAATTTCCTCTAGATTTCAATTTTTGTATTTTTTAATCCATCATAGTAGTTTTCTCTTGATGTCTAACAAGTTACCGTAAACTTAGGGGCTTAAAACAATGTGCTTATTTTCTCACAATTTCTGTGGGTTGAGAGTCAAGGCATGACTTCATTGGGTCGCATGCAAGGCTACCATTGAGATGTTGGTGAAATCTGGGTTCCCATCTGGGGCTCTGCGGGGAAGGGTTCACTTCCAAGTTGGCATGGTTGGTGCTTGGATGCAGTTCCTTGGGATGGTGGGACCGAGGCCCTGGCTTCTTGCTGGAGACTGCCCCTAGTTCGAGAGACCGCCCCCAGTTCCTCGCCAAGGGGGGCTCCCAACACAGCTGTTTATTTCTTCAAAGAAACAGGGAAAAAGGTCTCTAGAGCAAGTCTTACATAATGAAACTTAATCATGGGTTTACGTTTCACCCCCGTCACCTTTGCCATAGCCTATTGGTCAGAGCGAGTTTCAGGGCTTGCCCACACTCACGGAGAGAGGATTACATAAAGGCATAAGCACCAGGAGGCAGGGATTGTGGGGGAGGACCTTAAACTCTGTGTGGCATGTCCATCTAGAGCTTATTTTTATACGTGAGGTCAGGATATTTTGTTTTCGTGTTTTGAAGAGCCAGTGGCCCAGTGTGATTTAACAGGTGGTTGCAAGGTAGCGGATATGTTGACATCGGTTCTTGAAAAGGACTCCATGTTCTCCACTTCAAAGTCCCCCCTGGAAGCTGGAGCCCACGGGTCCATGGGAACCTTGTTCCATTCTCGGTGCCCTGACGCAGGTCTCTTAGGCCCTCTTGAGCCGCCCGTAAAGCCTGCACATCCTGGCTGAGCGAGGTGAGGGTCTTGGTGGTGCAGACTGGATGCTATGATTTCTGGTGAATGGGTCCTTGGGATGGAGAAGGGTAATGAATCATTATAAGCAAATCCTGCGGTGACAAGGGTGGTGAACCAGCCCCTTCCTGTGTTGATTGTTGATACGCAGTTAAGACTGCGGACAGATGGCTCCAAATCCTTAACACTTCTTTCCAGAACTAGGCAGGGACTTGGGGGAAGGAGAGTCTGATCAGCCAGCTGGGAAGTCTATAGAAGGGAAATCAGCAGCTCCCCCAGGGTTACCTGAGTCAGCCGTGTCCTTGGCCGATGTCCATAAACCTCAGGAAACACCAGGGTGGGTTCTGGACTCCCTCTGCTCATTCCGGCCGCCCCAGGCACTCTGGCTGTGGGGACGTGAGGTCTGTGTACTTGGTGGCTCCGACTGTCTCGCTCACAAGAGGTGGAGAGCCGGACAGGGGCAACTGTCTTCCGTCAGAAGGGAGGCGGTGCCGGGGAGCAGGCGGACGGCCGGCTCTGGCGGGCCCAGGCCTAGAAGCCGCGCTGACTGACTTCTTAGCCTGAGGGAAGTCACTTCCAACTCTGCTTCTCCTCTGGAAGTGGGGGCAGCGGCGCCTACCCTCAGAAGGGCTGTGACGTTACGGGAGATCACGTGAAGCCCCTTACACAGCACACGGTGCTAGCAGGCCTCCATAAGTGACGTCTGCTGCCTGTCAGGCTGTGGACTCGGGGCAGAGTAGGCCAGGATCAAGGCAGAAATCAAGATTTTGGGTCCGGGGATGTGGCTGCCTCCATTGTAGACAGTGGACCCCATAGGAGTCCTGCAAATCCATAGGCAACTGCAGTTTGCTCTGATCTCATTAGAACCTTCTAGGAGAGGTCACAGCCTCTGAGATGCTGGGCTGCTCAGAATGTACCATGTGGGTCAATGGGCATGAGGACAGCCCCTGCCAAGGGGATTCCCATGTGTCCCCACCTCTTCTGTTATCTACTTTTCCTCTGTGTGGTGGAGGCTGGGAACTGTGAGATTTCCAGTAGAATGTTCCAGACTTCTGCTCACCCTGGCATCCTACAGTAACGAGGCTGGCCCAGCCTGGAGTAGGGGAGGTAGGAGCCGGGCCTGGGACAGTGGGGACCCCAGCCTGAGGAAGAATGGAGGCCATGGCCAAGAGGGAGGAGATGCCAAAAGGGTGACTTCTGCTGGGGGCACAGCAGTTGTCGGAGGTGGGGTCAGGAGCAGGGCCGGGGATGGGAGGGGAAACGCAGAGTGGTATGACCGCAGGTGGGAGGGGGAGTGGTGAAGGCAGCTGGCCGGCAAGTGTCAGTTTATGGAATCTGCTGCAGGGCCCCCCCGTGTCCCCACCTCTCGTCCCCCAGACCAAGCTGCTGACCCAATACGTGCTGAGTCTGGCCAAGTACGACCAGAACTATGACATCCGTGACCGAGCACGCTTCACCCGGCAGCTGATTGTCCCTTCAGAGCAGGGGGGAGCCCTCAGCCGCCATGCCAAGAAGCTCTTCCTGGCACCCAAACCAGCCCCCGTCTTGGAGTCATCCTTCAAAGGTGGGAGCTGAAATCAAGGGTGACCTCCTGGGGGAGGGGGAGGAATTGGCCAGGACCCCAGAGCCAGACTGTGACCCTGAGGTCCCAGTCTTAGCCAGACATCAGGACTACTGGAGAAATGCCTCCCCCCCAGCCCACCCCTTTTGCCTGTCCTGCAGCTCCTGGGGCTTACTCACACACTCAGCCACAACCAGCACCAGCATCATCTTGCCTGAGCCCCTGCCCTCCCTGCCAGCATGGGCTCCTGGCTCCTCTCCTGTCGGGCTCCCCCGTCCACCTCCCTCCCTGAGCCAGCACTAGATAGCGAGATGTAAATACCAAGGGCCCAGGAAGGCAGGAAATCAAACAGCATTCAGAGGAGAGGTGTCTGTTTGTAAGGGTCCTGAGAAAGAAGTTGCCGGCACTCTGAGCTGTCCCTGGAGCTCAGCCCAAATGCTGGGCCTTCAGCCTTGCCTTTGTCCTTGGGCTCATCTCCTGTGACAGGAGCCTGGAGAGAGGTCGGGTGGGGGAAGGTCCTCTGGCTGGCTCTCTGGACCTCGGAATCTACATAGGAGGGGAACCTCCACAAAGCTCGTTTTTCCTGGGTGTCTTTTTGTTCTGCTTTTTCTCTTCCCTGGACCTCAGGAATAAGGAGATTCTGAGGGATGGGACAGATATGAAAATCTCCCAGGAAGGAGGAAGTCCCTTTCTCCTCCCCGACACCATCCCCACTCTGTGTTGCCCTCGATACCGCAGGCTGGACCTCTAGCCCAGACTCCTTCCCACTCCTATTCAGACTCTGCACCCCTCCCCGTGGGGTCCAGAGGCTGACCAGGCATGTCTTCCTCCCCCGGACCCAGCCTCCCCCGGACCCAGACCAGAGTCTCCACCCCACCTAGAAGATAACTCTCCCAGGGCTCTTCCTAACACCTCCTCCCGGCCTGACTTCTAACCCTACCCCCAGACCGGGACCACTTCCAGCTGGGCTCACTGTCCCACCTGCTCAATGCCAAAGCCACAGGCTACCAGGAGCTCCCAGACTGGCCAGAGGAAGCTCCAGACCCATCTGTGCGAAACGTGGAGGTCAGCAAGGGTGAAAGGTTGAACTGTGTGTGTGCGTGAGGGGCAGATAGTAGAGAGCCCGGCCAGTGCCGGCCCAGCCCTCCTAACAGCCTCCCCACATGCAGGAAGAAGATCTCTCCCTTATCGAGACCCACGTGGGCCTGTTGGGCGAATACACGGAGGTCCCCCTGCCCGTGTGCCGTGCTTTCTCTCTGCACTGCGTGCTTCCCCTCCCCTTCCCCTTGAGTGCTGCACCCTGCTTCTTCTTCGGTTAGCGTGCTCCCTGTGTCAGCAGCATCTCCTCCCCCATTATTCTCTCTCGGAGACTGGACCAAGTAGGGCCGGGTGCAGGGTGGAAGCTCCGTGCTCTCCTTCCTGCACCCCAACCATGATTCGATGCTCCTCTCGCCCCACCCCCATTTCCAGGTACCTGAATGGACCAAGTGCTCAAATCGAGAGAAGAGGAAGGAGAAGGAGAAACCCTTCTACTCGGACTCTGAGGGGGAGTCAGGCCCCACAGAGTCTGCGGACAGTGGTGAGATCAGCAGAGCTGGGGACTCTGTGCCCCTGCCCACGTGTGTGTTTCACATGGTTTCACATGTGCACGAGGTTGTGCACCTGCTTCTGTGGACCTCTTCGTGTGGGGGTGGGCCTGAGGGATTGCATGTCCCATACGAGTCCATCTGTGTCTTGGTTGATGCGGGTGGCATCTGGGGGGTGCGGCTTCCATGCTGAGTCAGGGCGGGGTCCCAGAGCCCCTGCTCTAGACCCAAGGCGGTCTGTACACAGGGAGGGGCCCTGAGACAGTCCCTCCACAGACCCTGAGTCCGAGAGTGCCTCGGACAGTAAGAGCAGCAGCGAGAGTGGCTCTGGGGAGTCCAGCAGTGAGTCTGACAGTGAAGACCAGGAGGAAGAGAAAGGGAGGAGCAGTGAGAGGTAAGAGGGGAGCCAGCCAGGTGGCTGGTGGGGTTCCAGGGTCTCCCCTGGAAAAGAAGGGGGAATGCTCAGCCTAAGCCACTCTCTTAAGAGCCCCTGAGCTTCCTCATGATCTGGTGGGTCCTGCAGACCCCCAGCCCACTCCCATGATGGCTGCTTTGGCTGGCTGCACGGGTCTCTGTGGTGGGCCTGCCTCCTCATGGGGGCAGTGTGGAGAAGCAGTCTGGGGCCAGGGGCCCAGGCATCGGAGCCCACATGTGGGCTCCTCTGGCTGACTCCCTCTCCTCCCTCCTACTTTCCTGGCTTCTCCTGTTCTTCTGTGAGGCAAGGAGAGGTGTCCAGGCTGGGCCTGAGCCCCATTTGCCCCATCTCCTCCAGTGAACAGAGTGAGGAGGAAGGTGGGAAGAGGAAGATGAAGAAGAGGAAGAAGGTCACCGAGGCACAAGGAGACGCTTCATCCTCAGACGAGGGCAGTGATTCCAGCAGTAGCTCATCAGAGTCTGAGAGGACATCAGAGACAGAGGAGGAGCAGGTGGAACCTGCCTCTTGGAGGAAAAAAACAGTGAGAGCCTTGGGGCAGGAGGGGGGCGGTGGTGGGCTCATGGGCCAGGGCCTTTCCCATGTCCTGGGCAAGGCGGCTCATCTCCCCACCATCTAGAATAGACCGTGGTATCATCTACCCAACCCAGAACAGGCCGGGTGCTCTCCTCCTGCACCTGCATCCCATTTTTCTCTTTCAGCCTCCCAGTGGGAAGAGTGCCCCGGTAGCCAAGGAGATCTCCCTGCTTGACCTAGAGGACTGTGAGTTGGGATGGTAGAAGTCACAAGGGGAAGGAGATCTCAGGAGGGTGGCTTAAGAAGGTCTGTGGGAGCTCTGGATTAGGTTCTCCAGGACTCCGGGGTAGGAGGAACAGACAGAACACATTTCTGGGTTGAGAGGGCAGCAGGACAACCTCCCCAGGTGTGGGGTTGGGATCAAGGACTGAGATCCGCCTGGATGTGCTTCGCTGTCCATGGTGCTGAATTGTGTGCTCCCTGAGCTCTGGGCTCCCTGCTCAACCCAAGCCAATTCCACATTGCCTCTCCCTCATCATAGCCTTCCTCATCCACCCCCACAGTCACCCCGCCCAGTGTCCAGCCTGTGTCTCCCCCCACAATTGTGTCCACCAGTCTGGCTACTGACCTGGAGGGACTGACACTCACAGACTCCCCACTGGTGCCCTCGGTGAGTGGGATGGGGGAGGGACTGCTGGGGCAGGGACACATCTCTGTGGTGCATCCTAAAGTGTGGACTTGTGTGGGGGGGGTGTGATGTAGGGGAGAGCATTGAGTCCCCGTTGCTTGATGACCCTAGCTGAGGACAAGGCGGGGACAGGCTCTCTCCTTGCTCATTTCCATACTGGCCCCCCTCCTCCCCTGCAGCTGCTGAGCCCAGGGTCAGGTGCTGGGAGGCAGGAGCTGCTGCACCGTGTCGCTGGCGAGGGGCTGGCTGTGGACTACACCTTCAGCCGCCAGCCTTTCTCAGGGGACCCCCACATGGTATCTGTGCACATCCACTTCTCCAACAGCTCTGATACCCCCATCAAGGGTCTGCACGTGGGCACCCCCAAACTGCCTGCCGGCATCAGCATCCAGGAATTCCCTGAAATCGGTATGGAGAACCCTGGACATGGTGGAGAAGGAGGGTTCTGGGTAGAGTCGGTCTTTCTGTGGCTGCTAATGCCCTCTCTGTGCTGGGCTAGGCTGTGAGGGCACAGAGAGGGCCTCCGATATGACCATGCCCTGGGAGACAAGACAGACTAGGAAGCAAGCAAGTCTGTATCAGGGCAGAAGGTGCTTGAGGCCTTGGTGATTTCAGGACTGATTTATATGGGGTGAGGGGCCGGGGGCGGGGGAGGGTGTTTAGATTTAAGGAGAAAACCAGGAACCATCTCCAGGGGCCCGGAAATCCGGGAGTGCATGGAGGGGTGGTCGGCTCTGGCAGTGGTGGGTTCCAGACTTATCAGGTGATGGTGCCCCCCCTTCCCTGCCTCATACCCACAGAGTCCTTGGCACCCGGAGAATCTACCACTGCTGTAATGGGCATTAATTTCTGTGACTCAACCCAGGCGGCCAACTTCCAGCTGTGGTGTGTATCCAACTCATAGTGGGCTGGGGGGAGGGTGGGCTGGGGAGGGGAGGGAGCAGAATGGCAGGGACACATTATGAGCTGCTGGGTCTGGAAGCCATCCCAGGCTCTCAGGTCTTCTCTCTTGCTCTCCCGTTGCCTCCAGGCAAAGTGGGAGGTGAGGGGCAAGATGCTGGCCTCATTTCCTATTCCTCTGTCTCCTCCCACCCTTCCCAGTACCCAAACCCGGCAGTTCTATGTCTCCATTCAGCCACCCGTTGGGGAGCTGATGGCTCCCGTGTTCATGAGCGAGAATGAGTTCAAGAAGGAACAGGGTGAGTGCTCCCTGGGGTTGACAGGGAGGGGGCTCAGTACCGTCCACTGGGGCTCAGTCAACTCACGGTGCTGTCATGCTGCAGGAACCTCACCACATTCAGACAGAGGGAGGCCTCGTGCTTGTGCCTGCAGCAGAAGCTTCACAGAGGGCGGGGCGCTTCAGTGAGGCTTTGGAGAGAGTGGGACTCAGCCAGGCAGAAAAGTCTAGACCAGCATTCCCGCTTGGGGAAATATCATGAGTACGTGTCAGGGAAAGTTTCCAGGAAGAGAGGAGAGTTCGGTTTGGAGCTCAGGAGTCCGCAGCACAGAGGGGTAGTCAGAATAAAGCTGCAAATGAGATGTCTAGTTTCTGGAAGCCCTGATTGCTGTGCTAAAGGATTTCAATCCCAGAATTTGAGAGCTGGAAGGGGTCGCCAAAGTTATCGGGTCCACCAGCACTGTGAGGGAGATTGGGACTGTAGACCTCAGTTTCCTAGCAGTGGAGGGGTCCCTGCAGGTGTCTGAGGAAGGGGCCAGGTTCAGACCTCGGCTTCAGCAAGGGGAATCCGGCAGCACCCATAGCTAGGACTGCACTGGGAGAGCCTGCAGCAGGCAGAGGCAGGGCGGCTTAGGTGGGAGAAGCATGGGGCTTCGTGAGTCCTGGCTCAAAATTCTGACCCCGCCACTCACTCGGTGTGTGACCTTGGCCTAAATCCTGTGACTACGTATAAGGCTGTTCCAGTGGACCTGGTGAGAGATGGTGAGGACTGGGATGAGCGCCCCAGCAAAGGCATTGCAGGGCTGGGGCGGTTGTGGTGCTGGGAAGGGGGCAGCCGTGGGCCACTCGCTGCCCTGAGAAGGAGGAGAGGGAGGTGTACAAGGATGGCAGGGTGGCAGGGAGAATGGCAGTGCCCTTCACCTAGATCAGGAGTCGGCGGCCTTTCCCCGTGATGGGCCAGAAAGCAAATGTGTTAGGCTTTGTGGACCGTGTGGTCTCTGCTACAATTATTCAACTCTGCTGTTAACACAAAACAGCCACAGATAACGTGTAAATGAATGAGTGTGGCTACGTTCCAATAAAATTCTATTTATGGACACTGAGATTTGAATTTCACATAATTTCCATATGTCATGAAATACTCATCTTTTTATTTTTTTCCCCCCAACACTTAAAAAATATAAAATTCATGGTGGGCCGTACAGCCAGGGGGCTGGATTTGGCTTGCAGCGTGTGATTTGCCGAACTCCTGATGCGGGAGAAGGAGGAATGGGCCAGGCAGGGGAGGAGGGACGAGCTGACTGAGGTGCATGTGGGAAGGTCAGGAGGCCTTCAGTAAGCAAGTGCAGATGTGGGTCTGTGCCCCGGAAACACCTCTAGGCTGGAGTCATGAGCACAGAGGTGAGAGCTGGAGCTGTGAATGAGTCATTCCCCTGGGAGAGAGACGGGTGGGAGGGTGAGGCCAGGGAGTGTCCTTGAGGAAAACCTGCATTCTTCAGGAGCAAGAGGGGAGGGATAAGAGAAGGAACAGAGTGAGAGGCGGAAGGAGACCCCGGAGAGAAGAGAGGGCAGAAGACTTCTCTGGGGTGGGGTGGCTACAGGCCAGGATGACCCAAGACCTTTTGCTCCCGCAGATAGGAGGCTGCTGCCCACATCAGAGAGCAGGTCATTGCAAAGGGGGGACAGAGGCCAACTGCAGTAGGTGGGAGGAGACCGGGCTTTGAGGCAATGGAGCCCTCTTTGGAGGACTTGGGCCATGAACGGGGAGGGAGACACAGCATGAGCACGATGAGAGTCTTGTTTCCGGAGAGGACTTTTTAAGGACTTGGAGACTTGGCCCTGGGGAGAGTAAAGGTACAGGGGCAAGGAAATGTCACTAGTCAGGAATGAGGGGATGGGAGCAGCAGGGGAGGGAGGTCGGTTCTCAAAAGGAGAAGAATGGGGGGAGCAGCAGGGGGAGGACAGAGGGGCTGCAAGGAAGGTGGCAGGAGGGCAGACGGAGGAGGTCACACGGCTGGCCTCCGGTGTGTGAGTGGAGAAGACAGCTCAGGCCCGCAGAGTGAGGGGTTGTGGGGATGCTGTGAATGCCCTGGGGGCTTCAGGAACCCTGGCCAGGTTTGGAGCTCGTGCCGCAGGTGAAACGAGAGGTCCACCTCCGAGAGTCTCGTGTGACCACTGCACTCTGCCTGTCTGGTGAGGACCAGTGCCTTGACCAGTAGTGTAAGGGCCCCCAGTGATCTGTTGGTGAGGACGCAGCTTCCAGGAGCTGGGAGGGTTTTGAACTTGGGTTGGAGGGCCAGCCAGCAAAGACCAGAGCGTGTGGAGCTGGGGTGGAGGACACCGCTTCGAGCTGACTGGCCACCATGTCCACAGTCCCTCCCTCCCAAGGGGCCAGAAGTCTGATGGTGGGGAAGGGCCAGATCAGTCTTTGGTCAACAGCATGGATAGAGCTCGGGGTGGGGGCAGGTGGGGGAGGGTGGGGAGGCTGGCTTCCTGAAGGAGGGTGTGGTCCGGGAGGGAAGTAGCCCCTTCTTGAGACCAAGAGATTCAGATCTGCTCTTAGCACGAGACCTGTCCAGCCTGAGGGGAACTTGCTTGAGGATGCTCGGTGGGCAGACCCAGGTGCCAGCCTCTGGACCCAACATGGCCTCTGCCCTCATCGTGACCTCTCCCCCAGGAAAGCTGACAGGCATGAGCGAGATCACAGAGAAGCTCACGCTGCCAGACGGCTGTCGGAGTGACCACATCGTGGTGCAGAAAGTGACCACCGTTGCCAACCTGGGTCGTGTCCCTTGTGGGGCATCTGATGAGTACAGGTAGCGGCCACCAGCAGAGGGGAAGCGATGGGCTCTGGGGAGGCCTGCCCTGCAGGAGGGCCCCATGCCCCGAGGCTGAGCCCCTTCCTCTGCCCTCACCTCAGATTTGCAGGCAGGACGCTGACCAGTGGGAGCCTGGTCCTGCTGACCCTGGATGCGCGGCCCACAGGAGCGGCCCAGCTGACCGTCAACAGTGAGAAGATGGTGATTGGCACCATGCTGGTGAAGGATGTGGTGCAGGCTCTGACCCAGTGACTCCCGAGGGTTGTGACCTCTTTGACCCCTGCTTGTCTGTCCCTCGTGGCATCTGGGCGGTTAGCCCCCCCTTCTCTCTCTCTTTTTTTCCTCTTTCTCTCTCTCCTAGCAGATTCCTCATGCCAGATAGCATCCAGGGGCCTCTTGCCCTCTGGGTCATTACCAGGCTCCCCCCCCACCCCCCCCATGGGTTCCATAGTGACCGTGCAGAGGGAGCCGGCGGCTGCGCCCTTGTCTCCCCGGCTTTCTGCTGCTGTTTGTGTAGCAAAATCCCAATAAAAAGTCTTCTCCCTACATGCTGGCTCAGCTTTCCTTCCTTCTGGGTTCTGTCTGAGGGGGGCGGGAGAAGCTGCTCAGAGTGACCGTGTGACCCTTGTGAATGATCATTACTGACTTTCTAGGGAAGGCTGTGACTGACTCTCATGGGTGACTCTGGCTGGACTCCAAGGTGAGCCTCCCCGAGTCTCCGGGCCTGTCTGTGGAAGAGACATCCAGGCAGGGACGGGGAGGCCAAGCTGGAAGAGCTCCCTGGTCCTTGTTATGAGGCTCTGCGAAAGTGAGGCCTCTTCAGTCACTATCCGTCCCCCTCTGAGGAGACAACCCAACCAGCCGTCGTGGAGGGGGTGGCAGGAGAGGTAGAGCAGTGTTCTCAGACAGCCCTGCATCAGATCAGCTGGGGATTTTATTACCGTGCAAATTCCAGTCAGCGTCTGCAGTGGGGCCTGAGATCCTGCATTTCTCACAAAGTCCCGGTGGCAGGTGCTCTTGCTTTGTGGACACACTTGAGCAGTGGAGAGGGAGGGCCTCTGCAGCTGGGACAAGCCTTCTGGACGGGGCAGTGAGGGTCAGGGCCCTCCTTGATGCCTTTCCCCGTGAGGACAGAGGCTGAGTGAGTAGTGGTTCCAAAAGGTATAAAAAGTAACACATCAGCACGTGTTCTACCAAAAAAAAAAAAAAAAAAAAGTATGGTCAACAAGTTTAGGAATAATGGATTTAAGTGAAACAAGTTTATTTCCCACAGGCCTTCTCAGAGCCTTTACTATGCCAGTTTGCATTGTGACCTGTCCCTGCCCCAAAAGGGCTGAAGTAGTGTTACCCAAACTTGGTTTTGACTTTGGAACACTTTCCCCCGCCCAGAACATGTTGACTGCCTGGGTTACAAGGAACACGCTCAAACGATGGTTTGAGAGGTGATGCCTCAGCTTCCTATCCTCCGTGACTGAGGCTCTAGACCCTTGGCCATACCTCCCCACTGAGGCATCCCTGAGCAAGTCTCTGCAGGGGAGAGACAGGTGTAGCAGGTGTGTCCCCCTCTCGGGGAAGGAGGACAAAGCAGTGCCAGGGGACACCCTGTCTCTGCCTCTGGGGACATGCTGGGCTCCGTGGCACCAGACGGCAGCTAGAGCCGCGGCTTCTTGGAGAACCCTGGAGCCCCACAGTCCCCTGGGATCACTGTTTTTGTCACTGCAGGTTTGGCGATGGGACTGATCGGCCAGTTAAGGGCAGACGGAGTGGTCAACTTGCTCTCTCTCCTGTCTCTGAATCAGCAGTTCCCACAGCGTAAGACGGTGAGAGCGGTTTTCCAAAGCATTTGTGCAACAGAGGCCCCAGAACGCCCCCCCCTCCGCCCTTTGGAACCAGAAGTGCGTAAGGCATCTCCCCCAACCTCCCTCCAGGACCTCACAGCCCAGATTCCCACAGCCTCTCAGGCACTGGGATCTCCAACCCTGAGTGAGAACCCTGCGTGCTGGAACTTCGGTCCCAGCCCTGTGCTGGTTTCTCTGGAGTGTGTCCCAGGCTGTGGGCTTAGCAATCGCAAACCTTCATGAGAAAATGGTCTTGTGCTGGGCTTGGGGGAGAGGCGGGGATCAGGAGAGTGAGGTGTGACCAGAGAGTAGGACTGGGCAGCCGGCCAGGAGAAGGAAGAACCCCAGTGGGCAGGCTGTGCCGGCTGGAGCTGGCAGATGCAGCTGCCTCCAAGCCAGGAGGGGGAAGGGGCCTGGTCTGTGCCGAGTTAATGGTCTAGGGGGAGCAGACCTTTGCCAGGGGAAGGGAGTAGCTGGCCCAGGCCTCAGCCCAGCCCATGTCTCCCAAGACTCTAGGTCCCTGGCCATACTTCCCCGAGCCCTGCCGCATTAGCATCCGAGCGAGTCTCTGCAAGGGGAAGAACGGGCCCACCCAGCACACACTGGGGGGAGCCGATCAGACAGGCAGGGGCTCCCTGCATGGGGGACATCACTCTCTTCCAACCCATATCATATTCTGTTTTTTGTCACTGACCCAAGTCTTTGCAACTGTGGTGCCGCTTTGTCCCCAGGGCCTCAGGGGCCTGGGCTCAGGCTTCCTGGATTTCACGCTGTTCCATTAGCAGTGTCAATGGGGTGGCCAGGAAGCTGGCCCGGGGCTGGGGAGTCACGTGGGGCCCCGGACCGCAGCGCAGACTAGGCAGCACTCTTAGGGCTCTGCAAGTGCATAGGGACAGCTGGGGGGAGGCGGGGGGGGGGGGGGGTCTGAGTGTGGCCCGAGCCTGACCATGGGCCTCCATAGGCTGGAGGACAATGAACACAGAGAGGGGCTGGGCACCGGAGCCCAGTCCAGTGTGGCTTCCAAGTCGCGCCCCCGACAAAGGCTTCAGGTTCTGGCCAGGCTGCAGCAACTGGTTAGCCTCCGTGGCTGGGGAACAGATCTATCCAGGGACATTAAGGAAGCCACTATGAGGCTGTGCCCATACCAGGATCCCCACCCACCCAAGCACTAGGGTGAGCCCCTGTGCTTGTCTTGCATCTTCTTCTGGGCATTTTGGGGTCACCTCCTCCTAGCATAGCCTGCAGATAAAAAGGATGGGTATTGTGTGTGTAACTCAGTGTGACAGGGCGTTCCCTGATCTGACTGGGCAAGGCAGGGACAGTAGAAAAACTATGACCCACAGGAGGGCCTGGCCTCTGGACAGCCAGGATCCTCACCACCAGTTTCTTGCCTGAAACTTGCTGAGCCAGCTTCATGCCCTGCTCAGTCACTCCCATCTCTGCTCTAGCTCAACATGGGGCTTGGGGCCGAGGGAAGGCCGGCCTGGATCCCCCCTTCCTCCTCCGTGACTGAGCAGCCAACCTGTCCTAGGCACTGTGGTGACAAAGCTAGGAACCAATGACCGCCAGGACGGGGCTGTGAACCACAGAAGTCCTGCTCAGCCCCAAAGGTCCCATCTCCTTCCACCAGCCTGCCACCAGCGG
The DNA here is from genome assembly GCF_017311325.1 of Ursus maritimus. Taxonomy (NCBI): domain Eukaryota; kingdom Metazoa; phylum Chordata; class Mammalia; order Carnivora; family Ursidae; genus Ursus; species Ursus maritimus. Next base: position 22,573,244 of record NW_024425230.1, on the reverse strand, counting down.
CAGAGCTGGCTGGGCTGGGAGAGCCCCAGCTCAGGGTGTGGGCAGGAGAGTGGGGACAGGGTGCTCATGGACTGGGGTCCTCAAGGAGGTGAGCTGGGTCTTCCTTCTGTGACTGCCTGCTCAGTTCTATCTCCCGGGGTCAAAAGAAGGACAGTGAATGAGTACCTGGAAGGGCAAAGCCCAGGGTGGGGTATGGAGAACAAGGGGGTAAAAGCAGGACATGCTGTCTTGGATTTTCTACTAGAAGGTGGTTTGAGCCCATTATCTCCCCCATCGCCCACCCCACTCACGTATTAAGGAAGCACTCAGGGCCGCACTGTTGGACCCTGATCATTAGGTGCTCCCATCCTTACTGCCCCATTACCGTAGAGGAAGCTGTGGCATCACTGAGGCCTCAGTGATGGGCCTGGAGCTGTGCTGAGGAGGGTGAGCAATGCTGGGGGTGCCCGTACCCCCTGAACTTCTCACTGCTTCTTATCCTGGTGCCAGGAGTCCTCCAGCTTTAGTCCCTTTTCAGATCTACCACTGTAAGATGCCTCTTGAAAAGAAAGACTCCACGGTTTCCCTGTGGTACCTGGAGAACAGAGGTTGGCAATAGCTCAGAAAGAATGCTTGTCTTATCTTCTGGGAAGATCCCAGACACCTACATCCCTGTCTTTATCTTTAAAAGACTGTTTTAGGGGCGCCTGGGTGGCTCAGTTGGTTAAACATCTGCCTTCGGCTCGGGTCATGATCTCAGGGTCCTGGGATAGAGCCCTGTGTTGGGCTCCCTGCTCGGCAGGGAGTCTGCTTCTCCCTGTCCCTCTGCCCCTCCCTGCCCCCCACTCGTGCTCTCTCTCTCTCAGATAAATATATAACATCTTTAAAAAAGAGTATAATATTCATATAGAAAATCGTACAAATCACAAGTGTGCAATTTGATGAGGTTTCCTAGCACGAAGCGCCCATGGAAACAAGCAGCTGAGTGTGACGACACCCCCTCCTTGCGCTTCCTTCCTGTTTGGGGCAGTGTTTTATTTTGCTCAGAGATCATGGAGCTTTGAAACAATCTGACACCCAACTCCAATTGGCAGTGGGATCCCGGGCGGCCAGCACGGACTTGTGTCTGGCAATGGCGGCATGGTGGCATATATGCTGCTCTCTGGGGCCACTAGGGCACCAGCGACCCCGATAGCAGAGGCAGGGTGCGTGGAAATAAGCAGGATTGTCTTCTTGTTTTAACTGAGGAGAATGTAAGGGAGCAGCTCTGCGGAAGAAGGAGCTCTTGAAGGCCTGGGCAAGGTGACCTCGATCGAGGCTTTTATGTGCCAGAAGCCCAGCATCTGCACCTGTCGGGGGAAGGCAGGGAGAGGTGGGGTCGAGAGACGGGGGTCTCCCTAGGACGAGGCAAGACTGAGACCCCAGGACTGCATTCTCTCAACTAAATTCTGAAACGTGTCGGTTTCCTTCACTGGAAACAAGGGCCACGGCCTCCTGAGGTCTCATGTCTCCAGGCATCCCTACCCCATTTACCAGCATCTCAGGACAACCAGCCCTCAGCTTCGATTGTGATGGGTGTGGCAGCTGACCTCCAGGACGGCACACAGGGATCCCTGCTTCTTCCCATTTGCGCCCTTGGGCCACGGCCTCCTACAGTTCATCAGGCTTGATGGGTGTGAACAATGGGATGTTGAAGAAGTGACAGTATGTCCTTTCTGGGATGTCATAAAAGTCACTGTACCTCCACCCCAGTCTCTCTTTCTCCATCTGGTTATTTGCTCTGGAGAGGGCCGGGTGCCGTGTCTCGAGCTAAAGCCAGCAGCCCTATGGAGAGGTCCATGTGGCAAAGAACTGAGGCTTCTCCAGGGGCCACTTAAGTGAGCTAAGAAGCAGATCTGCAGCTCTAGGCAAAGCTTCTAATGACTACAGCTCTGGCCGCCAGCTCATCTGCAACCTCAGGAGGGATCCCAAGCCAGAGCCACCCGGCATAGTCATTCTCGGATTCCTGACTCGCAGAAATTGTGCAAGGCAATATGGGTTTTTTTGAGCCATTTAGTTTGGGGTTAGCTTTCACCAACAAATTAATACAATCCAGCCCTGGACCCAACTCCTGCGGTGGTAGGAGAGTCCTCAGAGGGGGCCTGGGCCCAGGGCTCTGGCCTTAAGCACTTGGCTACCACATTCAGTGGGGCTCACAAATACCATATGGGATGAAAGAGACCAAATGGTTGTATGAAGTTCTACAACAGGCAGAATGAATGTCAGGAAATGAGTAAGAATAATATTTAACTCACGGAGGGGGGGATAAAGCGGGAAGAGGCATGACGGAACCCTATGGGATTCTGGAAAGATTCTATGCCTTGATGTGGGTGACAATTACCTGGGTATATATGTAGGTAAAAAATTATCAGGCTGAACACTTAAGATTTGTGCATTCCATACTATATGTGTTATCCCTCAATTCGAAAATGTAGAAAATAAAAGCAAAAAACTAAAGTGGAGGAGCCAGTTTATACCCTCACTGGCAGTGATCCTGCTCTTGGGAAAGTGAGACTTTTTCATTTTGTCTGTCTGAGAAGTATGAATTGTCTCTACTGTGGTTTCGTTTGCATTTTCCTAGTTATTGCTGAGGGTACCTATCTAGTGATATGTTTGTTGGACATTTGGGTTTTCAGTTTCTGTCAATTGCCTGTTCCCATCTTTTGAACATTTTTCTATAGAGTTGTCTCTTTTTCCTCATTGATTATAGAAGTTCTTATGCATTCTGGAAACTAGTTCTTTATAGATCTCACATTGTAAATATCTTTTTCCAGTTTATGACTTGTTTTTTCAAATTTAAAAAATCTTTTGTTAAATCAAAGTTTTAAATTTCAATGTGGCCAAATTTATCAATTTTCCTTTATGTCCTGTGCTTTTTGTTTCTGATTTACAAAATTCACCCCCACACTGAGGTAATAAATATTCTAATGTTTTCTTCTAAAACATTTCCAAGTAATGCCTTTCACGTTTATATCTTTAACCCACTTTAAATTTACATTTGTGTATGATGAAAGGTGGGGCTGATTCACATTTTAAATCCCACTTTAAAAGACTTAAAAAAAAAAAAAAAAAAACAACCCAAAACAAAGAACATGGTTTCTTCTGCACAGAGCTTGGGAGAAGTCTAGCAGAGAATGTGTGCCTACTTTACCTTGTGGTCTTGAGTTCCTAAGTGAATCCCCCTTCTGATCTTTTTCAACCAGGAAGATTATTTCCTCCCCGCACTTTCTTTTCTTTTTTCAGCTCTCTGCCTGCTGTGGAAGCACTGAACACCTGAGCACATAATCAACTTCAGGGTTCCTCCCGTCCTCCTAGTACCTGCATTTAAAACTTAGTCCAGCCAATTACCGTTACACTTAAAACCTATATTGTAAATCTGGAGCTTGACTGCAGAGACAGTGCCAGGCATAGCTGGGCTCAAAGGCTGTTTGTTGACTCTGAGAATGGATAATGCTGCCTATTTGTTCCTGCTACTTCTGCCAGTGACCAGCTGTGGGGACTTGACCGAGTCCTTTAATATCTCCACCTCCGCTGTTTTCCACACCATCCCCTGTGGATTGTGGACACCTTCCAGTCAGAGGTACCGTTCTTCCTCTTCTACCTGCAGGCATGGCCAAGTGAGGGCAGGGAGCAAAGGGGCATGACCACACCTGAGGCCATGACTGTATTTTGATTCAGCCCTTCCTTCCTTCAGCATCTGCACTGGGCTCTAGGGTCAGTCTGAAGGAAGTGCACACATAAGGGAGCTGGAAGTTTTATTCTTATCTGAGTAAGGCTCTGAAGCAAGAAGACTGTGTTTGAGTTCCCACTCGTCCATTTCTAGCTGGGAAGCCTTGGGCTCGGTACTTTGCTTTTTTTGAGCTTCAGTTTTCTCATCCAGCACAGTAGAGCACTTAGACCTGTGCAAGCATGTAGTAAGTGCTCTGGGAAGGTCAGCTACTGTTACTGTGACAGCAAGTTTAGGAAGAGGGATTTTAGGCAGCAGCTATTTCTGTTCCAAGTCACCTGAAAGATGCCTTCATTTTCTTACGCTAGGAGTTTTAAAATATGAAAGAGTTCCCAGATACCTACTCCCTTGGGCACTATTCCAGGTTTCAGATTGTTATCTTACTCAGCTTTGGGTCAAGGAGGAGGAAGGATGTATGCGAGTTGGCAGCAAGAGAGTTGCATGGGGCCCCTGAATATACTGGGCTTTTTTGTTTTGTTTTGTTTTAATTTGAATTAGTGACCAAATTTAAAATGAGGAAGACTTCACATTTAAAAAACCCAAGACCACCCAGGTTGTCTTGAAAGATCTGGCTGCGCTGGGACCTCATTCGGGCATGGTATCTCTCTGCTAACCGCCCTTTTCCACGTGCCCGGGCCTTCTCCATGTTCTCACCTTCACTGGCTCCTGTGCTATAGGTGACCAGGTTGCACCCCCAAAAAGACAAGCAAGGATACACCACCTCGGAGCGGCTGTCCTATGCTGTCTGTGGGCCAGAGTAAGCCTTGGGGGTGGGCTGCTCCCCGAGAAGGAAGGGCCCCAGGAAGGACCCCCCGAAGGAGAGTCCCAGTGAAGCTGAACCACGAGGTATAGTTTTCTGGGTGGCTGGAATGGGCCAGCTTGAGGAGGGGGGGAAGATGGCTAGGCAGGAAGAAGGTAGAATAGTTGATGGGTATGGGGTGCGAGGACCCTCTTTTGCCTTGCCCCTGCAGCGATTACCCTCTCTGCCCATGACCCCAACAACCCAAGGAAGCTCCCTGAATGAGGACATACCTGTGAATGGAGACTGGCCAACTTTAATTGTCACTCTGAGTCCCCCTGTGGACTTCTACTCCATCTGTTCTTACCCTGTTCTTACACCTTCTCCCATTAATCCTCCTGAAACAGTAGGTTAGATCACTGACTTCCTCTCCTTCCACAGAAACCTGCAGCTACCTGCCCACCCCCGCCTTAGCCATTAGATCCAGGCCAGCCTCACCAGCCTGCCAGGAAGACAGCAGTCCTGTTTTCCCAACTGCCAGGAGGAGCCTTGTGCATAATAAATGCTTTATAAGTAGTGCTACAACGATGAGCTAACACATGTAAAACACTTAGTAATGCTCTACAAACGCTGGTCCCTGTTCTCCTTGCTCCAGTCCCTTGTTTCTTCCCAGCCTCTACTAAGTCTCTAGCAACATCTTACTAGACCTGATACTGCCATTCTCCTGTTTACAATTCTTAATAGTTCCCTGCTGTATGCAAAATAAAGGCCCTTCACAAACTGGGCCCAGGCTTCCCTCCTGTGGTATCAGCACACATTATCCTCGTCCTGGTCAGATTGAGCCGCTCTGTTCAATCCTCCCTCCCCGCCTTTGCTTGGTCTCCTGCCTGGAATGCCATCTCCGCCTCTGCGCTTGCCTGGGGCTTCCGGTCCGCTCCTGCACCAGCCACCCCAGGTCGCCTTTCCTGAGAGCAGCCACGACCACGGTGGTGTCTCTTGTCCCGTGGCCCCGGCCCTATCCCTTGTCCCTTCTACCTGAAGCTTCGTATTACAGTACGGCAGGGGCGTTGGAAGCGGTTTCCCCCAGGAAACTGCGGTCCAAAGAGGACCCCTGGTGTCTTTGGAACTTTCCGGAATCCCCCCGACGCATTCCCCTTTCCAGCACGCTGAGCAGCTGATCTAGGAGTCCCGGGGGCAGGGGCAAGGGCTAAGGCTTCGGCGCACAGGGCTGGCTCCCACCCTGGAAGGGTCCTTGGAAGAACAGGAGCATGGACACGGGGCGCTATTGACAAAACACCTCGCAGCCGCGTCGCAGGGGCTTGTAAGTAGCGTCCTGTGCGTATGGGGGGGGGGAGTGAGGCCCCCGAGGAGATAAGTGACTTGAGCAGGGTCACTAGGTGAGCGGCGCGCTCGGGCGTGGGCCTCCGACCTCCTAGGCGCTGGCTGCGGCCGCCCCCGTCCTGGAGCCCGGCTCCGGGTGGGCGGCCGAGCCCTCGGCCAGGCCTGCCGGGAGGGGCGGGGCGGGCGGGGGCGGGGGCCCGGGCGGGGCCGACACAGGTGCTTCGCATCCGGACGGGACGGGGGGGGGCGGCCCCGCGGGGGCTTTATAAGCGGCCCGGGGCGCAGCGCTGTGCGCGGCTCGCTGCAAAAATAGTGCCCACGTGTCTGCGCGTCCCTCGCCGCGCCGGCCCGCCTGCCGGCCGGCCCGCCCGTCCCGCAGGGCCACGCCGGCCCCATGGCGTTCCCGCTGGTAAGAGCCGCCCGCCGCCTGCCGCCCGCCGGGGCGGGGCTGGGCGGGGCGCGGTCCAGGCCGCCGCAGCTAACGGTCCGCGCGCAGCCTCGGCCGGCTCGGCGGTCCCCCTCCTCCCCGCCCCCCCCGTGAGCGCGAGTCCCGGGCGGGGCGCGGGTCACGTGCCCGCGGGCGTGGGGCCTCGTGGAGGGGCGTGTGGCGAGGGGGGCAGGGAGCCTCCTCGTGACTCAGGGCCTTTGGGCTTAAAGGCGCCGCGGCCCTCCGGGGGCGGCCGGTGGGGCCTCCAGGCTGCGCTGCGGACTCCCGGTGGCCTCGAGTGTATGTCTAGACGGGAGCCCACCGGACGGAGGGGCGCCTCGGCGCCGGGAACACTTCTTTCTCCCGCAGCCGTCGCACGTGAGACCAGAAGCCGCCGGCGCAAGGAGCTCACGCGCTTCGCAGCGCCCCCGGCGAGTCTCGTTCGTACCCAGTGGGCGGCGGGGGTGGGCGGCCCGGGTGGGGCGGGGCTGCGGGCGGCGGAGACCCCCGCGCCGGGCCTAAGCTGCTTGGAGAGCGCCACGACGGCAGCTGGCGCGGCTCCTTTAAGGCGGAGGGATCAGGCCCCTCGTGCGGGGCCGCGCTTGCCCGGCCCGGGAGGTCACGTGGCTTCACACGTTCGAGTGCTGGAGCCGCGTTCTGGGGGCGGGGTCGGCTAGGTAGGGTCGCACGCGGGTGGGTGGCCGGCACGTGCGCCCGGGCTTCGCGCGGGGGCGGCTTGAGGCGGCGGCCCTGAGGTGGGTCCTGCGGCTGGGGCAGGCGGACCTGCAGGCGTGGAGGCTGCGCAGCCTGGAGGGAGGGTAGGCCACACCTGCCTCTGCTTTCGTGACCCGGCGGCCTGCATGTGGACAGTCGTGCATGTGGCCCAGGTTTTGTCATTCTCTCGTCAGTCCAGCTCCGGGCCAGGTGCACCAACTTGGGAGGAGGGGGTGCGGACTCAGCTCTGGCCTCAGGTTTGGCGGAGCAGCAGATGGGGGGCAGCTGGCCAGGAAGGCCTGGGCCAGTCCTGAACCCCTGAACTTGGGCCAGTCCGGACCAAGGACTGGTCACGCACCTCTGGGTGAGCCACTTGGGTGGCTTCCTGGGCTGCTTTTTGGAGCGGGTGTTGTTTGTCGTTCACTCACCCCTGAATTTGTAGCTGCGTCCGCAGGGGGCCCCGGGCCAAGCCAGAGGCCTCATGAGGGGCCCAGTGCTGCCCAGGGGCCTGCGGGAGGCCGAGGCACACCTGGCGCTGGCGGCTGGCAGGGTGCACCTTGCAGGCCTCGGCCCCCTGCACGTGCCCGCCAGCAGCATTGCGCTTGGGAAGAAGCCCCGAAGCACCACAGCCTCCGTGAGAGCGCTGAGAAGCCAGGGGGTGCTTCTGGAGGCCCAGTAGGGAGCCCCTCCCCTCCCCTCCCCCACGCGCACCCCCCTCCACCCCGCAGCCTCGGCGCTCCACGCTGCATTTCTCTGATTTCTCTGGCAACTGCCTCTGGTCTCCCTGGCTACCGCTCCGCCGCCTCACTCCCTGTTCTGGCACCTGAGTAAACTGCTGCTCTGCGTCATCTGTTGGGGCGAGGGGCAATTGGGCCAGTTGCCTCTCTGGGAGGCACAGGTGTGCCGCCTGCCTCTGATTCCCCCCCCCCCCAGGTGACAGAGTGTGCCAGCTGGAAGTGCGGCTGGTGAGGATAGTTTGCACCCTCAGGCTCCTTTTAAGCCCGGGGATGCAGGCTGGGTTAAAAATAAGTAAATCCAAACAGGCAGCACAAAACCTTGGAAACCTCGGATTGGTGATTGTTTCCCTGCTTGGTTGGTTTTTGTCGTGGGTAGGAGAGGAGTGAAGGCTGCTTCCGGAGCTCAGGGGAGCTCCGGGCTGTGGGGAACCCCTCGGGAGAGTAATGCTGAGGGGCTCCCCCCTGGTCTTCTGTTATTCCTGGTGGAGCTGGCTTTGAGCAGCACTGTGTTCCCAGGGCACGTTGCTGTAGAATTTGGTGTTTGCCACAGCGATTGAATTGACGGTTGAGTGACCTGGACATGCACGTTCAGTTTGCAGGACTAGAATTTGGAAGTTGACTACCCTATATGTAAGTCAGTCTTGGTAATATAAAAACGCTTGCCTTCCCCCTCCCAAGGCTTGTGTGCACAGCCAGAGCTGGTGCATGTGATGAATGATCATGGAAACATTTGCAGCTGGGGTTGGGCCACAGGCACCCCGATACGGGGAGGGTCTTGTACAGTGGTACACCTCCCATGGCAGCGATCTTGAGGCAAAAAGCAGAGGAAGATGGTGAAAGTAGGAAGACTCCAGGCTTCACACGAAACCTGTTAGCAAGTAAGCTTGTGATACTAGCTGTCTCACTAAGTATTTTCATGAGTCATCAAGCTATTTACTTTGTTTTTAATCCTTAAAACTGGTTGTGTGCTCAGATCCCTGCAGGGAACTGAGGTAACATAAATGAGGGAAGCAGGGAGAGAGGAGGAGTGGCTACTCAGCTGTAGAGTTTGTTTCTAAAGGGAGCAGCCAGGAGCTCGTTGTTGCCACACAAAACTGTGGGCCCAGAGCTGATGGCTCGTTGACTTTTTTCCTAGTTAAGCTACCAGTCTAGGTTTTAAATGTAGCGCTTAAAAAATCATGAACAGTGTAAGGATCAAAGGTAACATGTCTCTGAAGATGAGATTCAAGCCGAGGGCTAGTTCGGGATCTCAGTCTTCAAGTGTTCTTTTTAGATTTTTCCCCTATTTTGCAAATGAGGTAGACCCGGCTCAGAAATCAAGTTACAAGGCTGTTACAGGATAGAACCCAAGTGTGATAGGAGGTCTTCCCGGTGCCATAGCTCAAGGTATAATACTGTGTGTGTTCTGGTAGGTCAGGGGTCAAGGAGTTATCGTATAGGAAATGCGATGCTCTATGGGCTGGTCCCATTTATAGGCAGTGAACCTTAACTGCATGGGAGGGAACCCCTGGTTGCTGTGGAAGTCAGTGTGGGTCTTCTGAGCATTAGTGCAGCAGCACTGATGTCAGGAGGAATGTGCTGTGTCTATCATTCCGCGATGTGTGTCAGAGCGGTTAGCTGATCCTGAGAGAGCTGGAGGTCTGGAGAACTCAGGCTCCTCCCACTGTGCGGGTGACCCTCCCAACCCTCTGCACAAAAGACTTTCTTTTTTTAGGACATTTAAAATTTCAATAACTTTCTCCTTCTGAGATGAGGCAAATCTGAAATTATAGACTTGTTTCAAGACCTCTAAAAGTAGAGTGTGGCTTATTAAATCTCACCTTTTCTCCTAGCTAAAATTCCCATAATCATGCCTCTTAGATTTCCAGGAAAAATTAATAAGGGTTTTAGCAGTGTTGCGCTAAGATCTTCTGGAATAAGCTTCCAGGACATAAAATAGCCCTATGCCAGGGATGAGAAACTGGATTTTCATTCTGCGTGAAACTTAGACTCACAGCAGTGTGCACAGACGCACTAGCAGATATAAAGTGATATGTACCTTTATTTCTGTGTTTTATTCCCAAAAGATTTAAAGCATGAAGCAGTGAAGACCGTATTCAGAGCCTTTGCCAAAGGGATTTTTCTGTGAAAATGCAGACTCAAATACAAACTAGATAATTTATTATTTTATTTTTTTTAAACCTCTGGTCTGGGAAGTTTTTAGAAAGTTGGAAACTTCAGAAGGTTACCTGGTCTCCAGCTGCTTCTCTAGCAAATGTATTTAGTTCACGTACTCTGTTAGGAGTTCAGTGTTTGTGAATTTGGGGGTGGGGAGGAAGGGTGAGGTGACTGAAGTAGTTCTCTGCTGGTATTTACTGTTTATGCGGTTGGCAATATCTGTGCAGACTTTCTCATTCATTGATTTCAGGTCCCTTGGCTAAATGACCATTCCCTAAAATAACGTATTTATTTAAAGCAGAAATTAATTAGTGAAGTTTCGGACAGGAATGCATACCGAACCTGGATATTAATGTGTAGGCTCTTGTCTTCAGTATCTAGTGGTGGAGTCAGTAAAAGAATCATAGGCTCAAATAACAAATTATTTTCTTTCCTATGGAAGAGCTGTGCTAATCCCATCCTGTTCTGCAAATCTGCTTTTCCTAGGCAGTATCTAAGCTGTACTGACTCTGGGGAGAACTTGCCAGAAAGCCTGGGGACAGAGGGTGAGGGGTAGGGAAGGGGGTTGGACCCAGAGGTTGGAGTAGAGGAAGTTACAAGAATTTTTGCTTCTGTCTGTTTGATTTGAAGCCAAGAAATGTTGATTGCACCCTTTCAGTGTTTATTAAGTCTTTTGCGTACTGCCGACCCCGCCTCCTTGGCCTCCCACATTGCAGCTTTGGAAATGCTCATTGTTTTCTTTCCTGCCTTTGTTGCTGCCTGTTTTGGTTATACCTGCCCAGGAGAGCTCATCCCTTTCTATAAGCACAGATCCCAAGTGCTGTAAGTTTTCGTGTTCAAGATAAGACCCCCAAAACAAGGCATATCTCAATTATAGTCAACTGACTAAAAATATGAAATGGTACATCATGTATGTAATATTTTGTATTTTTCATGGGAAAATTATCTGACTTCCCATAAAAAGTCAGTATCCAAATTTCAGTGTTAAATTTGCATTGTAAACATAATTTTCACGAGTTTTGTTACTGGGATTTAAAAAGTGTCTCGTCGGGGATTATTTTGTTTCTTTAATGTATAATGTGAGTGTTTTTAAATAACACAGGCGTGGGGGGCGGAATTCCTGACTAAGTGGGGTTGAGCTTTGTGTTCGAAGTGCAGAAGAACACTCAGGCATGGATAACCTTTGATTTCCACTTTGTTTTTAATATTCCCGTACGGTTGGAGCACCTTTAGATTACAGTGAGTTAACACTCTTTTGTTTTGATTTTTAAGGCATTTGGTGATGATTTGCCTTGAGGTAATTTTAGAATCCCCAGAGGACAGGTCTAAAGATTGATTTGTGTTTGAAAAATGGGTCACAGTTGCACCTAGCTGTTGATTCTGGGAGTAATTTAACTATAAGAGCGTTACTGGTTTCTTTATTCTTGGCCAGCATTATATGCAGATATATGTACCATCCTGACGGGTTTAGCATCATGGCCTGAAGTCTCCTTGGATAAAGGTATGGGAGTAGTTGGAGGAAAGCAGTTACCTTGAAGGGCTGGTTGGGTTTTCTGTCTTTTGACAGAACACTTAATCTCTTGCTACTTAACACCTGCGCTCTCTGCATTCTGGCTTTGTGCTCCTGGCTCTGATACCATCTGTCTCCTGAGTCTGTCCTTTCTCTTGAGACTTTTTTTTTTTAACTGTAGTTTTAGAATTGTTATGAAGCTCAAAAGATATTAGAGACCTGTCCGTCTCCCAGATATAACTCAGGGTTGACAACAAACTCAGATTCTAATGTCTATTTTCTCGGACAAGAGAGCTAAGCTCAGTATGAGAAGTGATTGTTTTAAGTTAATGCAGTGAGTGGATGGTAGAACCAGGACTGGCACACAGGTCTCTTCATTTCCATACTGGTATTTCTAGAATTGAAGCATCTTGGTCTTTGCTGTATTGGTCTCTGATTATCTCCTTCTACTTAAAATTTCCACTTGTCTCCTAAGACTTTATAGCTCCCTCCTCCCGTCTGATAGATCTTTCTTGTCCTGGCACTTACAGGCTTCCTCCACCCCCTGAATGCCACATTCCCTATGGTTCATTCTGTTGGCTCCTCTTGCCCCTTATACAGAGGGCCTGTGTATTCCTGCTGCACTAGTCCTCTCTCTTGGGGACCAAGTTTTAGGTTGAGTTGTAGCCCTGCTTGTTCTCAGAACCCATGGTTCTGATTGGCCTACTGAAGGAGTTCTGTCAGAGGCATATTAAACCCAGCAGGTTTAAAAACAGAACCAATTTCTTCCCTCTACTCATCTCCTGAGGCTAATCTAATTCTATCCCCTCCACCCAATTAGTCTATTTTTTTCCAACTAGACTCTAGTGTTCTCTTGGGGGAAAGAACTGTGTTTGGGGTGCTTTGGTTTTTATTTTTCTAATTTTTTCAGTCACTGGAGGCCCCAGTACAGAAGGACGCTAGGTTAATACGTACTTGTAGCCTTTGCTTGGAGACCTTTTCGCAGTTTCTGTAACTATAAAGCCTTGATGTGGTCTAACTGTGTGTCTCTCTTGGCCCCTGCATCCTTTCATTGCTTCTTCCTTCCATTGCTACCGCTAGGTCAAGTCTCCCTTGGAGGAGTGTTTTCAGTCTGCCCTTTCTACCTTCTTCCTCACTTGTTCTTGCCTATTCACATGTGTTACTCTGTGTGGAGCTCTATCCCACTAGTGGTCTCATTGTTCCCCAGACCTACCCTTCTGATTCTTGGTCGTTGGATAGGTATGTCTCCCAAACTCATCCCTCTGTGCCCCTGGCCTCCAGGAATGACTACTGAGGTATTCCTTAAGTCCAGGAGGTTTTGTTTTTGTTTTTGTTTTTTTAAGTAGGCTCCCCAGCGTGGGTCTCAAACACATGATGGTGAGATCAAGACCTGAGCCGATATCAGAAGTCAGATGCTCAACTGACTGAGCCACCCAGGGGCCCATTAGTCTAGGAGTTTTAAGATGAAACTCAAACTTGCCTTGGATTTTGGACTTCACAAAGCTGAATTTAGCTCTGCTGGTCAGGAGGTTATGTCTGCTTTCCTGTCATGCTGCTTTTCCTGCACTTGCTACCCTGCCTGAGTTTGGAGAGGTCTCTCAATGCCCTGGCTTCCAAATGTTTCACATGAAGCAGTGCGGTATTTCTCTGCCCTTGTGAGAGCCTCCCACGCAGCTTCAGAGTTGCCACAGAGCAGTTCGCTGGCCTGCTCTGTTTCCTCTCCTCCTCTCTCTTTCTCATGCTGCCTTGAGGCAGACGAACAGGAGATCTGGAGTCTGGGATCCTGATTTGAGTGCTTGTGCTCTGTTAACTGGTTGATTTTTGAGCAAGATTTTCAGTTTTTCTAAGCATACCTTTTTCTTTGCAATGTGAGACTGATACAGGCTCATATATTCTTGTGTGGACCAAAAGATACTCTGGGCTATTCACAGAGTTGGACTTTCCCTCTCCAATTGGAATTGGCTCCGATTACATTCTTCACCTTCAGCTATTGCAGAAGTGGCCTCCTCCCTATTCAGAGAGCAGTTTGTGCATTGGGGTCCATCTTTCTCACACCCTCACACCTTTTGGTTCGTTGTTCCTGCCACACCTTTCACCTCTGTCCATAAACATGATCACGTCACTCCCGTGTTTAGACCCTATCTTAGTACAGCACTCCCCTCGAGCAGCCAGCCTCCCTGGCTTTGCTTAGCTTTTTCCCATCAAACTTTTGTGCAGAATAGCTCCCTACCCGTCTGGCCCACCCTTTGTTCATCTCTTAAATCCTTGAGATCCGACATCAGAGCTCCTCTTCCTTCTCACACATGCATTTCTGAAACTTTTTCCTGAGTTCGCTGTGCCCTTAGGAGCATTTCTTCAGTCTTTCAGGATATTTGCATTTCTGCCTGGATGTTCCGATAAGATCTTTGAAAAGTGCCAGTTTGATCACCTACCCCATAAGGCAGAGGTTCACAGACATTTTCATCTCAGGACTCCGTCACTGAGGACTTCAAGAACTTTTCTGTGTGTGGATTGTATCTACCGATATTTGCCCATTAGAAATTAAAACTGGAAAAATAAATCATTTAAAGTTATAAATCCATTATATATTAACAGAATTTGATTTTTTTTTTAAAGATTTTATTTATTTATTCGACAGAGAGAGAGACAGCCAGCGAGAGAGGGAACACAAGCAGGGGGAGTGGGAGAGAAAGAAGCAGACTCATAGCAGAAGAGCCTGATGTGGGGCTCGATCCCATAACGCCGGGATCACGCCCTGAGCCGAAGGCAGACGCTTAACCGCTGTGCCACCCAGGCGCCCCAACAGAATTTGATTTTTGAAAACAAAGGAACATGAGAAGAGTGAGCATTCTTTTACATTTTTGCAAATCTCTTTAGTATCAGATTTATTAGAAGATAGCTGGCTTTTCCAGTCTGTGTATTTAATCTGTTGCCACATGTTGTTTCGGTTGAAATAGATGAAGAAAATTTGGCCTCACGCAGATATGTAGTTGGAAAGAGGAGGAATATTTGAATAGCCTTTACGTTTAATTGTGGCCGTTCCTCTTTGATACTACACCAAAACTCCACAAGTGTTAACTTCCTAAAAGTCAGTTGCAACATGGAATCTGAAGTCGTATGGGTGTACTGTCCTTACTCTGTTACATTAAAACACAGTGATCCCTCTTGTATCTTGGATAGATCATTCTCCCATGCCTGATTTTGTAACACTATACTTGAGTCATTTCACAAATACTGGTTCACTGTTATGCACTATTGCACAGTAAACATATCATACATGCACATATACACATTGTGCTGACATACTAGTTAATAACACCACCAGTCTCATCAGAAAAGTCTTAAAGTATTGAGGAAGGGGGCAGATGAAGGTTTCCCAGGGTTCTGTTTTTTCCTTCAAAGCTCAAATTATATATCATTGGCAACAAATACTGACTGTTAGTATTTTATTTGAAGCATCTCGTTTACTTTGTTTTCAAGAGAATGTTTGCCAAATACCCAAAGTTTGATAACCATAGTAGGTCAGTTCTTTCAAGTAAAAAAGATGTTTCATTAAAAAAGCTAATTCTTTCTGAAACTCAGTCACATAAATACTTTCCCTTGAGACACGATTATACTTCGATATGCAGCAATCGGGCTTCACGCTTACTTCCCATTTGTCTCAAGGAATATTGAAGGCCTGTACTCAAGGGTCAGGATTTAATACGTTTTTACTGCTTTCTCAAGGACATTTGTAAGAGAATTGGCTGTTTCTGGGACTCCAGAGCACGAAGAGCACAGTAACTGTTTACTATAGTTTATTGGCATTGCCTAGATTCCTGCTAAGGTGCCAGTTTTACCCACTGTCATTATTTTGTACCGTCGTTGCAAATGTCAGCATAGTGATAAAAGAAGTTGGTATCTTAGAATTATGAAAGTAGTTTTGGCTTTGTGGACCTCTGGAAGGGTCTTGGGGACCTCTGTGGGTCCCCAAGACCTCCCTGGAGAACTACCCCTATATAGTAAAGGCCAAACCCCTTAGTGGTAGGACACAAAGCCCATCATCATCTGGCTTCAGTTTAGTGGCCGAGTTTAATCCCTATTGGTCTCCGCTTGGAACTTTTTTAAAATTGAGAGAGAACATCCATATAGTAAAAGGCACTAATTGTAAGTGTATAATGGGGTCAGTTTTTATATATTTATATTATTTTTATACACCTAAGTAACTACCACACCGATGAAGATACAGAACATTTCCAGTACACATTACTTAAAATGAAACCCTGTAGCATGTAGTCTTCTGGGTCTGACTTTTCACGCCCACTTAATTATCTGAGATTTCTACAAGTTGCAATGAAGTCCAAGTTTATTGCTGTAGTCCCACCATTCCCAGAACCAATGGAGTGACTTAGTACACCTAAACTGTGCAAACAGTGTGATTGATGCTGAACACCTGCTCTCCTCCTGGAGTCTGGAATTTGAGCCTATTCCAGGCAGAGGCTGCCTGTGTGACCACCCCTCAATAAAAACCTGGGTGCCAAGTCTCTAGCAAGGTTCCCTGGTTGGCAACAATTCCTGTGTGTCCTCCCAGCTTACTGCTGGGGGAGCTAAGCCATTAAGCTTATCTTGTGTGACTCCCTTAGAAGAGGGTCCTTGGAAGTTTGTACCTGGTTTCCCCCACACTTTGTCCCATATACATTTTCCCTTTGCTGGTTTTCCTCTGTATCTTCTGGCTGTGATAAATGTTAGCCGAATGTGCTCAGTACAACTATATGCTGAGTCCTGTGAGTCCTCCTAGTGAATCATCAAACCCGGGGGTGGTCTTGGGGACCACTAACACAATGACATTAGTTTTTTTTTTTTTTTTTTCGGAGCTTGAGTATAACTAAAACTGCTGTGACTGTTCTTGTACATGCTTTTTTATAGTCCCATCTTTTCTCTCGCTTATAGGAGCCTGAGTGCAATTGCTGGGTCATAGGACTTAAAATTCTAGCAGTAGTGCTAGTTGCCTAAAAGCATCCCTGTTTCATACCTCCTTGCCTTTGTACCTGTTCTTTTTGCCTAGAATGCCTTCCCCACTCCTACTAGGACTGTTTGGTAAAACCTTTTAATCTTGTCACCTTCCTACTGCTCTTGTTATTTCTCTGTATATTTATTGTTAGACTTAAAATACAGCATATGCTTGTTTATGTGCTTGTGTTCCCATTAGACTCACTGCTTGGGTGCATGGATTGTCTTACTTATCCTCTGTCTCCAGAATGTCTCCTGGCATCTGAGGCAAATACTGTCAGTAAATGTAATTATAACCTATGGGTCTGCAGTCACCAGGTTATGTTGTTTATGAGTTCTTTGTTTATCATTCATGTGAATTGTCTCTGGTCCAAGGGGTTTAAAACCCCAAACCCTGAAGTGACTGTGAGTGGCTTAGAGCTTTGACAGAAGAGGTAGGGTTGGTGACTGAATATTGATTTTGATCTTAACATTGAAGAAAGGAGTCGCTACCACCAGTGGAGGTTGTGATCGAGGTGGTAGAACACACCTGTGCAAGCGGTGTGATACGGGTCTGCCTCTCCCGTCGTGTCTGTATTGAGTCCCTGCAAGGGCCGCAGGTAGGACGCTGAGTGCCACTTAGATGAAGACTGTGGAGGACCTTACCGTTTAGCAAACCCAGAGCTGACAGTGCATATAGCTAACAGTTTGACAGGTAAGTGTGACAAGAGCCACAATTACAGTGACCATGTGTTCTGAATATTCTTGAGCAGTCATGGTATTAAATATTCCCTTAACGTTCTCATTAACCTGTCTTGGAATTGTAGTATTTCCTTTTCCTGATTGGGGTGGGGGGGGCGGAGTGAGTGTGTGTGTGTGTGTGTGTGTGTGTGTGTGTGTATCGCATTGAATGTACCCTGTAGAAACGGAAAACTAACCAGAAAAGTAAAGCGAGATCATGAGAAGAGGGTTCCTGAATTCAGTGAGTGGAGAATAAAGATCAGATCCCCAAAGATACCAAGTAAGATAAACCTGAAATATTGGTTGGGTTTGACAATTATGAAGTCATTAATTTAGCCGTTCTGTAGTGTCTTTTTTTGGGGGGTGGGAGGGGGTCATGCTAGCAGGACATCGTGGGTTGAGAGGACAAGCAGGAGGTTAAAAAAGTAAGTGTAGCATATTTTCTAGAAGGTTGGTAGTAGAGCAAGAGAAAGAAGGCAGTGGCTTGGGAGGAGTTTTAAGTCAAGGAAGGTGTGTTTGTGTTTTTAGGATGAGAGAGCTTTGGGCATACTGAGAGTCTGATGGGAAGGAACCAGTGGAGAGGACAGAGGAAGGTCAGATCATGAAGGAAGAGAAAGAAGGGGTGGCATCTTGAGTCTTGTATCTGGTGATGGATTTACTTTGTCTTTCTGCAAGTAAGGACCTGTAGCCATTTCTCCTTTATTCCTGGTGACCCTCCCTGTCCTGTCCTGTTTTGCCACTTCCTTTTCTTGAATTTACTGTGTTCTGTATCCACTCTATGCATGTTCTCTGCTTGTCTGTCCTTTCCCACACTTAGAGGAATTCTGATTTTTCATTCTCTAGCTTATAAGTCTGAGTTGTCAAGCCAGTCCAGGTACCTTAATTTACTCCTCTCCTGTACATGTAGCATTTTGTACTTACTTGATCTCCACTTACCTAACTAGATTTCCTTCTCCTGCTTGACTGATTCTCCTCAGGTCAAGGATTATGTTTTATCTATCTGTAATCTCAACATCTAACCTAACAGGTTTTTAGTATTTATGAAATATTAGATTGAACTGTGTGAAACTGCTGCTTTGTTGGTTGGAAAAGGTAGAATGTTGACAGTTTTTTATGGACCAACCTAATAAATTTTAAGTTCTTACAGTGTTGCGTGGAAGACTTGAGGTGGAAGTTCAGTTAAGAATGGCCAAGTAAGGGTCAAGGAGAAAATTAAACATAGAGAAGCATTTCTTAACAACGGTAGAGTCAGTAAAGTTCAACCAGAAACTGACTTTGAATGACCAGGTGACGAAAGCACACGTGGGAATTTGGCTAGATGATTTACATTCTTCCATAAAGAAAACGTAACAGTTTCTCAGGTGAGACTGTAGCATTTCCTAGTCTTTGTCTGAATGACATTTTTCTAAGTGGGTGTTGTAGAAGGTCTGTTCAAAGTTGTAGTTAAATAGTATTTTCAAAATCATGAGTATAAATGCTATAGAGATTTTGTTCAGCTTTATTACTTATAAAAATAAAGGCAAATTGCCAAAGTACATCTCTGAACCAATTTTTTGGGGGCATCTAAGTATATTGCTTTCTCTTGATGTGTCTTGTCGTGTGTGTGTGTGTGTGTGTGTGTGTGTGTATGAGATCTCTACACCCACGGTAGGGCTTGACCTCACAATCCCAAGACCAAGAGTCAAATTCTCTACTGACTGAGCCAGCCAGATGCTGCTCTGTTGGTGTATCTTAATTAAAAAACAAAATCTAAATGTTCAAGATTAATGTTTTCATCCGAAAAACCTCTAACTAATTAGAAAATCTTATTCTCAGAAAATTTTTTAGTGTGAACACAGTTTTGCTGGAGGCTTAGTAGATTCCAGTCTATGGACCCCAGATTAAAACTCCCCCTGGAAGAATAAAGTGTGTGTCCTTCAGACAGTCATCCATCAGCCTCTCCAGTGGCTTGTCATGAAGCCATAATAAATGATTAGCAGGAATAGTCTTGAAGGGTCTGCAGTGTAGGTATTGTGTTTTTGATTAATGGCAAACTGAATTATAATCAACCCAGAGGTTGTAGAGTTGGCATTCATTTATGACCATTAAATATCCCCAGACCAGAATTTTTTTTTTTTTAAGATTTTATTTATTTGACAGAGAGACAGCCAGCGAGAGAGGGAGCACAAGCAGGGGGAGTGGGAGAGGAAGAAGCAGGCTCCCAGCAGAGCAGGGAGCCCGATGCGGGGCTCAATCCCAGGACCCTGGGATCACGCCCTGAGCCGAAGGCAGAGCCTCAATGACTGAGCCACGCAGGCGCCCCCAGGATTTTGACCTAAAGAATGGCCATCCCATCACCATGTTAATGCTGGGTTGTATGGTCTCTGAAGGCAAGGCCAGGGTTTCCAAATTAGGCAATTCTAGCATACAAATAAGTATAAAATTTGAGGATCTTAGTCTTTAAGTAGAAAACATAGGTAGGTGGGATGGGTTCAGATTTTTAAATAGTTTTGAGTGATAGTTTCAAATCACAAATGCAGAAAAACCTCCAGTTAGAAGTGCAAACAAGTGAATGAGCTTCTTGGTGAACTTGGATGAGCTTATCCATGCACTTCATCGATTTCTCATTTGCAGCACAGTCTGCAAAGTAGATGGTACTCCACTTTATACCCGCGGCAAGCAGGGCTCACAGAAGATACTTCTACGGTAGGGTTAGTATTTATACTCCAAGGCCTGTGTTCGTTCTGCTTTGTGAAACAGTGATTCAGTTTTGTGGAATATTCTTCCCTTGTGGAAAAGGGGAATGCTTTTTTCTGACTGTTGTCTCCCTCCCCCTCCCGGTTGAGAATTATTGCTGTAGGAGACCAGTGTGTCATGATGGGAATGTCCACTTTTACCTGTTGAACAGGAGAACATTGAGACCTGCTATGAAATAGTTTCTATTAGCAGAGATTCCTCATGAACTGTTCTTTCTGACAATAAGGAGGTACAACTAGTTTTATCTCGACTCCAGTTTTAGCCAGTGGCAGTAGGAACTACTGTTTCTCTTTTCTAGCATTGTAATTTGCTCTTTTGATCCATGGTTCTCAATAGTATTATGATTTGCATTCCAAGTCTCTGATCCTCTTATAGCCTCCTTTCCTGTCCCTTGTGAAAGACCAAATAAAGGTTAAAAAAAAAAAAACTTGCAAATGATCTCACTTTAAGGCAAAATATGCCAAAAATAACCATGAAAATTATGAGACAACAGTGGTATAACCAAGGGGGGGGGACTTTTTCTTTATGGTAAAACATTTGTATGAACTCAGACCTATACATTGATCAGTTAAGATAGAATATACAGAGTAATGGGCGTGGATAAAAGGTCTGTGATTTGAAAATGAGAAACTGAATTCATTTAGCTGGAGAGTTTGAAGGATCACTAAATTGTGTTGTTAGGTACATGTTTTAGGCAGTTCAATTTGTATCCTGTCTTTAGTCCTTTTAATTAAGCTTTCTAAATGAAAGGATTAGGAAAATTCAGCATGGAAGGGCCTGGGATTTTCAAAAGAATAGTTGTGTCCTCAGTACATTTTCTCCTTTAATCAGCAGATAGTCTTTTCTTCAGGGATCCTTGGGGTGGCCTCTGACCCCTTGGTGTAATAGTAATGATACTAGGACAGCCAGCATTTGTCTGTTCAGCTGTAATTATGTGCCAGGTACTGTGCCAAGCATGTTATGTGTATTACTTCACAAACAGCATATGAAGCCGTTGTATTTTATCCCTATTGCGCACGTAAGCAAAGTGGTAGATCGATTTCCCTTCGGACAGCTTTGATCTTTTTTTGCCCCCCTTCCAAATTGGTTATTCAAGGCAAACCATACTTACTGATGTGATTAAGCAGTTTGGGATATTAAACCCTCCATTTCCTTTTGTCCTAATTACCCAGAGTCTTCTAGATAACTGGTTTGGCATACCTTAGAGGAAGGGAGAGAGGGAGGCATTCTAGATTGCATTTGCCATGAGGTTCGAAGTTATGGTATGTGTTCCTAATGGGATTTGGAGTGGGGTAGCGTTGGCCAGACGTATTTCTAAATTGGGTTATTTTTCAGGCTGCTTGAGATGGTAAGATTCTTAGACTTTGCCCTTCTCCTGGGGAAGCAGGTTTCTTCCAGAGGGCCTCTGGGCCTTCATCTTCCCCGGACGACTGCAGCACGTCCCTCACTGGTTCCTCCTGTCCTCTTCCGTGGTTGCTGCAGGTCTCCTGAGACTCACCTGCAGTGTTTACCTGCTTTCCAGGATCTGGGAGTCCATAGGCCTGTAGCACGTCTGTACTAGTAAATAAAAATCAGAGGAGTATTTCTGTATTAAGAGGGGCAGTTTAAAATTTGGAAACCTCTGATGTAGGAGATAATTGTAACTCCTTAACCTAGCGTGAAGCCTTCTTTCCAGTTTGCTCTCTTGCATACCCCGTGCCCTGCCACACTGGACCACTTTTGATAATGTCTCTCTGTTCTCTTTGTGTTTCAGACTTTCTTCCTACCTTTACTTTCAGGCACATTGTCTTCCTCTGAGCCCCGTTGGCTGAGAGGACAATGTATGATCACAGCAAACTGTAGCTTGTGTCGTCGCTGTTTACAGCGTGATCAGATCTTAGCTCCCTTTCTAGACTTCAGAAATCTCTTTTGGTTGAGTCTGTCTAACCTGCCTACATTTTGGGTGCTCACTGTACATAGCAGGCAGTTGGTTAATGGTGATTAGTGAGCAAATGCGTGAAGCATGTAGCCTTAAGATCTGAAGATTGGTTGTACATGCTTGCCTCTTAGCCTTTGTGATGTTGCCTTAGTGAGGTTGAGAATCATCTTAGAAATCTGCAGTTGTGAAAGGGGCCTTGTGTGTGTGGGTGTAACCGCTCTCAGTGGTGGCTCGCTGGAGGGCTTGGGAAACGACCTTGCAGGACTGCGTATTTTAGTCCTCCTCTCAGCTTGCAAAGGATACCAGTCTTTCCAAGAGCTTGAGAACGATATGGGACTCAAGTTTGTCAGAGTTGATAAAACTGTAAGTGCTTCTGGTCATACTCACGCTTACCTGAATTTTAATCGGCTAAACATAGAGACACTTTTTAAAGTTTTGAAGTGACCACCTGTGAGATCCTAGGTGCTAGTTTCCTTACTTGGCGTGATTTTTGTTTATTTTCCTCAAGGTAATTGGGGGTTGTAGAGCTGGTCAGTCAGACTCCCCCTAGAAATGACTCTGTCAGCCAGTGTGTCCTGGCTTACTACGTCAGGTGTTGGAGGAGCTGAGTGAGGGAGAGTGAAGAATGGTACCACATTTCTGTCTGGGACGCCTGGTGGGTGCTGGTGTTGTCTACTGAGCTAGAGAATACCAAGAGAATTGCTCTGATTGGGGGAGGGGTGTTCGATTCATGATTGTGTATCTGGCAGGGCAAGTGGGTCTTACACGAGTTGTCTGTACTTTTAATGACTATGTTCAGTTGTACAAGTCCTTTGAGTAGTGTTTGTACCGCTCTTGTGCTTACCGTGTCTTCTCCTGTAAGTGTCCCTTCAGGTGTAGAAATAGCAGCCACTGTATGCCAGACACCATGCTAAGTGCTTTAATACATCTTGTCAGAAGGGTGGTAGGCGTTCTTCCCATTTCACAAATGGGAAGACTGAGGCAAAGAGATTAAGTAACTGACAAAGGGCAGAGCCAAACTTTTTAAACAACTGTATAGAGCTGTAATCCACATTATTATAAAATTCAGTGATTTTTAGTATAGTTACAGTTTTGTGATCATCACCATAATCTAATTTTAGAATATTTTCTTATCTCAAAAAGGAACCTTGTACCCCTTGGCCACCATCTCCAAACCTCCTCCTCTCTCCACCCCTAGATGAAGGCAGCTCATCTAGATTGGATTAGATTCGATTTGCCTGTTTTGGACATTTCCTATCAATGGGCTCGTAATAGGTGGTCTTTTGTGACTGGCTTCTCTCACTTAGCATCAAGTACTGGAGGTTTATTCATGTTGAAGCACACATCAGTGCTTCATTTTTTAAAAAAGAGTTGTCTATTTAAGAGAGAGAGCAGGGGGGGTGCAGAGGCAGAGGGAGAGGGAGAAGCAGTCTTCCCACTGAGCAGGGAGCCCGATGTGGGGCTGGATCCCAGGACCCTGAGATCATGACCTGAGCCGAAACCAAGAGGCAGACACTCAACCAACTGAGCCATCCAGGTGCCCCAGTGCTTCATTTTTTAAATTTCCAGATAATATCCTGTCATATAGATCTCCCTCCAAAATTTGCATCAGGTATTTCTGGTTCTAGAACTCCTGCTACTCCCACACTAGGTTCTTGGGGCAATATCTTGTATTTCTTTGTTTTTCTTTCTCCCTTTTACAGTTCTCTCAGGAAACCTTGCTCATAATAGGACTCATTAAGTATTTTAATATATAGGCATGAAATTCAAGTCCTTGCTACTTTAACTCACAGTGTTGGACTGGAGAAAGGGGGAGTTATTTATCATAAAGGAGTGTAGAAAAACCTAAGTATCTTTTTTTTTTTTTTTTTGTCTAGGACGAACCTAAATATCTTTTTTATGTGTCTAGGAAGAAGAAGCTGGGAGGATAAAAGATTGCTGGGACAACCAGGAAGCACCCGCACTCTCCACATGTAGTAATGCCAATATCTTTCGAAGGATAAATGCCATATTGGATAATTCTCTGGATTTCAGTAGAGTCTGCACTACACCTATAAACCGAGGAATTCATGATCATTTGCCAGGTGACTTAGATTTGAAATCTTTAGTGTATGTTTTTGTACATACACTGTGTATGTACGTATGTATGTAGACCTGTTTCTAGGCAGCTTTCTTATGAAGACTATGAAAAATGACCTTGAATCTCTGGTAACACTGGACCCTTTTTGTAGCTTACTTTGTGGATTGGGTTCCCCTCTGGATGAAGACAACCTTTGAATTGAAATGTACAAATCTATTTTATGAGAAAGACTGGATAAAAAAGGCTAGGTTAAAGGTAGCAGGACGACTTATATAGAGACTTAGAATGTGAGCTAGATGTAATTACAGGTTTTCTGGTAGTCACATTTAGAAGGTTTTTAAAAAAGGGATATTAATATTTAACCTAACATACACAAAGTATGTTAACATGCAGTCAATATAAAAACTGTTAATGAGATATCTTATTCTTTTGTTAGTGTATTTCACATTTACAGTGGGGCTTGGTTGGAACTAGCTTCATTTCAGGATCTTGGTGGCCGTGTGACTAGTGGCTGCTGTATTGGACAGTGCATCTCTTGAATATTTTAATTGCTTTTAACCATGAATGCAAGTCATCAAGCATTTAGTTCTGATGACATGTAGGCTAGTCCATAGGATAGTAGAGGGAGAAGGTAGCATACAGGAAGATGGTACTTCACGAGGAGGCTTGAACGTCCTAACAGGTGTTGTTTCATAATCTTCTGTGGAAGTTGCAACATGTTGTAAGAATGTTGATGGAATGTTCCTTGTTCAAGTTACTTTAGTTGAAAGTGAACATGTTTTTAATTTTTTAAATGTGCCTTGAAGGAATTTGGCAGTAGTGGGGTTTGCAGAACAAGGACTGGTAATTGCTGTTTTTTTCATCATAAATTCTTTGATTTACTTCCTAACTTGACATTGGAAATAATCCCCATAAAGGTGCAGTTGTCTGTGAACATAAAGTAGTTAAACGTCTGAAGGAGAGATTTCATTACAAAGAAGACTGACTTGTGGTAACTGTAGAATTTATTTCTATTAAATTGTTCTAACTGGAGGGCAAATGGGAGAAGGGCATGGGGGGAACTGGGAATACTGGTCGGTCTTGTCTTTTCAGACTTCCAGGAAAGGACATGTGTATTTATTTTCTGTTAGTCGCTCTGCCTCAGGAGCTAATGACCCTGATTGTCCGTTAGCTTATGCCAAGTTAAAAACTCAGAAAACCTGCTTGGCTGTACATACCATGTTCTGGTTTTCTTTGAGAAAATTGCATGAATTTTATTCCAATATGAATGACAACCAACAATGGCTTAAATCTCACTGGGTTGCCTCAGACATGCTGGGAACTTACGCACACCTCAGAGAGATTGTGGGTTGGGTCCCAGACCACCGCAGCAAGACGGATATTGCAACGCAGCGAGCCAAAGGACTTTTTGGTTTCCCAGTGCATATGAAAGTTATGCTTACATCATACTGTAGTCTGTTAAGTGTGCAGTAGCATCATGTCTGAGAAATGGTACATACTTTAATTAAAAAATACTTTATTGCTAAAAAATCCTGACCATCATATGAGCTTTCGGCAAGTCCTGGTCTTTTTGCTGGTGGAGGGCCTTGTCGTGATGTCGCTGGCGCCGACTGTTGAGGGTGGTGGCTGCAGGAGGGGGGGCGGTTGTGGCAATTTGTTAAAATAAGACAACAGTGACGTTTGTTCCATCGATCGACCCTTTCAGGAATGAGTTCCCTGCAGCGGCCAGTGTGACTTGATAGAATTTTGCCCACCGTAGAACTTCTTGTAAAATTGGAGTCAGTTCCGTGTTCCAGATGAGAAAACCAAATCTCCTCTGGGTTAGAGGACTTGTGCGAGGCTACCCAGCTAGTCAGTCGGTGGCTAATCTCAGACGCAGACCCGAGTCTGCTGTCACAGTGCATGCTGTTCGGCACCAGGCCACTTCCTAACGCGCGGCTCCCACTCTCCGCATCTTCAGGCGCGTGCAGGTGTACACGCAGTTCTGACTTCTGTGTCTGGTCTTGGTTTTATGTGGGCCCCAGTGGATGCTGTGACTACTGCAGGTCAGATTTCCACTGAACCAGGCGCTTACTAACAGAGCACCGGCCTTTGCGCCTAGATCACGCTGCCCCAGCCTTGGGAGGGCTTGGTTGGCTGTTGGGCCAAGCAGACATCAGTATTTCACTCTGAGACATTCACAGGTTCTAGGGATGAAGACAGGGACATCTTTGGGAGACATCATTCAGCTACCACATCAAGTAATGCAGATCAACTCAACCTTGGACCTGTAGTTCAGGTCCATCCCTGCAAAATCTGGCTTTAGATTCCACATCTCTCACTACACACTTGGTCCCACTGCCACAATTGGCCAAATTCACCAGAAATTCAACAGCAGATAGGGAGTGCCTCCTTCATGCCAGTCACTGTTGTTAGGCTCCAGGGATTCCTGATGTTATGTGGCATCTTCAGGACCTGCTCTCCCATCATGAAACAGAAGGCAAAAACAAACTAAACAGAGAAATAAGTAAAATGATTGCAAGTTTCAGTAAGTACTATGAAGTAACAACATTTTGAGTGACGTGGGCAGGAACTCTCTGAGGAGGTATGTTTAAAATGGAGTCCTAAAGAGAAAGAGCTAGATCACTAAAGAGTGCGGGGAAAACATTTCAGACAGAAAAGTCTGGACTAAGGCTTTTGAAAGAGCTTGGCATGTTTGAGGCACTGAAGAAAGAGTAGGGAAGGAGGAGTCCTGCATGATGGCTGCAGGGCCAGAGCGGGCAGCTGTTGTGGGCTGTGCAAAACCCCTGGATGTTCTTGCAAGAGTTGTCAGAGGTCTGTGGCCAGTGATATTAAAGGAGTGATTTATCCTCCGAACTCCGATCACCCATTTCTCCAACAAAAAGGTGGAGTACAAAATGGAAGCCACACCTCTGAGCCGGCTGCCTTCCCAGGATGGAGAAAACGAGTGTCGACTCATCGTTTTTCTTTGTGCTCGGGAGAGGTTCCTGGCATTGCTCCTGTGTTTGCCGCTGCAGCTTCTGTACAACTCAGCCTCAAAGATCATTTTTTTTGCTTTAAAAGTCATCATGCTCTTTGACTATGTCCAGATCTGAGAATCTCTCCTAAGGAGTAATAATCAATGCAAATAAGTATTTACGTGGAAGGATACTTAGAGCATCATTATGGTGGTGAAAATTTGGGAAAGAGGGGAAAAAAAAACCCCCCAAAAACCTAACAGTCTCCTAAGAGGAAAATATTTATTAGTATATTCAAGTAATGGAGTCTTATGTAGTTATTAGAATAATAGCTCTCTGCATGTTCAGGTACATAAAAATCTTCATAATAAACATGAAATTAAGATAGAATACTAATACATATATATACATATACACGTTCTCAATTTTGAGACATGTAAAATTAATATAAAATATAAGTATTTGCAGTGGAAAAAACTCTTGGAGACCATCCTCTCAAACCTGCCTCTGCCTTATTAGCAACTAAGCGTATGTAATGTTCTGAATCCTTTGTTGTCGTTCCAACAGTCTTCACAGCCTCTCCACCATCTCAAACTGCTTTGTTTGCTCATCCACGGAAGCAACTCGTCACCTGTTCAGGTTGGATTATGAGATCACAGCAGTTCAGTCCCATCTTCTGCTCCATTTCTCATTCTAGTTCTCTTGCTGTTTCCGCCACATGGGCAGTGACCTCCTCCATGGATGTCATCCATGAGGGTTGGAATCAACTTCTTCCAAACTCCTGTTAATACTGATGTACTGATATTTTGACCTCTTCCCGTAAATCATGAATGTTCTTCATGGCATCCAGAATGATGAATCCTTTCCAGAAGGGTTTCAGTTTACTTTGTCCAGATCCACCAGGCGAATCACTATCTGTGGCACTATAGCCTTATGAAATGTATTCAGGAATAAGACTTGAAAATCGAAATGACTTCCAGATCCATGGGCTGCAGAATGGATGTTGTATCAGCAGGCATGCAAACAGCATCAGTCTCCTTGTACATCTCCGTCGGAGCTCTTGGGGGAACAGGCACATTGTCAATGAGCAGTAATATTTTGACAGGAATCTTCTGAGCAGTAGGCCTCAATGATGGGCTTAAAATATTCAGGAAATTGTGTCATAAACAGATGTGCTGTCATCAGGCTTTGTTGTTGCACTGATAGAGCACAGGCAGAGTGGAGTTGGCATCATTCTTCAGGTGCCCAGGAGTTTCAGAACGGCACGTGAGCACAGGCTTTAGCCTCAAGTCAGCAGGTGCATTCACCCCTGACAAGACAGCCAGCCTGTCCTTCGCGGCTTTGAAGCCAGGCACGGACCTCCCCTCTCCAGCTGTGAAGGTCCTAGATGGCATCTTCTACAGAAGGCTGTTTCATCCACACTGAAAATCCGTCGTGTGGTGGAGCCACTTCATGGATGATCTCCGCTCGATCTTCTGGAGAACTCGCCGCAGCTTCTACACCAGCCCTTGCTGCTTCACCTTGCAGTGTGATGTTACGGAGACGGTGTCTTTCCTTAAACCTCATGCACCAACTCTGCTAGCTTCAGACTTGTCTTCTGCAGCTTCGTCCCCTCTCCACCTCCACAGAACTGAAGAGCATGAGGGCCTTGCTGTGGATGAGGCTTTGGCTCAGGGGAGCGTTGTGGCTGTTGGATCTTCTGTCCGGACCAGTAAGACTTTCTCTGTATCAGCAGGAAGCCTGTTTCACTTTGTTATCATTCGTGCGTTCACTGGAGTGGCACTTTTAATGTCCTTCCAGAACCTTTCCTTTGCATTCACAACTTGTCTGTTTGGGGCAGGAGGCCTGGCTTTCAACCTGTTTCAACTTTCAACATGCTTTCCTCACTGAGCGTAATCATTTCCAGCTTTTGATTTAAAGTGAGAGATGTGACTCTTCCTTAACACTTGCACACTTAGATACTTAGAGGCCATTGTCAGGTTTTTAATTGGCCTAATTTCAATATAATTGTATCTCAGGGAATGGGGAGGCCCAAGGAGAAGGGGGAACAAAAAGGGGAACAGCACACACGTAACATTTAGCAGTTAAGTTTGCCATCTCGAGTGGGCATGGCTTGTGGTGCCCCTAAACAATTAGAGTAGTAACATCGAAGATCACAGGTCATCAAAACGAATAAAATAATAATGCGAAGGGTTGAGATATCGCAAGAATCACCAAAATGTGACACAGAGACACAACGTGAGCAGATGCTGTTGGAAAAATGGCACTGATAGGCTTGCTAGATGGGGTCACCATAAATCTTCAATCTATAAAAAATG
>NW_024425230.1:22431598-22538372 GCF_017311325.1 Ursus maritimus | reverse complement strand
AGTCCCATCTTCTGCTCCATTTCTCATTCTAGTTCTCTTGCTGTTTCCGCCACATGGGCAGTGACCTCCTCCATGGATGTCATCCATGAGGGTTGGAATCAACTTCTTCCAAACTCCTGTTAATACTGATGTACTGATATTTTGACCTCTTCCCGTAAATCATGAATGTTCTTCATGGCATCCAGAATGATGAATCCTTTCCAGAAGGGTTTCAGTTTACTTTGTCCAGATCCACCAGGCGAATCACTATCTGTGGCACTATAGCCTTATGAAATGTATTCAGGAATAAGACTTGAAAATCGAAATGACTTCCAGATCCATGGGCTGCAGAATGGATGTTGTATCAGCAGGCATGCAAACAGCATCAGTCTCCTTGTACATCTCCGTCGGAGCTCTTGGGGGAACAGGCACATTGTCAATGAGCAGTAATATTTTGACAGGAATCTTCTGAGCAGTAGGCCTCAATGATGGGCTTAAAATATTCAGGAAATTGTGTCATAAACAGATGTGCTGTCATCAGGCTTTGTTGTTGCACTGATAGAGCACAGGCAGAGTGGAGTTGGCATCATTCTTCAGGTGCCCAGGAGTTTCAGAACGGCACGTGAGCACAGGCTTTAGCCTCAAGTCAGCAGGTGCATTCACCCCTGACAAGACAGCCAGCCTGTCCTTCGCGGCTTTGAAGCCAGGCACGGACCTCCCCTCTCCAGCTGTGAAGGTCCTAGATGGCATCTTCTACAGAAGGCTGTTTCATCCACACTGAAAATCCGTCGTGTGGTGGAGCCACTTCATGGATGATCTCCGCTCGATCTTCTGGAGAACAAAGACTTTCTCTGTATCAGCAGGAAGCCTGTTTCACTTTGTTATCATTCGTGCGTTCACTGGAGTGGCACTTTTAATGTCCTTCCAGAACCTTTCCTTTGCATTCACAACTTGTCTGTTTGGGGCAGGAGGCCTGGCTTTCAACCTGTTTCAACTTTCAACATGCTTTCCTCACTGAGCGTAATCATTTCCAGCTTTTGATTTAAAGTGAGAGATGTGACTCTTCCTTAACACTTGCACACTTAGATACTTAGAGGCCATTGTCAGGTTTTTAATTGGCCTAATTTCAATATAATTGTATCTCAGGGAATGGGGAGGCCCAAGGAGAAGGGGGAACAAAAAGGGGAACAGCACACACGTAACATTTAGCAGTTAAGTTTGCCATCTCGAGTGGGCATGGCTTGTGGTGCCCCTAAACAATTAGAGTAGTAACATCGAAGATCACAGGTCATCAAAACGAATAAAATAATAATGCGAAGGGTTGAGATATCGCAAGAATCACCAAAATGTGACACAGAGACACAACGTGAGCAGATGCTGTTGGAAAAATGGCACTGATAGGCTTGCTAGATGGGGTCACCATAAATCTTCAATCTATAAAAAATGCAGGATCTGCAAAACACAATAAAACAAGATACGCCTGTATTTGCCTTTTTCCATGTGTTATATTTACATTGTGTCCATATTAATATTTTAAAGTCAAATCAGTGTTTTAATTGCTGTATAATAGTAATATTGTACATAAATATCTACAATATTTATCTGATCCTCTGTTGGTAAATGCTTTTTGCTATTATAAATGGTATTTTGGTGAACATCCTTGTATATATCTCCTTATGTGCACGTAACAAGCACTTCTTTAGCCTACGTACCTAGAATTGCAGAGTGATTGGGTATATACTGTCTTCAAACTGTTAAGTTGCTAACTTCTTTCTCAAAGTGAATTTATCAGTTTACAATCCTGCCAGGATTTCATGAGAGTTTTTTCCTACATCTTTGTAGACCTTAATTATTGTCATAATTCAGAATTTCAGTCAGCCTTGGGTGTAAAGCCTACTTAATTTTGTTTTTGACTATATTGTGAAATATTTTCTTCAGTTAAAAGAACAGAGGTAGCCTATATGATCTGGCATCAACCCAGGAGAGATCTCTAGAACTGGGCCTCAGGGTTCTTTTCCTTTATCCTGGTGTGTTTCTTGAGATTCCATTATATATAATTAATAATCACTGGTTTAGATAAAATCATGTTGGAAATGCTGCTCTGCCACATAGCTGAACTGTTAAGCAGAATACTAAATTGAATGTTCTCTGCCTAGAAAAATCCTCTTTTTCAAGAACAGCTCTGTTATCACCTCCGAGAACTTTTTCTCACATTCCCCTGCATCTGTTAGATGTAATGAGATCATTCTTGGCTATTTCAGATTGTTCATTGACCCCACTGTGTGGTGTTCTAAATGTAAACGTATGTAGTCTCAAAACAGGGAAGATAAGGTATAGTTTTGAAGAAGCATATTCAGTTTGCCCATTTCGTAATAAACCTACACAAAAGCGCAGTCTTGGATGCAGATTAACTTGAGAACAGACCCTGACTGTGCTACGGACTTGCTCTAATCTTGCCTAATGCTCTGAGATTACGTTTCCTGAACCGTAATGCAGGAGTGATGGCCGTACTGTCTATGGGATTTGGGGGAGCTTGAAGAAGGTATGTGTGTTGAATATGCCCATGGTTGCACTCAGACACAGAGTGGTGGTACCAGTTGTGGCGGTGTGGATATATAAAGAGTGCAGCTGTGAGAGAGCAGTGCTTGGAGTCATGATGTTTAAAAGTTGAATTCCTGATTTCTGGTTTAGAATGTCAAGGACCAGGTGTGAAACGCCCTTGGGTTCCCTGAGCTCAGTACTTGGTCTGGCAGAGGGTGGGTGTCCTTATACAATTGCTTGAAGTATACAGTCTCACAATCGGGTACTGAAGCTGAAAGAGGCCCTAATTTTATGTTCAAATAAGTTCTACTCTCCCCACATCCTATATTGATTAATGCCTAGGATTTTTCTTCTTTTTTATTGTGGTAAAAGAAAATTTACCATCTTAACCATTTTTAAGTGCACAGTTCAGTGACATTAAATACATGCACATTGTTCAGCAACCGTTACCACCATTCATCCCTATGATTCTTCATCCTGTCAAGCTGAAACACTGTACGTGTTGAAGAATAACTCCGATTCTTCCCTCCCCGCCACCCGCTGGCACCCGCCATTGCACCTTAGGTCTTCATGATTTTGACTATTCTAAGTACCTCAAGTAAGTGGAGCCATACACTATTTGTCATTTGTGACCTCCCTTTGCATGTTCATCCATGTTGTAGCATTTGTCAGAATTTCCTTCCTTTTTAAGTCTGAATAATATTCTGTTATTGCATATATCCCATTTTGCTTATCCATTCATTACATTGATGGATACTTGGTTGCTTCCATGTTTTAGCAGTTTGAATAATGCTGCTATAAACAGGAGTGTACACATCTCTTCAAGACTGTGCTTTAGATTCTTTCAGGTATATACCAAGAGAGGTAATTGCTGGATCACATGGTAGTTCTATTTTTAATTTTTTGAGGCATCACTGTACTGTTTTCCACAGTAGCTCTACCATTTACATTCCCACCAAGAGCGCACAAGCCTTCTGGTTTCTTCACACCCTCACAAACATTTGTTGTTGTTGTTGTTTTTTATAGTACCATCCTAATGGGCATGAGGTGGTATCTTACTTAGTTTTGATTTGCATTTCCCTAACAATTTGAGATGTTTAGCACCTTTTCACATGCTTATTGCCTATTCTGTATCTTCTTTGGAGAAACATCTACTCAAATTCCTTTGTACATTTTTGAATCAGGTTGTTTTTTGTTCTTATTGCTAAATTTTAGGAGTTCTCTGTACTAGCTATTAATCTCTCATTTGATATGTGATTTACAAATACTTTCTCCTATTCTATGGGATGCCTTTTTACTCTGGAGAGTGCCTTTTGATGTACAAAACTTAAAAATTTCATGAAATCAATCTATTTTTTTGTTTGTTTCCTGTGCCTTTGGTGTCATATCCAAGAAAACATTGCCAAATCCAGTGTCATGAAGCTTTTGTCCTGTGTTTTCTTCTAAGGTCTTAAATTTAGGTCCTTGATCCATTTTTGAGTTAATTTTTGTATATGATTTTAGATAAATATCCAACTTTATTTATTTGCATGTGTATATCCAGTGTTCCCAGCACCATTTGTTGAAAAGACTGGCCTTTCCACATTGAATAGTCTTTGCACCCTTGTCAAAAATCATCTGACCGTATATGTAAGAATTTATTTCTGGGCTATTTCTGCTCCACTGGTTTATATGTCTGTCTTAATGCCAATTTCACACCGTTTTGGTTACTGTAGCTTTATAATGGGTTTTGAAATCAGAAAGTGTGAGTCTTCCAATTTTGTTCTTCCCCCCCTCCCCCAAGATGCTTTGGTTATTCAGGGTCGCTTGAGATTCCATATGGATTTTTGGATGGGTTTTCTTTATGTATTTTGGATATTAATCCCTTATCAGACATGATTTTCAAATATTCTCCAATTTGCTAGGTTACCTTTTCATTTTGTTGATAGTTGGAAGGTTTTTAGTAATGTATTCCCCTGTGTTATTTTTTGCTTTTGTTGCCTTTGCTTTTGGTGTCAGGGGGTTTTTCTATTTCTGCAACACTGTCATTGGGATTTTGATATATTGCATTGAATCTGTAGTTTGCTTTGGATAGTATTGACATTTAAAAGTATTAAGTCCTTCAGTCCATGTAATGTACATGGGATGTGTTACCATTTATTTATGTTGTCTTTAACTTATTTTATCAGCGTTTCTTAGTTTTCATTGCACAGGTCTTTCACTTTCTAAAGTCAGTTCCTAAAGATTTTATTCTTTTTGATGCTATTGTAGATGGAATCATTTTTGTCATTTCCTTTTCAGATTGTTCATTGTGTATAGAAATGCAACTGATTTTTTTTGTGTTGACTTTGTATCCTGATACTTAGCTGAATTTATTTATTCTAATAGGAGTTTTTTTGTGGACTCCTTAGGGGTTTCAGCATATAATCATATCGTTTATAAACAGGGATCATTGTACTTCTTCCTTTCCGATTTGGATGCTTTTTTTTTCTTTTCCTTGACTAAATACTCTGGTTAGAACTTACATTTTGATGACTAGTAGTGGTAAAAGTGGGTATCCTTATTTTTCCCCCCCGATTTTAGAGGAAAAGCTTTTAGTCTCCCACCATTGAGTATTATGTTTGCTGTGGGTTTGTTTTTTTTTTTAATATATAAGGTTTTTATTATGTGAAGGTCTGTTTCCTTTTATTCCTATTTCGCTGAGTGATTTTTTATTGTGAAAGTATCTTCTCAGATATTTCTCTGCATCAATTGAAATGGTCATGTGGTGGTTCTTTTTCTTTCATTTTGTTGACGTGGCATATAGATTTTTTGTATGTTGAACCATCCTTACATTCCAGGAACAAATCCTATTTGGCCACAATGTATAATCCTTTCAATGCACTGTGGAATTCTGTTTGCTAGTATTTTGCTGAGTGTTTTTGTTCAATTTTTGTTTTTGATCAAGGTTCATAAAGGATGTTGGTCTGTAGTTTGCTTATAGGGTCTTTGGTATCAGGATTATGCTGCTTTCATAGAACGAGTTGAGAAGTGTTCCCTGCTCTTCAGTTTTTTGGGAAAGTTTGAGAAGGGTTGGTATTCATTCTTCTCTAAATGTTTGATAGAGTTCACCAGTGAATGTTCAGGGCTTTTCTTTGTTGGGAGATTTTTAGTTATTGATTCAATCTCCTTGCTAGTTATAGGTCTATTCAGATTGTCAATTTCTTTGTGCTTTAGTCTTGGTAAGTTTTGTGTTTCTAGGAATTTGCCCTTTTCATAGAGATTATTCAATTTTTTGATGTACAGTTGGTCATAGTACTCTCTTACAGTCCTTTTTATTTCTGTAGGGTAGGTAGTACTGTCCCCACATTTGTTATTGATTTTAGTAATTGAATTTTCTCTCTTTTCGTTCTTTTAGCTAAAGATTTGTCCATTTTGTTGATCTTTTCAAAGAACCAACTTCTGGTTTTATTAATTTTTTTTTTGTCTTTTATGTTGTTTATGTCTGCTCTTATTTCCCTTCCTCTGCTAGCTTTGGGCTTAGTTTGTTCTTCTAGTTTCTTACCTTGTAAAGTTAGGTTGTTGATTTTAAATTTATTTTTTGATGAAAGCATTTATAGCTATAAATTTCCCTCTTACCACCACTTTTGCTGTGTCCTACAGTTGAGGTATGTTGTGCTTTCGTTTTCATTTGTCTCTATTTCCTAATTTCCTTTGTGATTTCTACTTTGATCCATCGATTGCTTAAAATATGTTGTTTAAAAAAATAAGTTGTTTAATTTTCAGTTTTGTGAATTTTCCAGTTTTACTTTTATTGACTTATAGCACCATCTGTAGTAGTCAGAGAGGATACTTTGTATGATATATATATTTTTGAATCTATCGAGGCTTGATTTGTGGTCTAACATACAGTCTATCCAAGAAAATGTCCTATGTGCACTTGAGGAGAATGTGTATTTGTTGTTGTTGGGTAAAATGTTCTGTATATGTCTCATAGATCTGGTTGGTTTATTGTGTTAAGTCTTGTACTTCCTTAAATATCTTCTTTTTGGTTTTTCTATCTGTTATTGTGAATGGGGTATTGAAGTGCTGAACTCTTGTAGACTGTTTCTCCTCAATTTTGTATTTGCTTCATACATTTTGATGGTCTGTCATTCGTAGGCAAATGTTTATAATTTTTGTATTTTGATGTATTGAACCTTATATTAATATATAACATTCTTCTTTGTCTCTTGTAACCTTTTTTGTTTTAAATCTGTTTTGACTGGTATTAGTATAGCCACCCTCCTCTCTTTGGGTTACGATCTGCATGGAATACAATTTTCTGTCATTTCACTTTCAGTCTGTATTTGTGTCTTTGGATCTTGAGTCATGTGTTTTTATCCATTCTGCCAGTCTTTCTCTCTCTCTAAGTAGGCTCCATGCCCAGTGGGGAGCCCAACATGGGGCTTGAGCTCACAACCCTAGGATCAAGACCTGAGCTGAGATCAAGAGTTGGAAACCTAACTGACTGAGCCACCCAAGCACCCCCAGTCTCTGTCTTTTGATTGGAGAGATGACGTTTAATTATTTATAAGGAGGGACTTCTATCATTGTGTTGTTTTCTGTATGCCTTACAGCTTTTTTTGCTCCTCACTTCTTACAAGATTTTTTTTTTTTTTTGGTAGTGAAATGTTTAAATCCCTTTCATGTTTTTTTTTTTTTTTCATGTATCCTATGGCTTTTTTTCTTTGTGGTTACTATGGGATGGTTACATTTGACATCATAAAGTTATAACAGTCTAATTTGGATTTATACTAGCTTAATTTCAATAACATACAAAACCTTTGCTCCTTTACAAGTCTGTACTCACCCCTTTCAGTTGTTGTGACAAGTTTACATCTTTATGTAGAAAACAAGATTTCAAATTACAAACCAAAGTTACAGTCATATAACTTTCACAGTAATAATTGTTTTGTTTCTTTAAATGCAGTAGTCTTTGAAATCACACAGAAAAAAAAGGATAGTTATAAACCATTATTACAGTGATACCTGCTTTTTAAAAAATTCCATTATAGTTAACATACAGTATTAGTTTCAGGTGTACAATATAATGATTTAGCCCTTCCATGCATTACTCAGAGCTCATCATGATAAGTGTGGTATTAATCCCTTTTTATCTATTCCATTTTCCCACCTACCTCCCATTGGGCAACCACCAGTATGTTCTTTATGTTTAAATGTCTGTTTTCTTGTTAGTCTTTTTTTTCATTGTTTATTAAATTCCACATACGAGTGGAATCATAGAGTATTTTTCTCCGACTGACTTCTTTTGCTTAGCATTATACCTTCTATTTCCATCCATGTTATTGCAAATGACAAGATTTCATTCTTTTTTTTGGCTAAGTAGTATTCCATTGCAATGACACCTGTTTTTGTAATTGTCCATGTGATTGTGGAGATGTTCACTTCTCCATGTAGCTTCAGGTTACAGTTGAGTGTCCTTTCATTTCACTGTGCAGAACACCCTTGAGCATGTTTGCTGCTCATACCTAATGGTCATGAACTTCCTCAGCTTTTGTTTGTCTGGATATGTCTTAATTTCTCTCTCATTTTTGAAGGACAATGTTTGTGGACATAGGATTCTTAGTTGGTATTTTTTTTTCCTTTGAGCACTTTGAACATATGGGCCCATAGTTTTCTGGCATCAAAAGTTTTTTTTTTTAAGATTTTATTTATTTATTTGACAGAGATAGAGACAGCAAGCGAGAGAGGGAGCACAAGCAGGGGGAGTGGGAGAGGAAGAAGCAGGCTCCCAGTGGAGGAGCCTGATGTGGGGCTCGATCCCAGCACGCTGGGATCACGCCCTGAGCCGAAGGCAGACACTTAACGACTGAGCCACCCAGGCGCCCCTGGCATCAAAAGTTTTTGATGAAACTCTGCCAACAGTCTTACTGAGCATCCTTGAATATGGTGATTGGCTTCTCTCTGCTGCCTTCAAGATTCTCTTTGTCTTTTTAACATTTTATTTATTTATTTGACAGAGCATAAGCAGGGGGAGCAGCAGGCAGAGGGAGAGGGAGAAACAGACTCTCTGTTGAGCAGGGAGCCCGATGCAGGGCTTGATCCCAGGACCCTGGGATCATGACCTGAGCTGAAGGCAGACACTTAAACAACTGAGCCACCGAGGCACCCCTCTCTTTGTCTTTCAAAAGTATGATTATACTGTACATCGGTGTGGGTCTCTGAATTCATCCAACTTGGGGTTATTTTGTGTTGCTTCAGTGTTCATGTTCATTTTCATCATATTTCAGAAGTTTTAGGCCATTATTTCTTCAGATATTCTCTCTGCCCCTTTTACTCTCTTCTTCTGAAACTCCGACGATGCATACGTTAGTCTTCCTGATGGTGTCCCACATCTGTCCCTGAGGAGCTATTCTCTGAAATCTT
The DNA here is from genome assembly GCF_017311325.1 of Ursus maritimus. Classification (NCBI taxonomy): domain Eukaryota; kingdom Metazoa; phylum Chordata; class Mammalia; order Carnivora; family Ursidae; genus Ursus; species Ursus maritimus. Next base: position 22,529,465 of record NW_024425230.1, on the reverse strand, counting down.
TTTTCTTCGGCCTCGATCATTTCCATTGTCCTGTCTTAAAGTTCACCGATTCTTTCTTCTCCCTGCTTGAATCTGCCTTTGAATCCCTTTAGTGAAATTATCATTTCAGGTATTGCACTTCTCAGCTCCAGATTTTTTTTTTTTTTTGGTTTCTTTGTAGGTTTTCTCTCTTTATTGATATTTCCATTTTGTTTACACATTGTTTTCTTGACTTACTCCACATCTTCCTTTTATTCCTTTATCATCTTTAAAACCACTGTTTTCAAGTCTTTGTGTAACATATCTTCCAGGGTCTTTTCAGGGACAGTTCTTGTTGATTTCTTTCTTTTCCTTTGAATAGGCCATACTTGTTTCTCTGTGTGCCTTTCGATTTGTTTGGTGAACACTGGATTATAACGTGGTAACTCTGGAAAACAGATTCTTTGCCTTTCCCAGTGTTTTGTTTTTTGTTTTTGTTTTTTTGTTTTTTCTTGTTAATGTTTTTGCAGGACTTTTTTCATTTTTTTGTTTTTTGTTCTGTGGTTTGTGGTTTTATTATTTTTGTTTTTGTTTTTTGGTTGTTATAGGCAGTCTCTGTGTTGAAGATCAGCCTGAGGCATGTTTATACTTGTGTTTTCTCCGGTCTTTCCTGAGCCTTTACCTGGGCATGTGCAGGTACTTTGTAATTTTCTCCGTATAGGTGGTTATCTTAGAGTGTCCTAGCCAGTGTCTGGCTCCTGTAGGGGGAAAAAGTGGAAAATGAAGGGGGGAGAAATGGCACCTGCCCTTTAAGTCCCCTGGAAGCTATTTCAGCTGGAGGGAGGGGAGCTAGGGCTTGCACTGCTGGGGGTGGGGCAGCAACAGTGGCTGACTGTCTCTGTGTCAGCACCTCTGTGATCAGGAGCAGCAGTCAGTGTTCAGAGCACATATCACCAATATTTAAATATCTGGGTTCTTTTCACCTGCCTTAACTCCTCCAGACCGTATACAGGCTTTTCCATGAACATGTGCACAGAGAGCTGGTGGCTGGGGTGAGTATAGATGCTTCTGTGCTAGGACCTGAAATTGATCCAAATTGATGTAGTTTACCCTCAAGTTTTCCCTTGAAGTTGTAAGTCTTCAACAGACTCCAGAGTTCTTAGTTATGTGGGGGCCTGGGTGGCTCAGTCATTTAAGTGGCTGACTCTCAGTTTTGGCTCAGGTCATGATCTGAGGGTCATGAGATCAAGCCCCGTGTTTGGCTCTGGGCTGGGCCTAGAGCCTGCTTAAGATTCTCTCTCCCTCTCCGCGCCCTCCTGCACCCCCACTGGTATGTACACATATTTTTTTTCTCTCAAAAAAATAAAATAAAATTTAAAAAAATATGCTAGTATTTTAACACGGATGTGCTAGTATAAGTGTTGGTGCTTTCTACACCTCCATCTTCTGAAAATTCTCCTAGCTTCTAGGGTTTTAGTTTTGTATGTTTACACATCATCACTTATTTCGACTTTATTTTTACTGGTTCTTAGATTACTGTTGTTGTTGTTGTTTTGGACTCGTTTTCTTGACTTTTCAAATCATTAAGCATAACACACATGTATAGGAAATTGCTAAAACCGTTGTTTTACTCTAATTAATTATACAGTGAACACCCACATAGCCCTTACTTAGGTGAAGAAATAGAACATTATTGGGTGCCTGGGTGTCTCAGTTGGTTAAGCAGCTGACTTTCAATTTCGGTTCGGGTCATGATCTCAGGGTCCTGAGATTGAGCCCTGTGTCAGGCTTTGTGCTCAACAGGGAGTCTGCTCTTCTTCTGGATTCTCCCTCTGCCTCTCCCCTCACTTGCTCGAGTGCGCGCTCTCTCTCTCTCTCAAATAAATAAATCTTTAAAAAAATAGAACATTACCAGTACTCCAGAAGTTCCCCATGTTTTCTTTAATGATCATATCTCTATTTCCCCAGATAGAACCATTGTCTTCCTATGACTTTTCTCTAATATTTTATCCCCATGCATATACCCCTAAAAAGGATTTACATTTTGAACTTTACTCCATGCTGTATTCTTCTAGGACTGCCTTGTTTATGAAATTGATCTATGTTGCATGCAACTGTAGTTAAAATTGATGGATATATATAGTGTTATAAAATATCTCATAACTTATCAATTCTGATGTTCAACATTTGGGTTGTTTCTAGTTTTTGGCTGTTGAACAGTGGTTCCATGAACATTCTTGTGGGTAAGTCGTGGGACCCAAATTCTGTAATATCTAGGAATGAGTATCTTCAAAATTAATAAGCAGTGCTCAGCCTTTCCCAAAGAGGTTGTACCAGTTTACTTTCCCACCAGCAAAGAATATATCCATGCCAGCTGCTTCACACCCTAACCAACTATTGTTATTGTCACTCTTTTCCATGGAGCTGTTCTTATGGAGTGTAATACCTCATGTGGTTTTTTTAACTTTTGTATCCTCCTGATTTCACTGAGGTTCAGCATTTTCGGGTCTTTATTGGAGTTTTTGAATATTATTCTGCAATGTGCTTGTGCAGGTTTTTCGTGTCCTTTTTTTCAGTTGGGAGAATCAGATTTGTTGGGCATTATTTATTGTGGAGTGGAGTCCTTTGTCAGATCTATGCACTGCTAATATGTCCAACTTTTAGGCTTTTGTTTTAGTTTTCTAATGTTGTCTTTTGATGAACATAAGTTCTTCATTTTAAGATAGTTCCAATTTATTGAGCTTTTTCTCTACTGTCAGCATTTTCATGCTGTATTTAAGAAATCTTTTTCTTTTTTTGAGGAAATGATATTTTTTGTGTTATCTTCGAGAAGCTGTCTTGGTTGATTTTTTGGATAATATCAAACAGAATTATAAATTTTTATTTCTTGACTGTTTGCTAGCACATAGAAAGAATAGCTTTTTGTATATTGATAATGTATTCAGTGACCTTGCTAAATTTACTTAAAAATACTAATAATTTTAGAGTTCTGTGGATTTTCTACATATACAGTTATCTGCAAATTATGAATGTTTTTTTTTCTTTCTTTCCAGTCCTTCTACTTTTTTTCCCATGACTTGTTTCAGTGGTTTAGATTACACAGAAGAACATTGTATAGAAATGATAATAACAAGCCTATGTGCGTTATTGCTTGTTTTGTGAAAGGGGTTAGAAGAATGGAAATCTTTAGCATTTCATTAATTGTTTTAGCTGAAATTTTTGAGATTTTTTTTATCTGATTAAGTAAATTTATTTTCAGAGTTGGTGGAGGATATTTGTGTGTGTGTGTGTGTGTGTGTGTGTGTGTATTTTAAATCATGCATGGGTCTTCAATTTAGTTTTCTTTGGTATTCATTTGACTTTTCTCATTAATTATATAAACATGGGGAAAGCATCAGGAAAGAATACTAAAATAAAACCAACTTGGCATTTCCAGAATAAACCCAATTTGGTCATAATATATTTTATTTAGTATATTGCTTAATTTGGTTTGCAGATGTTTCCTTTACGATTTTTGTATCCATGCAGGTAAGAGATCAGCTTGTAGTTTTCCTTCCTTAAAATATCCTTCGTAACAAGGTTATACTAGCCTATTGAAACAAACTGGGAATTTTTTTCCTGTTCTTTGGAAGAGCCTGTATAAAATTTACAGTGTGCCTCCTTTAAATTTTGGTATAATTTAGTGCTTAAGCCACTTGAGCCTGGAGTTTTTGTATTTTTTTTTTTGAGGAAAGGGTTTAAATTATGGTTTCAGTTTCTTTAATAGATAACAGAATTATTCATACTTTGTTTCTTCTTTTGAGTTTTTCTAGGAATTTCTCCCATTTTCATTTAAAATTTGAAATTCATTGGCATAACTTACATATTATAGCCTCTCAGTGTTTTAGAATTATCAATATTTTTTCTTTTTTATTGAGATGCAGTTGATGTACAGCATACTAGTTTCAGGCACACAACATGATTTGATATTTGAACATACTGCAAAATGATCACAATAAGTCTAGTTAATCTCCATTACCACACATAAAGAGATTTTTTTTCTAGTGAAGAGAATTTTTAAGATTTAGTCAGCAACTTTCAAATATGCAATGCAGTATTAACTGTAGTCAGCATGCTGTACGTTATATCCCCATGACTTACTTATTTTATAACTGGAAGTTGGTACCTTTGGACCCCTTTCACCCACTTAACCCCTCCTGCTGCCTCTGGCAACCACTGCTCTGTTCTCTGATTTTTATGAGTTTTGTTTTTGTTTTTGTTTCTTAGATTTCACATATAAGTGAGATCACACAATATTTGTCTTTCTCTGACTTACTTGGCATAATGCCCTCACGTTCTGTCCAGGTTATTGCAAATAGCAAGATTTCATTACTTTTTATGGCTAGATGATATTCTATTATTTTGTGTAGCCTGTTTTCTTTATCCCGTCGTCCATTGATGGACACTGAGATTGTTTCCATGTCTTGGCTATTGTAAATAGTGCTGCAGTGAACATGGGAGTGCATATATCTTTTTAAGTTAGTGTTTTCCTTTTCTTCAGATAAATACCAACAAGTGGAATTGCTGGATCATATGGTATTTCTATTTTTAATTTTTCGAGAAACTTTTATACTATTTTCCATAGTGGCTGTATCAGTTTGCGTTCCCACCAACAGTGCACAAGGGTTCCCTTTTCTTCACATCCTCGCTAGCAATTGTTCGTTCTTTCGTTCGTTCTTTCTTTCTTTTTTTTTTTGGTAATAGCCATTCTAACTGCTGTGGGGTTAGAATGGGGTTAGATAATCTGATTGTGGTTTTGATTTGCTTTTTCCCAATGATTTAGTGATGGTTGAGTAACTTTTCATGATCTGTTGGCCATCTGTATGTCTTTAAAAAAAACAAAACAAAAACCTGTTCGGATCCTCTGCCTATTTTTAATTGGATTATTCAGGTTTTTTTGCTGTTGGGTTGTGTAAGTTATTATATATTTTGGATATTAACCCCTTACAGATACATGATTTTCAAGTACTTTCTCCCATTTAGTAGGTTGCCTTTTCATTTTGTTGATGATAGAATTATTGACGTTTTTTGACATTGGTAATTTGTGCTTTTTTTTTTTCTGTTTCAGGTTTATTAACTTTTTTTAAAGATGAACTTTTGACTTTGATTATTCCCCCCCCACACACACTCTATTATACTTTGTTTTTATATGTTGATTTTTTTCCTTCCTATAGTTTTATTTGGATTTAATTTACAGTTCTTTTTCTAACTTTTTGAAATAGAAGTGATGATATATTTTTGAAGATAAAATTTGCATATAATATATCCATCATTTAAAACTTTTATAATTTAGTGGTTTCGGTATATTCACAAAATTGTGAAATCATCACCACTAATTCCAGAATCTTTTCATCATCCCAAAAAGAAAAAACCCATTAGTCATGACTCCCCTCCACTATTTCCCCATTCCCTGGTGGGTTATTAATCTTTTGGTCTCTATGGATTTGTCTACCTTAGATATTTCATGTAAATGGAATGATGATGTAATATGCAGTCTTTTATGTTTGGCTTTCTTCACTTAGCATAGTATTTTCAACATGCATCCATATTTACCATGAATCAGTACATAATTCCTTTTTCTTGGAATAATATTCCATTATATAGATATGTTACATTTTCTTTTTCTTGGAATAATATTCCATTATATAGATATGTTACATTTTCTTTTTCTTTTTCTTTTTTTTTTTTTAAATGATTTTTTATTATATTATGTTAGTCACCATACAGTACATCCCCGGTTTCCGATGTAAGGCTCGATGATTCATTAGTTGTGTATAACACCCAGTGCACCATGCAATACGTGCCCTCCTTACTACCCATCACCGGTCTATCCCATTCCCCCACCCCCCTCCCCTCTGAAGTCCTCAGTTTGTTTCTCATAGTCCATAGTCTCTCATGTTTCATTCCCCCTTCTGATTACCCCCCCTTTCTTTATCCCTTTCTTCCCCTACCGATCATCCTAGTTCTTATGTTCCATAGATGAGAGAAATCATATGATAGTTGTCTTTCTCTGCTTGACTTATTTCATTTCACTTAATCTCCTCCAGTGCTGTCCATGTTGTAGCAAATGTTGAGAACTCGTTCTTTTCTTTAGCTGAGTAATATTCCATCATATATATGGACCACAACTTCTTAATCCAGTCATCTGTTGAAGGGCATCTCGGCTCCTTCCACAATTTAGCTATTGTGGACATTGCTGCTGTGAACATTGGGGTGCATATGGCCCTTCTCTTCACTACGTCTGTATCTTTGGGGTAAATACCCAGTAGTGCAATGGCTGGATCATAGGGTAGCTCAATTTTTAACTTTTTAAGGGACCTCCACACTGTTTTCCAGAGTGGCTGTACCAACTTGCATTCCCACCAACAATGTAGGAGGGATCCCCTTTCTCCACATCCTCTCCAACAATTGTTGTTTCTTGCCTTGTCTATTTTTGCCATTCTAACTGGCGTAAGGTGGTATCTCAGTGTGGTTTTGATTTGAATTTCCTTGATGGCTAATGATTTTGAACATTTTTTCATGTGTCTGTTAGCCATTTGTATGTCTTCTTTGGAAAAGTGTCTGTTCATATCTTCTGCCCATTTTTTGATTTGTTTATTTGTTTCTCGTGTATTGAGTTTGAGAAGTTCTTTGTAGATCTTAGATACCAGTCCTTTATCTGTAGTGTCATTTGCAAATATATTCTCCCATTCCGTGGGCTGCCTCTTAGTTTTTCTGACTGTTTCCTTGGCTGTGCAGAAACTTTTAATCTTGATGAAGTCCCATAAATTCATTTTATCTTTTGTTTCTCTTGCCTTTGGGGATGTGTCATGAAAAAGGTTGCTTTGGCCGATGTCGTAGAGGTTGATGCCTATGTTCTCCTCTAGAATTTTGATGGATTCCTGTCTCACATCGAGGTCTTTCATCCATTTGGAGTTTATTTTTGTGTATGGTGTGAGAGAGTGGTCAAGTTTCATTCTTTTGCATGTAGCTGTCCAATTTTCCCAGCACCATTTATTGAAGAGACTGTCTTTTTCCCACCGGATGTTTTTTCCTGCTTTATCAAATATTAGTTGCCCAAAGAGCCGAGGGTCCATTTCTGGGCTCTCTATTCTGTTCCATTGGTCTATGTGTCTGTTTTTGTGCCAGTACCATGCTGTCTTTGTGATCACAGCTTTGTAGTACAGCTCGAAATCCGGCATTGTGATGCCCCCAGCTTTGTTTTTCCTTTTCAACAGTTCCTTGGAGATTCGGGGCCTTTTCTGTTTCCATACAAATTTAAGGACTATTTGTTCCAGTTCTTTGAAAAATGTCCTCGGTATTTTGATCGGGATAGCATTGAAAGTGTAGATTGCTCTGGGTAGCATGGACATTTTAACTATGTTAATTCTTCCAATCCATGAGCATGGAATATCTTTCCATCTTTTTATGTCTTCCTCAATGTCTTTCAAGAGTGATTTATAGTTTCTAGAATATAGGTCCTTTACGTCTCTGGTTAAGTTAATTCCAAGGTAACGTATGGTTTTTGGTGCTATTGTAAATGGGATGGATTCCCTAATTTCTCTTTCTTCGGTCTCGTTATTCGTGTATAGAAATGCAACTGATTTCTGAGCATTGATTTTGTATCCCGCCACGTTACTGAATTGCTCTATAACTTCTAATAGTTTGGGAGTGGCTTCTTTTGGGTTTTCCATATAGAGTATCATGTCATCTGCAAAGAGAGACATTTTGACTTCTTCTTTGCCAATTTGAATACCTTTGATCCCTTTTTGTCGTCTGATTGCTGTTGCAAGGACTTCTAGTACTATGTTGAATAATAGTGGCGAGAGTGGGCATCCTTGTCGAGTTCCTGATCTTAAGGGAAAGGCTTCCAGCTTTTCCCCATTGAGAATAATATTTGCAGTAGGCTTTTCATAGATGGCTTTTATGAGATTGAGAAATGTACCTTCTATTCCTACACTCTGAAGGGTTTTAATCAGGAAAGGATGCTGTATTTTGTCAAATGCTTTTTCGGCATCGATTGAGAGGATCATATGGTTCCTGAGTCTTTTCTTGTTGATATGATGTATCACGCTGATTGATTTGCGAATATTGAACCACGCTTGCATCCCAGGTATGAATCCCACTTGATCGTGATGGATAATCCTTTTAATGTACTGTTGGATTCTATTAGCAAGTATCTTGTTGAGGATTTTGGCGTCCATATTCATTAGGGAAATCGGTCTGTAATTCTCCTTTTTGAGGGGGTCTTTGCCTGGTTTGGGGATCAAGGTAATATTGGCCTCATAGAATGAGTTTGGTAGCTTTCCTTCTGTTTCTATTTTTTGAAATAGCTTTAGGAGAATAGGTATTATTTCTTCTTTGAATGTTTGGTAGAATTCCCCAGGAAAACCGTCCGGGCCTGGAGTTTTGTTATTTGGAAGGTTGTTTATCACTGACTCAATTTCTTCATAATTAATTGGCCTGTTTAAGGAATCAATTTCTTCCGGTTTCAATCTTGGTAGTTTATAGGTTTCCAGGAAGGATTCCATCTCTTCCAGATTGCTTAGTTTATTGGCATATAGCTGTTGATAAAAATTTCTAATAATCCTTCCAATTTCAATGGTGTTCGTCGTGACCTCTCCTTTTTCATTCATAATTTTAATAATCTGGGTCCTTTCTCTTTTCTTTTGGATAAGTCTTGCCAGTGGTCTGTCAATTTTATTGATTCTCTCAAAGAACCAGCTTCTAGTCCTGTTGATCTGCTCTACTGTACTTCTGGTTTCTGCTTGATTGATTTCAGCTCTAATTTTGGTCAACTGCTTCCTCGTGCGTGGATTAGGCCTGTCCCTCTGTTGCTGTTCCAGCTTCTTGAGGTGAGAATATAAAAACTGCATTTTAGATTTTTCTATTCTTTTGAGTGAGGCTTGGATGGCTATGTATTTCCCCCTTAGGACTGCCTTTGCAGTATCCCATAGGTTTTTGGACTGTTGTATTTTCATTCTCATTGGTCTCCATAAATTGTTTAATTTGATTTTTGATTTCCTGGTTTATCGAGTCATTCCTGAGCAGGATGGTTCTTAGTCTCCAAGTGTTTGAGTTTCTTCCAAATTTTTCCTTGTGGTTGAGTTCCAATTTCAGAGCGTTGTGGTCTGAGAATATGCAGGGGATAATTTCAATCTTTTGGTATCGGTTGAGACCTGTTTTGTGTCCCAGAACATGGTCTATTCTTGAGAATGTTCCATGGGCATTAGAATAGAATGAGTATTCTTTGGTTCTGGGGTGTAGTGTTCTATATATATCTATGAGGTCCAACTCGTCGAGTATGGCATTCAAAGCCTTTGATTCTTTGCTTAGTTTTTGCCAGGGTGTTCTGTCTATTTCTGAGAGTGGAGTGTTGAGGTCCCCTACTATTAATGTATTTTTATTTATATGTCTCTTTATTCTGGTTAAGAGTTGGCTTGTGTATCTTGCTGCTCCCCTGTTGGGGGCATATATATTTATAATTGTCATATCCACTTGTTGAATACTTCCCTTAAGAATAATATAGTGCCCTTCTGCGTCTCTAACTATAGTCTGTAGTTTAAAATCCAATTTATCTGATATGAGAATTGCTACCCCAGCTTTCTTTTGAGGTCCATTTGCGTGAAAGATGGTACTCCATCCCCTTACTCTCAGTCTGAATGCATCTTTGGGTTTGAAATGAGTCTCTTGTAGACAGCAAATGGATGGGTCATTTCTTTTTATCCAATCTGCAACCCTGTGGTGTTTTATGGGATGGTTCAAACCATTTACATTAAGACTGATTACTGAGAGATATGATTTTAATGTTGCCATGTTGCCAGTAAAGTCTTTGTATTGGCTGTGACTTTCTGTTCTGTATCACTCTTGGGGCCTTTTTACTTTTATAGAACCCCCCGTAATATCTCCTGTAGGGCTGGTTTCATGGTTACAAAATTGGTTAGTGACTGGCGATTCTGAAATGTCTTTATTTCTCCATTAATTCTGAATGACAGCCTTGCTGGATAAAGGATCCTTGGCTGCATGTTTTTCTCTGAAAGAGCTTTAAATATGCTCCCCCAACCCTTTCTCTCATTCCAGGTCTGTGTAGACAGGTCTGACGTAATTCTGATGCTTTTGCCTTGGTACGTGAGAAATTTCTTTGCCCTGGCCGCTTTCAATACTGTATCCTTGCATCTAATATTTGCGAATTGCACTATGACGTGATGTGGCGTAGGTTTGTCATGGTTGAGCTTGGGAGGGGTCCTCTCTGCCTCTTGGACACGAATGTTTGTTTCCCTTGCTAGATTAGGGAGGTTTTCAGCTACAATTTGTTCAAATATCTCTTCTAGACCTCTGTTTTTCTCCACCCCCTCGGGGATGCTGATGATTCTAACATTGCATCGTTTCATTGAGTCAGTAATCTCCCGTAACCTACATTCGTGGGCGTGGATTTTTTTAAGACCATCTTCTATTTTCATTTTTTCCTCTGTTAACCCATGTAGACATTCAGTTGCCCAAGAACTATTTGTTGAAAAGAATATTACATTCTCCTTGAATGGTCTTAGCATCCTTATAGAAAATCAGTTGACCATAAACGTAATGATTTATTTCTGAACTCTCAGTTCTGTTCCATTGATCTATGTCTATCCTTTAGCCTCTACCACACAGTCTTGATTATTGTAGCTTTGTGTAGTAAGTCTTGAAATTAGGGAGTGTGAGTCTTCCAACACAAATCTTCTTAGGTATTCATGGTCACCCGCAATTGCATATGAATTTTAAGATCAGCTTGTCAGTTTATGCAAAGAAGACAGTCAGGCCTTTGAATCTGTAGATCAATTTAGAAACTATTGTCATCTTAATACTAAGTCTTTTAGTCCATGAACATGAGGTGTCTATTTATTGAATTTCTTTCAAGAATGTTTTGTGGTTTTCTTTGTACAAGTCTTGCATTGTATTCATAAGTATGTTTATTCCATTTTGGTTCTGTTGTAAATTGTTAATTTCATTTTCAGATTATTCATATAACCTAATATACAAATATCATTGGTTTTTGTTTGTTGATATTGTACCTTACTACTTTACTGAACTTCTTTAGCCCTAATTGTTTTGTGTGTGTGGATTCCGTCGGATTTTTTTTTTTTATGTCCAAGATCATGTCTTCTTTGAGTAGCATTTAACTTTTTCTTTTCCATCTGATGTTTTCTTTTTTTTTTTTCCTGCCTAGTTTCTCTGGCTATAACCTTTGTACAGTTTTGAATAAAAGTGACAAGAGTAGACATTCTTGTCTTGTTCCAGCCTTATGGGGAAGGCTTTCGGTCTTTGACCATTAAGTATAATGTTAGCTATGGGGTTTTGTAGAAGCTCTGTATCAAGTTGAGGTTGTTCCCTTCTGTTGCTAGTTTATTGAATTTTATTTTGATCGTGAAAGGGTGTTCAATTTTGTTGAATACTTTTTATGTGTCCGTTAAGATAATCATGTAATTTTTGTTTTTTATTAATATGGTGTATTTTGCTGATTGAGTTTTATATGTTGAACCAACCTTGCCTTCTTGGGAAAAGTCTCATTTGATCATGGTGTGTGCAGTTCTTTTTATACACCATTGCATTTGGTTTGCTACTATTTCGTTGAGGATTTTTATTGATATTGATAAGGTCTATATGTCTGTGACTTTCTTGTGATGTCTTTGTCTGCTTTTGGTATCAGGGCAGTACTGGCCTTATGACTGAGTTGTAAAGTATTGTCTCTTGCATTTTTTTGTACAACTTTATGAAGAATTGGTATACTTTCTTTTTTTAAGCCTTTGGTAGAATTCACCAATGAAGCCATCTGGTCATGGACTTTCTTTGTGAGAAGTTTTTGATCACTAGTTCAGGTTCTTTCCTCATTATGGAGCTACACAGATTGTCTGTTTCTTTTTGTGTCAGTTTTTGTGGCAGTTTGTTTTTGTAGGAATTTGTTCATTTCACCTAAGTTTTCTAATTTGTAGGCATACAGTTTTCCCCTTTTTATTTCTGTAAGGTTGGTAGTAGTAATGTCCACACTTTCATTTTTTATTTTAGTAATTTGAGTGTTTGATCTTTTTCATGGTCAGTCTAGCTCAAGATTTGTTAATTTTGCATGTGCAAAGAACCAGCTTTGGATTTTTTTTTTTTTTTAAGATTTACTTATTTGAGAGAAAGCACAAGCAGGTGGAGGAGAGAGAGGGAGAGACAGAGAGAGAGAGAGAATCCCAAACAAGCTCCCCGCTGAGCAGGAAGCCCCATGTGGGGCTTGATCCCAGAACTCTGAGACCATGACCTGAGCTGAAACTAAGAACTGACTGCACCACTCAGGGACCCCATTGTTGATTTTTCTCTACAGTTTTTCTAGTCTTTATTTCATTTATTTCTCCTTTAATCTTTTTAACTTTTTCCTACTTGCTTTTTGTTTTTGCCTTTTTTCTGGTTTGTTAAGGCAGAATGCTTAGATTATTGATTTAAGGTCGTCTTTTTTAATATAGCTGTAACTTTCCTTCCAAGTACTGCTTTCACTGCATGCCATATATTTTACTATGTTTTATTTTCATTCATCTCAGTGTTTTTGAATTCTTGTGTGATTTCTTTGATCCATTGATTATGTTGCTTCATTTCCACATATTTGTGAATTTTCCAGTTTTCCTTCTGTCTTGCTAATCGCATCATGGTCAGAGAACGTACTTCGCTTGATTTCAGTCTTTTCAAATTTATTTAGACTTGTTTTGTGGTATTACCTATGGTCTGGCTTGTAGAATATTCAGTACACACTTAAGATTGTGTATTCTGTTTTTGTTGGATGGAGTGTTCTACAGGTGTCTTTAGTTCTTGTTGGCTTATAATGCTCAAGTCTTCTGTTTTGTTGATCTTCTTTCTTCTTGTTCTGTCCATTATTGAAAGTGAGGTATTTATGTTTCCAACTATTGTTGGAATATGTTTTATCCCATCAATTCTCTTTTTACTTCACATATTTTGGTACTCTGTTCTTAGGTTCACCTATGTTTATAATTGTTACATCTGCTTCATGGATTAGTCTTTTTTCATTATCAAACTCCCTTCTTTGTCTCTAGGGACTTTTTTTTAGAGGAGGGAGGGGGAGAGAGAGAATCTTGAGCAAGATCTACACTGGGTGTGCCCGACATGAGACTTGATCTCACAACCCCGAGATCATGATCTGAGCCAAAATCAAGAGTTGGACGCTGAACCAACTGAGGTGCCTCACCAGGGACGATTTTTGTTTTAGGACGTTTTGTCTGATGTTAGTATAGCCACTCCATCTCCCTTTTGATTACTGCTTTCAGGGTATATCTTCTTATATCTTTTTACTTTCAACCTATTTGTGTCTTTGACTCTCAAGTATATCTTTTATATAGTGTATATTTGGTTCATGGGTCTTAAAAATCCATTTTACCGATCTCTGCCTTTTTAGTTGGAGAGTTTAGTACATTTACATTTAATGTAATTACTGGTAAGGTAGAATACATGTCATTTTATTATTTGTTTACTATACTTATGTCCCTTTTTTGTTCATTAATTGCCTTTTGTGTCAAGTATATATTCTTTAGTGTACCATTTTAATTTCTTGTCTTCTTTTACTATATTTTTTGAGTTTGTTGAAGGCTGCCCTGGAAATTACAAAAAGCATTTTAATTTGTAACAATCTAGTTCAGATTAATACCAATTTACTTTCATTAGTATACAAAAACTTGGCTCCAGTATTGCTGCATTCCCTCCTTCTTTTGTACAGATAGTGTCATACAGATTACATCTTTATACATTGTATCCTCATCAACCCAGATTTATAATTACTGCTTTCATTTAGTTATCTTTTAATAAGATAGAAAAAAATGTAAACATAGACACATTTGTAGTCTTCTTTATTTACCTGTGTACTTTTTGTGGTGGTGTTTGTTACTTTGTGTGGATTAAAGTAACTGTCCAGCATCCTTTCATTTTAGCCTGCAGGACTACCTTTCATATTTATGTAGGGCAGGTCTGCTAATGACAAATGCTCAGTTTTTTTGTTTAATTTGGGAATGTCTTAAATTCTTCCATTTTTGAAGGATTGTTTTCTTGGCCATAGAATTCTTGGTTATTTCTTTCAACCCAGATGTAACCACTGCTTTCTGGTTTCCATGGGGTTGCTGATGAGAAATAAGCACTTCTTTAATCTTATTGAGGACCTCTTGTACATGATTTGTGAGGAGTTGCTCTGGTCTTGCACATTCCAAGATTCTCTTTACTTCTTGCTTTGACAGTTTGATTCTGATGTCTCAGTGTAACTTTCTTTGTATTTATTGTACTTAGACTTTATTGAGTTTCTTGGAGGTGTAGATTGATGTTTTTAATCAAATTTGGGAAGTTTTTGTCATTTTTTCTTTATATAGTCTCTCTTCCCCTATTTTTTCTTCTTCCAGGACTTTTAATGTATCAGTACACTTGAGTATATCCCTTGGGTATCCAAGACTCCCTTCACTTCATTATTTTTTCTTTCTCTTCCTCAAACTGGATAATCTTAATGTACCTATCTCTTGGTTTGCTCATTCTTTGTTCTGTTTAAATCCTGAGATGCTGTACTGAATTTTTCATTTGTTATTGTACTTTTCAGCCACAGAATTTCTAATTGCTTCCTTTTTATAATATTAACTCTTAATTGTTTGGTGAGACTTTGTTCTCATACTTGCCTTTAATCTCTTAGATGTGGTTTCCTTTTAGCTATGTAAACATATTTAAAACAGCTGAATGACGTCTTTGTCTAGTGCTTGGAATGTCTAGTCTTTGTCAGGTAATTTCTTTTGATTTCATTTTTTCCCCTGTGGATAGACCATATTTTCTTGTTTCTTTGCAGATCTTGTAAACATTTTGTCAAAAAGTGGGTACTTAATTTAATATGACAAGTCTAGAAATCAGCCTCTTTCCCAGGGCTTGTTGTTCTTCTCTTTGTTGTTCACTGGCTTTCCTCAGCTATTTCTGTAGAATCTCTACTTAGTTATCTTATTGGTCAACTAATGACTGCAAAGAGATTTCCTTACGTGCTTGGAACCAATAAGTCTCCAGCCTTTGCTAAGGGGCTCAGTATACCTTCCATGGTGAGCCATATAGCTTATGACCAATAGTAGCCTTCACTTCCCTGCTTGTGCAGAGCCTTAACCTTAACCACAAATGAGCTCTCAGGGCTTTCTTAGGTCTTAGCATGCATGTGGCCCTCTAGATTCCCAGAACTACATTGAGATTTTAAAATCCCCCTATAGATAACTCATTCCCTAGCTTTTCCTTGTAAGCATTTTTTGGCAATCTATTATATGCCCAAATTATTATTTACTACTTGAGGCACCAGATGTTTAACAGTTGCCTTTGATTGTTGAACAGACTTTCCCTGGAGAAAGGATACTAATACTAGGTGAGATCCAGAGCAGGTCAAGCAAAGACAGCCTTAATAAAAGTGGGAACTTGCAGGGAACCACCAGAAAGGTCAGGTAATGACAGTCTCTGAGGATGGGATTTGAGCTCTGACCTTGTTCTGCCCCTTCCAGTGGCTGCCAGGCTGCTAATTTTGACTGTGATTGTGGGCTGTTTATTTTCAAGGTGACTGCAGAGCTAGGGAGGAGGAGTTGGAAGCATACTGTTTTTACCAGGATCCAGCTGATGTTCCCCAATTACTGTAAGCCTTTGTTTAATTTCCACAGTTCTGAAAAAGTTCATTCTAACAGTTTTTGCCAGTGTTTTCACTGCTTTTATAGAGGGAAGAATTTTTGGAGATACTTACTTGGCCATTTACCTGACATCATCCTGATCATTGATATATGTATATTTTTTAATATTTCTAATAGGTGCATCCAAGCCTGTAAGTTTCCTTCTAAGTAGGGTTTAAGTGCATTCTGTGACTTGTGATGTCTTTTTAATTTATCACTTACTTAAAAATCTTTTCTGATTTGCATTGGATGTCTTGTTAACCTCGAAGTGTGTGGTTTATCTTCAAAATATTTGGGACTTCTTGTCTTTTTGTAATGGAGTTGTTCTACAATCATAATGGAATGAAGATGAAGATCTTCCGCATGATTTCAGTCTTGAAATTTGTTGAGGCTTTCTTTACCGTCTAGCATATGCCTTAGTTTGTTAAATGTTCTTCATACATTTGTAAAGAAAGTGTATGGGGCACATGTTCATGCCTCGTTCTTTTTATGTCTGGAAGGTCCGGTGTGTTGATTTTACATTTCACATCTTCTGTATTTTTTTATTTTTGGTCCACTTATCTCACCAGTTAGTAAGAGAACTGTATTTTTTGTTTGTTTTATGGATTTTTGTAGATAAAGTTTTAGAACTATGGCCTCTTTATGGATCGATCCCTTTATACTTATGAAATGTCCTGCTTTTATCTCTCTTATTTTTGCTTAAAGTTTACTTTGAGGGGCACTTGGGTGGCTCAGTCAGTTAAGTGGCTGCCTTTGGCTCAGGTCATGGTCTCAGGGTCCTGGGATCAAGCCCATGTTGGGCCCCCTGCTCATCAGCAGGGGGAGTCTGCTGCTCTCTCTCCCTCTGCCTGCCTCTCCCTCCTGCTTGTGCTCTCTCCCTTTTTCTCAAATAAAATCTTTAAAAAAAAAAAAAAGTTTACTTTGATAGTTTAGTTACACCAGCTTTCTATGATTGGCTCTGGCGTGACCTGCATTTTACTGTATATTTCAACCTGTCATTGACCTTATATTTTTAAGAATGGACACTTTTGAGCAGGAGATAGTAGAAATTTAGTTTAGTTTTTTTTTTAATCAATTCTGCCAATAAGTGTCTTAATTGCAGTTTTGGGATTTTTAAACATCTGTTAATATATTTATGCTTAAACTTGTCAACGTTTTTGGGTCTTCTCTTGTCCTTCATGTCCTATGTGACTGTCTTTTAGATTAATCAGGTATTTTTTATTCAGACTTCCCTTTTCTATTGTTTGATTAAACATTCTTCCTCTGTTCTACCCTAGTTTTTTCATCCCTTTCTGGAAAATGCAGGAAATTTATAGAGTTCCGATTACCATGTCCCACAGTTTTTGTGGTTTTGTTACTATGCATTTTAATTACATGTATGTATATTTTTAAACTCCAGAAGGAATTACTGTATATATTATTTATTTAGTTTTGCTCACATATATTCTTTTTTTATCCTTTTCTGAATATATGTGGGTTCACTTTCCTGCTCCCAGAGGAACATCTTCAGTATTCTCTTCAGAGCTAGTGTACTGGCAATCAATTTTTAAAAATTTTCCCTAAAAGTGTCTTTATTTCACTTTCCTTTCTTAGGACATACCTTATTGGTTATAGGATTCTTGGTTGGCATTTGTCATTCCACTCCATATATGCTCATTATCTTCAGGCTTTTAAGGTTTTTTTGAGAAATCTGTCTTTCTTTTTTGAAATCTCTGGTTATTTAATGTTGTGCGATTTGTTTTCATTGTCCCCATGTTTTCTTTACTGTTTCACTCTGAGTCTGCGTATGGTATCTTTATTTTTCTTGCTTTTCTTGGGTTTCTTATATGTATGGATGGGTGTTTTTTCTGCTCAGTTCACAATCATTGTCTCTTCCTGTATGTCCTCTGCTTCACTTTTCTCTTTTTCCCTGTGACTGCAGTTAAACACTGACTCCACTTACTTATTCGATTCTTGGTTCTCTTGTCCTTTCTCTAGTATTTTCTGTTTTTTTGCCTCTCCCCCTTGTTTTGGACATTTTGGCCCTGTGTTCTAGTCACTTCTTGTCCTGTATGGTGCCTCGTTTGCTGTTAAGCTCTACCTGAGAGTTTCCAATTTCTGGTATTTTGGTGAGAGGTTTTGGTCCCTGGCTTCATTCTGGTTCATTTTTACCCTGAGGTGCCCTTGGGGTCCTAGCTTAGTGACAGGGTATCCTGTTAGACTCCCTGCTGGGCAGGGCCATCTTAACCTCTTTCCCTTTGTTCCTTCAGGTCTTGGCTCCAAACCCCAACGTCACTGAGCAGTGCAGGTACCGTCAGAGGGTCAGTGACTTGGGTCCTCTTGTGTTTTGCTTTCTCTTCTGCGTTCCTGCTTCCTTTCAGAACTAAACTTGTAGTTCTCTGTCTTCTATGATCTCAGGTGCTTTTCAGATAACGTTTGTCTTAATCAGCATTGTTGATTTTCTGGAAGGTTACTCTGAATAACCTCGTCAGCCACAACTGGAAATGAAACTTGAATGGTTTTAAATTTTGATTTAACCTTTAATTCTTCTCTAGTACTGGTGCCTATTGTGAATGGTTGCTGTAAAGAAATGCCTAACGCTTGGCACGTGTAAGGAGGTTGGGACACATCCAGTTGCATGGTAGTGAGTAGTTTTTTCAATTTTTTATTTTTTAACATTTTTTTGTCCTGCTTAATATAACTCTTGGAAAACTTTATCTTTCCATTTAAGTTTTTTAGCTCTGTTCCACCAACCAAGACCATTCACTGGTTTTACTTACATAATCGGATTTTGACTTTTAAGGTCTCCTGTGGATCTTCTAGCATCTGGGCATATTTATTTCAAAATTACTTGTTCTTGGCTCTGTTAGCCTTTATTTCCTCAGGTGTAGGTTTCATGTTAAGCTTGCTGCCTCATGATTCTGTTGCTCTTCTGAAAATATTTGGTCAATATTGGTTGTAATTTGTGTTTTAAAATGGCCTTTGCGTTTGAGATTGCCTGAGCGCGGGTGTGCACATACCGTCTAAGTTTACTCCAGCCCGCGCTCAGGATGGGAGAGCACTTCATAGGGGACAGTGAGCACTTCTGTAATCTGGTCGCAGCAGATTCATGGATGCAGTAATGCAGTAGGATTGCCAAAGACAGCCTTTCTAAGTCTCATGCCTTGTTTATTAGCTGCTAGACTTCCATAAAAGTAAACTTCACTCGTCAACTATTTGATTACGTGGAAGAATAAAACAGTAAAGCCACATAAATGCTTGATTATTTTTCTTCATTTACTTTCTTTCGTAATACTGAGCTGAGTCTCCGGCATTCTCCGAAACGGAACCGTTAATTGTTTTCCAGTGTCATTGTGGGCTCATGGATGTGATGTGTTTGATGTGTCTTGACACACGCAGTCGTCCCTTTTTGTTTAGATTGTCCGATCTCCGAACAGTTGAGCTTCTCACACCCAGTAGGGTGGCTATAAGAAAAAAACCGGCAAAAACAGTTGTAGAAAAACTAGAGCCCTCAGACATTGCTATCGTAAAATATTACAGCTGATTTGTAAAACAGTTTAGCAGTTTTGAAGGATAAACATAGAGTTTACTCTGTGACTCAGAAATGCACTCCTGGGTGTAGACCTAAGAGAAATGGAAATGTGTCCGCACAAAGACTTGCATATGAACGTTTATAACATATTATTCATAATATCCCAAACATGGAGACGATTTAGATGTCTGTCAACTGATGAGTGGATAAACTAATGTGGTATATTCATACAATGAAGTATCATTTGGTGATAGACAGGAATGAAGGCCTAATTCATGGTAAAATATGGATGAACTTTGGAAACAATATGCTAAAGTGAGAAAAGCTAAAGACCGTGTGTTACATCATTTCATTTCTATGAAATGCCCAGAATGAGCAAATAATGTAGGTATAGAAAGTGGATTATTGAGCTGCCTTTTTTTTTTTTAAGATTTATTTATTTATTTTAGAAACTGAATGTGTGGTGGGGAAGAGCAAGGGGAGAGGGGGAGAGAGAGGATGTTAAGCAGACTCCCTGCTGAGCACAGAGCCCAGTATGGGACTCTGTCCCATGACCCTGAGATCATGACCTGAGCCAAAACCAAGGGTTGGACACTTAACTGACTGAGCCACCCAGGTGCCCCAATTATTGGGTTTCTTTGGACTGGGAGAAGTTGGAGGGAAATGGGGGTTGAGTGCTAAAGGGTACTCATTTCTTTTTGTGGTGATGGAATATTCTAAAATTGGTTGTGATCATGATTGCACAACTCTGTGGAAATACAAAAACCATTGAATTGTATGTTTTTAGTGGGTGAATATGTGACTAAGGAGAAAGGAATATTTACAGTATGCAGCAGAGGATTAACTTTCTTAAATTACAGAGTGTTCTTATGAATTAGACTAAACTCTGTTTTAAAATGGCCGGAACACACATGAAGAGACCGTTCTTTCAGTCATCATACAATAAACTGCTCTTGGTGCTGGGAACGTAGATGTGAACAGATGTGCCTCTGCATAGAAGAGCTGTGAACTGTGTGCATGTAACTACAGGAGTCGAGTGGGGAACAGGGACAGAGTTGAGGTTATGCTAAGTTACATGAAAGCATCTGAACTGAGGGGACAGGATAGAGAATGGCAGTGTGGGGAGGGTTAGTGATTGCATGAATGATTTCCCCACATGCCAGTAAGGGAGATCCTCTCTCTGAAGAAGTGGCATTTATGCTTAAGACCCCAGTGAAGAGGAGCCAGCCATATAGAGGAAGTGATTTAGTACCAGGGCAGAGCAGCCAGGAAAGTCCTGGGGTAGGTAGGATGGGTCTGAAGGTAGTATAGGTGAGGGGGTGGAAAGGCTCTGAGTGGGATGGGAAGTGTGTTAAATGGTAAAGCAGAGTTAAAAGGAAGCGACTTCAGTAGTCCAGGTGCGGAGTGTGTTGGCTTGGACTAGCATGGTAACAATGGAGACAGGGTGAGTGGACAGAGCTAGTGTGAATTTCAGAAGTAGGTTTAACAGGACTTGCTGATTGTGGCGGATGAGGGAGAGTAGAATCAAATTTGTCTGGCAAACTTAGGTGGATCAGTTTTCTGATATGGGAAGTACTAGGAGGGAAAGGGGGACAATTAACCAATGAAAGAATGCTAAATCTTATAAAAGTTATAGGGCAGACCGTTGTCATTTTATCACTAATTTAAACAATGGGATTCTATTTTTTACCTATTCATACAAAGTAAAGTTTGGTAAGCGTGTGAAGAAATAGTCCACACATAGTTGGGAATTCAGACTGGAATTACTCTTGGGGCAATTTTGGCCATATCTATCAGTTTTAAACGTAGTGCGTCATGAGGAATACGCACTTATCAAGAATGTTTGCCTAAGAAAGTGAAAATAAATATAGAGGGACGTATGTTGCCTTACTGTTTGTAGAAGAAGAAATAACTCCTAGGAAGACTGAATGTCCATCAGGGGAGACATGGCGAAAGCTCACGGGATGGACTACCATACTGCCGCAAAACAAGACTCCCAACTACCGTGTTTGAAGAAAGATGAGAAATACTACATTTGATTCTTCGTGTATTTTTTTTTTTTAAACTATGCATTTCCATGCTTTGTGCACATGAAAGAATCTTCTAAAGGTTCCTCCAGGCTGGGGGATTTGAGGAAGGAGATTATTCTCCCTTTATCTTTTCCTATTGGAAGTCGTGCACATCACCTCTCGGCCTTTTGGCTAAGATCAAGTGAAGTTGTGCACACTACAGTCATTAACTCTGTGGTGGTGAACCTCTTGTGGGCCAGTCTTAGACCATGTTTCACTCTCATGATAGAATTCTGGAAATACTGGATTGCTCACATCTGTAAAGGATGTAAGCACAAAGAGCCTCTTGATACATACGACCAAGAGCATCCCAGAAGGCTTACCAAGTTCTTAAAAGACAGCTCATTTTTATTTAAATACACTGTTTTTTAATATATCGTGAGTTGCAGGGAGCTGGGGTGGCTTAGTCGATTGAGCATCAGCTCTTGATTTCAGCTCAGATTATGATCTCAGGGTCATGAGATCGAGCCCCACATTGGGTTCTGCGCACTGGTCATGGAGTCTGCTTAAGATTCTCTCTCTCAGGGGCACCTGGGTAGCGCAGTCGTTAAGCGTCTGCCTTCGGCTCAGGGCGTGATCCCAGGGTCCTGGGATCGAGCCCCACATCAGGCTCCTCTCCTGGGAGCCAGCTTCTTCCTCTCCCACTCCCCCTGCTTGTGTTCCCTCTCTCGTTGGCTGTCTCTCTCTGTCTGTCAAATAAATAAATTCTTAAAAAAAAAAAAGATTCTCTATCAATAAATAAAATTTAATATATGAGTTCCTTTGTCAGAGAGCTTACCTAGATTTTAAATTCTTAAAACCATTTTCTGAATTCATTTTGTGGTTTATGTTTGCCATAGATGGTTTGGAAAATTCAGTACCAATTTATACATCCTACTGACTGTAGTCTACTTGGGTTGTTGGGAAGACTGTTAGTCCCTTTCTGTGCACTTCGGGACGTTTTCCTGCAGTTGTAGTCCTGCTTTCCAGAGTTCATTCTCGGTCCCCGGCTGCTTAAGCATTCTCCTCCGTCACTGTGTGCAGACAGGAATATTAATGGTAAGTTCCTACCTCTTAATGAGCAAAAATAGTTATTTTCAGCTTCTTACCGTTAATAGCTTTGTGACAAACATCTCTATAGGTAGGCATTTCTCTCTCTTTATGAGAATTTACTTAGAGATTCTTAGCAATACAGTTACTAAGTGAACAGTTTTAATTTTTTAAGCTCCTTATGATTTATGGAAATGCTGCCCTTTTATGGTCCCTCCAGCAATTTGAGAGTGCTTGTCTTATGTATTATGCAGAGAAGAAAATTATCAAAAGGACTTCTCACCACTGCGTATTATACCTTTAATTTTTCTGGTTGGTAAGCAGAATTCTTAGTTGAATTCCCATTTGTTTTAAAGTGGAACAACTATTTTTCTTTCTTTTTTTTTTTTTTTAAACAGTGTTAGTCTTTTATCTTTTCCCTTGTTGAATTTCCTACTGACCTTCTTTTTCTCTTTGAGTGGAAGCTCCACCAGACGCTCTGGAAAACCAAACTGCCTGAAAGAGCATTGTGATTCCTTCCTTTGTTAAAAGAAAATATGTAGCTTTCTAATTCATTGTTACCTAGTTCCTGTGAATAAAATCCCGTGAGGGAAATGTTGTTAAGATGGGCTTAGACGGGCAAATTCCTCGCAGGCAGTTTCGACAATTCGGGATGGCCAGGAATAGTGAGTGTCCTGAGTCACACCGCGTAGCTCCCTATCCCTGTGGAGGAAGGTGTGTGTGTGCAGGTGTGAATCCACATTTGGAATAGCTGTGACTCCTCCTTGAACCTCTGTCCTTCGGTTCTTCCCCAGTGCATACGGAATACGGACTAACTTGGAACTGTTCATTCTTAGGCCCATCAGTTGAGTTTCTGGTTTTTACCAACAGTCCATCTGTTTCAGACAAAATATAACTTACGTAACTTTTTGTTCTGATCAAAATTCAGAGAGCAGGAGAGAGATCAAATTTGTTTAATGTGCCTTTTCTCCTTAAAGAAAATTGATATTTGAAAGTAGGGGTCTCTACAAACATTGTTGTAGTTTAAAGTGCTTTAAATCTTAACCAAGTGCTTAGGAAAATGTAGTCAAATCGTTTTTAGAGTCGTTTTTGTTTTTGTTTTTTTATTGTAGCCTCGCAGAAGAAAATAATACCAGCTTATTAATGTAAAGGAAAGGCCACCTGATCTCATCCTCACAGAAAGGAGGGCGGGGGTTATGAACTGAAAATTAATAGCTACTGGCTGTTTTTAATTCTTCTGTTTGGAAAAAAATGCTTCAGCTATCTAATAATCAGAGATGTAAATCAGATTAACAAGGTATTTGGAAAGCATACTTCCTCAGGGAAATCCTAGCCTATCTTCCCCCAGGGGGCCAGGAACCTCTTTTTTTTTTTTTTTTTTTTTAACATTTATTTTTAAGTAGTCTCTTCACCCAATGTGGGGCTTGAACTCACAACCCCGAGATCAGGAGCGGCATGCGCCACTGACGACGGAGCCAGCCAGGCACCAGGGCCAAGAACTTCCTTTGTGTACCGTTCCGTCATTGTGTCTCTTCACTCACCTGGCAGCTCGTCACCGGTGTGGTTCTTTGGATTGCCGCACACTAGAGTCCCTCGACGTGCAGATCTAGGAAGGCAAGCGCTGTAGCTGTTTTTCCTCCCTTATCATATTAGCTGGCGCCTGACACATAAGAATCTCACTTAAGCACTTTTTTTAAACCTAACACATTGACAGAACTTAGAGTTGGATAACACCTGTGTTGGTAAAGGTGTTCACAAATGCATAGAAAATGATATAAAAGAAATCTATTTTAAACTATTAATCAGAGGAGAGTAGAAGTGAGGATGAGCAGTGTTGCAGGAGTGAAAGTGAGCTTTTTCTGCCCTGTGTTTGTGTGCTGTCTCGAGATAGTACCTTTTTTGTCTTTAACGTAAAGTGTACGTCCACCCCAAGTGCTGGTGTGTCACTTTGACATCTGGGAGCCAGCCCAGCCACCTTGGTCACTCAGCCTCACCTCGTTTGAGCTTTGGTGTCAATACTCACAAAATGGATATAATGCCTTCGCCATGTGTTTTGTCTTTTTAATAATTTTATTCCAAAATATTCAACATGTGATTTATGTAAACATTAGGAAGTATTTCATAGATTTTTTTTTTCGTACTAAGTCTTCAAAATGCGGTGAATATATAGTTTATAATTTTTCATTGAGAAACGCTTGATGTATAATATTGTGTTAGTATTAGGTGTATAACATGATTTGATACATGTATTTATTGCAAGATTATATGCAGTTTATTCTAATGATCTGCATTATATTTCACATTCACAGCCTGTCTTGATTTGAACTATAAATTTTCATCCGAAAGCGTTGATATGTATTTAAGTCTTATAAAATATGAAGTTGAAAATGTACAGTCACATCCTCACGTTCTGAACCACAGTAAAAGTGTTCCACTAACAGACCCAAGTTGCCAGTTTTTTAATTTTTTTTTTAAAGTTTTTATTTATTTGACAGAGAGAGGCAGTGAGAGAGGGAACACAAGCAGGGGGAGTGGGAGAGGAAGAAGCAAGCTCCCAACAGAGCAGGGAGCCCAATGTGGGGCTCGATTCCAGGACCCTGGGATCAAGAACTGAGCAAAGGCAGACGTTTAACGACTGAGCCACCCAGGTGCCCCAGTTTTTTAATTTAAATTTTAATTCACTTCCCTACTTGGAACAGCTACTTTTTAAGTGCCCAGTGGCCCCATGTGGCTGGTGTGTTCTGAATGGGACACGGCAGCCCTAGAGGAATGTGGAACAGACTGGCAGGCCAGGGGGTGGCATCCATCCTCTTTGGTTCACCTTAGGACTCTTGAGCCTGGCAGCTAATCCAAATTTGCTTATGTCCTTGGCTCTCGAAGTGAAATTTCTGGCTGTCCTTTATGAGACAGTCTCAGAGTTTGACCAGGAAGCAGAACCACGGTGGTTACTATGGACTAAGGATTTATTAGAGGACTTAGATATTATAGGACTTACGTTACATCGTTGGCGAGGGGTGGGGAGGGGAAAGATCCGAAGCATCATTAAGCAGCCCTCTTGAAGTACTGGTGTAGGTGGACAGTCGGGGCTCGCAGGGCACCCTAGGAAGTGAGGCATATCTGGCTGCTGGGGTCAGGCCTGCAGGGGAGCCAGTGGAGAATCTGTACAAAGCTGTTGCCCCTGCCCCCGCAGGTGGGTCTGGGCTTGCTCTTGTCTCCAGGGCCTGTTGTAGGGCGGAATCACAGATGTGGAGTGGAGGAGGGCAAGCACGAGCTGGATGCCAGCATCTTTGTGTCTGTCCTTCACTGTGTCCAGCTCTGCTGACCTCATCCTCTTTGACTTTCTCAGCCCAGCTCCAAGTGAGGTTGTGTCTAGAGAGGGCGACAGAAGCACTTGGACTTGAGGAGAAGAGTACAGCGTAGAGGAGCTGTGGTAGAAAGTGGGAGGGGGAACCAACCCTGAGACTCCAGTCCGTGGAAGGAAATGCATCTTATCTGGTTATTCTAGAGCCTGTCCATGGACTCTGCTCTTTTTCTCACTTTATAAAGTAGGGAATGTGGTGTTTAATTTCGAAAATCCTTGGTCTGTGTGGTACCATCCCCATCTGCTGGAATGTCAGGGCTTTGCCACTCAGAGCTAAGGCTTGATGATGTTTGGATCACAGGTAGGATTACTCCCTCTGCAGTGTGTGCATTCCAACTTCTAAATGTAGGTGTTTTTATTTTTGACTGAAGAAATGAGTACAATAATGGGGGAGGGGAACCGTGCAGAAGTCAAGGGTTAAAGCCAGAATCCACAGCAGGGAAGGTGATTCTGCTGTGAAGTGAGGGGCTTGGACTAAGTGGACTCCAAAGTTCCTTCTATTTTTAATATTCTGTGGTTTATTGTATTAAATTATAATCCTAGTTTTGTATTATTGAACTCTTAATGTCAAATTAAAATCTTTTTTTTTAAAGATTTTATTTATTTATTCGACAGAGATAGAGACAGCCAGTGAGAGAGGGAACACAAGCAGGGGGAGTGGGAGAGGAAGAAGCAGGCTCACAGCGGAGGAGCCTGACGTGGGGCTCGATCCCATAACGCGGGGATCACGCCCTGAGCCGAAGGCAGACGCTTAACCACTGTGCCACCCAGGTGCCCCCAAATTAAAATCTTTTAATATGGATTTTTCTTTGTAAAAATCTTTAGAAATTTTTTCGAGTTTATGGTAGGGGATATTAAATCTTAGTTGTCCTGTTTAATAACCTGTATGTTTTTATTGTTTCAATATGTTCATTGTAAAACAGACAAAAGGAAAAGAGTCCTATGTAGTCCCACTACTCAGGGATAACTAACATTTTAGCATATCCAGTATTTTTCTAATACACACACACACGCACACACGTATTTATTAAAGTGAAAGCTTTCTGAATATGCTACATAGTGATTTGGCTCTTTCTCTTCCTTTTATCTTTTAGAGTCATTGACTTTCTATGTCTCTGTCAAAGTTACATAGCATTTTACTGTGTAAATAGACACAGTATGGTATTCTCAACCTGGATCCATGGATAGAGTTCAGGGAGTCTAGGAACTTAGACAGGTGAAGAGATTTTTATTTTCACCCATGTTTACCTGAAATGTAGCATTTCTTTCTATTGTAAATGTTGGCAATAAATCACAATAATAGGGCCTAATACTTTGGCAATAATCCTCATTGTCAGTAGGATGGTCAGACATTTTGTGTCTGCTTTCTTTACAGTCATTGCACGTATTTTGAAATGTTGTCTGTACTCACCATTACTTCAAAATTATCACTGGGGCGTCTGGGGGGCGCAGTCAGTTAAGCGTCCGACTCTTGGTTTCGGCTCAGGTAGTGATCTCAGGGTTGTGAGATCGAGC
This sequence comes from Ursus maritimus, assembly GCF_017311325.1. Lineage (NCBI taxonomy): Eukaryota > Metazoa > Chordata > Mammalia > Carnivora > Ursidae > Ursus > Ursus maritimus. The sequence goes on along the minus strand of NW_024425230.1, from coordinate 22,502,318 downwards.
TCCGTGTCTGGCTCTGCTCAGTGTGAAGTCGGCTTGTCCCTCTCCCTCTGCTCCTACCCCTCACTTGTTTGCTCCCCCCAAATCTTTAAAAAATTGGAGAGCCTGGGTGGCTCAGTCCATTAAGCATCTGCCTTCAGCCCAGGTCATGATCCCAGGGTCCTGGTTCTAGCCCCACTTTGGGCTCCCCCGCTCAGCAGGGGGTCTACTTCTCCCTCTCTCTCTCTGCACCACCCCCCAGTCATGTGCTCTCTCTCAAAATCTTTTTAAAAACCCAAATTATCACTATTTTACGTATTTAACAACATTATTCTTAGAAGGTATCAATAGGCTTTAGCAGACTGCCAAATTGTTGATAGTTTAAAAAGTTAAGAATTTCAAACTATTGGAGATCATATGCTTACATAGGTGTCTGTTTTAAACACTAGTAGAGGGGCGCCTGGGTGGCACAGCGGTTAAGCGTCTGCCTTCGGCTCAGGGCGTGATCCCGGCGTTCTGGGATCGAGCCCCACATCAAGCGCCTCTTCTGGGAGCCTGCTTCTTCCTCTCCCACTCCCCCTGCTTGTGTTCCCTCTCTCGCTGGCTGTCTCTCTCGCTCTGTCAAATAAATAAATAAATAAATCTTTAAAAAAATAAAATAAAATAAACACTAGTAGAAAGTACCTAAAGTTAAACTTCGGCTACATCTGTGGTATCTGGATATAGAATAAATCTCTAGAAGTAAGATTCTTTATCAAATAAGTATCTTTCAAAGCTTTGAGTGGAAATGTCCAATCACCTTCCAGAAATGTACCAGATTCGTCTTTCCATAGTATATGAAAGCACCCAGTCTTTTAAAAAATCCCTGGCTTTTCTATTCTCTGGATCTGCTGTGGTTTGGCACTATAAGGGGTCTCCAATTTGGTGTCATGTGTAAGGAACTTGTGCAAATCCCAGATTTGAGTAGAGCCTCACACTTCATTGTGTTTAGATCACACTGGTTTTACGTAGCACTCAGGCACAGCTCTGGCAGCATATTGTATGCTGGGACCCTGGACCAGAGTCTTCAAAACCTGGATTAGGTGGAGCTGGGCTCAATCAGCAGTCCTCTCTTGCTTTCCATGGGGAAGAAGTTAAATTGTCACTTTCAAAAATAACACACGCACGTGGCATTGGAATCTTGGAAACACCAGAATGTGAACTTGACATTTCGCTGAAGAAGTGGGAGACTGGGGGGAGGATAAGAGGGGAGAGAGGCGAGTGTTAAGAATTGAACTCTTGGTAGGGTGGGATGGGTTCAGTACAATGCTGCATGGGGACCTACGTGGGAAAAAGAGAATCCACTAATAATTTACTGATAAAACAAGCCTGAGTTGGGACATGTATGAGACAGACTTGGCCTAAGGAAGAGCCCCAGGGTGGGAGAGAGGAGGAACAGCTTGGTCCCTGGATTTGGATCCCACCCCTGCCACTTAGTAGCTTTGTCACTTTGGCCCTCTCTCTGGGCCTTGTTTGCTCTCTTGTGGGAGGAAAAAGATTTAACTAAGTGGTCTTTTAGATCCTTTCCTGATTTTCTCTGTGGCTGACACTCATCTGGCAGCGGGGCATTAGGGACTTTTGTCCCAGAGATTCTCATCCCACTGGTAGTGATTACTTGTTTGGTCAGTCCTTTCTAAAGGGCCTGAATTATGCAGAACACTGTTATTGGCAAATGACCAAACACCTGATTGGAATTAACCTTAGCAAAATGTAAGATGTGTTGGAAGGCTCTTGGTATATACTTCACAGAACAGGAAGAAATGGCCAGAAAACTAAGCAAGGATGCTGAATCCAGGGCCTTGAATTTTGTCAAGATCTTGTCTCTTTGCAGCCTCTCCCCAAGCATGGGTTTCATTTTCTCCTTTTGCACAATTGCCCCCTTACCTGAAGAAGGGGATATGTTCACATTCTCTAGCATCATGAAACCAAGAAATGGTTCTTCCTCCACTGTATCTAATTAGAAAAATCTCAAAGAGGAATCCCAGTTAGCTTGGTGTGAGTTGTGCCCATACCTGGACTGGTCTCTGTAGTCCTAGGAATGGGTTCTTCTAGCCCAGGTTGGGTCCCATATTTACCTGTGGACTATCACTGCGATCAGTGAAGCAGAATCCTGCAGGAAGATGGCATTTGCACTTAGGGACCATTGGATGCCATAGGAAGAATAACAGTTCAAAGAAATCCTGGTGTGTGGAAGATTTTTAAAAACAAGGTCTAGGAGATTCATGAATGGGGCACCAGCAGTCTTCAAACATTTGTTTGTATACATCCCATTGATTTAAAAAAAAAAAAAAAAACCAATATAACCCACAATGAGTCCACACCCATTAGGATGGTCATTGTCAAAACAATAGGAAGGAGTGTGGGTGAGGACATGGAGGATTTAGAACACATGTGCATTGCGGAATGTAAAATGGTGCTGTCACTGTGGAAAGCAGTATGGTGTTTCCCAAAAATTAAACATTAAATGTAGAATTACCATCAGTTCTACTTCTAGGTATATACGCAAAGGAATTGAACGCATATTTGTACACCAGTGTTCACGGCAGTACTGTTCACAATAGCCAACAGGTAAAAATAACCCAAATGTCTACTGACAGTTGAGTGGGTAAACAAAATGTGGTGTATTCATACGGTGAATATTATTCAGCCTTAAGGCAGGAAGGACATTCTGATATAAGCTACCATGTGGGTGAACCTGGAACATCCCACAAAGTGAACTAAGTTGGACACAAAGCCCAGATAATGTACGAGTCTACTTCTGTGAGGGTCCTGAAGTAGTTGAATTCATAGAGACAGAAAGTAGTTACCGGGGACTGGAGATGGGGCTTGTGGGAAGTTAGTGTCTAACAAGCACAGAGTTTCAATTTGAGATGAAAAAGTTCTGGCCATACATAGTGGCGGTAGGTGCCCAAAAATGTGAATGTACTTAATGCCTCTGAATTGTATGCTTAAAAATGGCCAGAATGGTAACATTTTATGTATAGTTTACCACAATAAATTTTTTTAAAAAAATACAGTGTATTTCTTGCATATCTAATTTTATATCTAAATAATCATAAGTGAAAATGTGTCCAGTGGAATAAAAAATTTTATACCTATTACCTGTTTGAAAAATATGTAAACCCATTCTTTAACAGTAGGCTGTTTTTCATTGTTCCTCTTCTTTCCTCATATTTCCTCATATTTCTAGTCTACTTCTCCCGTGGAACTCTATCCCAGTGTAATATTTTACACTTATGGGTCTTTTGTTGATCATATGTTATACTTCTCTGCAACAAAAACAGTACATAAATTGAAGTTTTAAATTATTTTCTGTGACTAAAAGGGTGGAAGTGTTCTGGGTTGCTGTGGCCTTTGATTGCTATGACAATTGATTAAGACAATCTCAGTGTTACAAATTTTCATAAAATTTTCTTTAATAATTGTTTATTGGAAGTGCTTCTTAATGAGATAGATGAGACATTTTAAAAACCCATGTAATTTTGGATGACTCACTTATTGCTGGAATGACTCAGGGTTTTCAACTCCAAATATATTCCTATTTTTTGTTTTTATAGATCCGTGCTCTGAGTAAACTTATTCGCATAAATAAATAGATGGGAAATGAAGGAGTGGTTACAGCCACGTCTCTCAGTTGTTTGAACTCCTCGAGTTCTATGCAAAAAATCAGACATCTGTCATTATTTTTAGTCTTGTACTTGCTGACAGTTCCATTCACTCCTTCATATTTGTGACAAAGCAGGAACTGGAAACCATCTAATTTGTGAAAAGATTTGTTACCTAAGTCATCAGTTACTGAATTTCTCAGTTTTTTGGAAGTGTACCAAGAGTGTTCTATGAAGGTTTTAGATAACTACTGTGTCTATCATTTCTTGACTTAGACACTTTGTTTACCTCTGTTTACCTAAAGGGTTGAGAAAATTACTGTTAATTTAAAAATACATCTTTGCCAAGAAAGTATCTTAAAATGCTTTTTATCTTACCACTCACTTTAAGTATGTACTGTCAAAACCTTGGGTCTATAGATTCTAACTCGCTGTACTTACAGAAAATGTCAACCATAAAATCTAATGAAGTCAGTTCTTACTGTCAAACCAATTAGTTCAATCAGACCTGCGTTTTGTCAGAAAAAGTCTGACTTAAATTTCCCCCAACATTTTATTATGAACGTTTCCCAACATACAGAAAAGCTGAAGTACGAACACCCATCCTACCTGCCACCTAAACTCTACGGTCAACATGTTGTCCGTTTGCTTTACCATATACCCATTTATCTATCCCCTGACCATTTATCAGTTCATCTTACTTTCATAATCCGCTTCAAAATGAGTTGCAGACGGGGATGTAATTCACCCCTAAACACTTCAGTATGCATATCGTTAACTAATATTCAATATTTGCTTACAATTTTTGAGGTACGGTTTCTACACAGTGAAAGGCACAAATCCTGTGTGGATCACTAGATGTGCACGCCCAAACCCAGTTCCCATCAAAATGCAGCGTATTACCTTCCCTCAGAAAGGTTCCTCCTGCCTCTTCCTGTTAGCTCCCTCCCCTCCCCACCCCGTCTCCCACAGAGGCAGCCACTAGATTTCTTTTCATCGTATATTAGCTTTCCTATTCTAGAACTTCGAGCAAGAGTATGTACACATGACTCCATTTATGTAAAGCTACTTTCGGTAATTACTTTGTTGCGTCTATCAAGTTTATTCCTTTCGACCGCTGAGTCCTATTCCAGTCAATACATACGCCGCATTTTATTCCTGTCTTGATGGTCGCTTGGGCTGTCTCTGGGTTTTGGTGATTACGAATAAAGCTACTGTCGCTGTTCACGAACAGACCTGTTTGTAAACCCACACTTTCTTCATTCCTCTTGGTTGAATACCTAGGAGTGGATTTGCTGGGTCATAGACTCGTGTTCTGTTGAGTTGAATAAGAAATTTGCAGACCTTTTTTGAAAGTGATTGTACTGCGTATAATGCGTGGAAGTTCCGATCGGCAGCACTAAATGTTGGCAAAACATGGAACCAGTGTTTCTAATTGTGGCCGTCTGCTGGGCGCGTGGTAGTTCCTTGTGGTCCAGTTTGCATTTCTTGGACTAATGATGTTTTCAAGTGCTTACTGACCAGTTATATATCTTTGTGAAATACCTTTTCCATATCTTGTGCCCTTTTGAAAAATATTTTTTTCTTTTACTTTTGAATTAAGGTTTCTTATACACTCTGTATACTAGCCATTTATCAGATAGGGTTGCAGATATTTTCTCCCACTTTGTAGCTTGCCCGATTATTTTCTCAATGGTGTCTTGATGAACAGAAGTTTTTAACTTTGATAAGTTCAGTTTATCAAAAGTTTTTTTTCTTCGATTTTTTAAAAAGATTTTATTTATCTGAGAGAGAGCGCGAGTGAGGTATGGGGCAGAGGGCGAAGTGAACTCTACAGGGGGAAGGGGCAGAGGGAGAGGGAGAAGCAGACTCTCCATTGAGCAGGGAGCCCAACGCCGGGCTCATTCCCAGGACCCTGAGATCATGACCTGAGCTGAAGGCAGACGTTTAATTGACTGAGCCACCCAGGTGCCTCAAAAGTTTTTTCTAATGATCATATCTTTCTGTGTCCTCCGTAGGTACCCTTTGTGTCTGTGCATTCCCCCACCCCAAGTCACAGAAAGTCTGTGTTTTCTTAGAGAAGCTTTAGTTTTAACTTTTTAGGTCTCTTTGATCCCTATTGAATTAATGTTCCTATATGGTGGAAAGTGGAGGTCAAGGTGCATTTTTTTCCCCATGTGGATATGTGGTGGTTTCAGCACTGTTTGTTAAAGGGTCTGTCCCCACTGTGTTGCTCAAAGGCCAGGTATATTATTGGGCTTGCACTGACCACATAGATCAATTGGGTGGGAATTAACTTTTTAACAATATTTAATCCTTCAATGTATGAACATGGTGTATGACACTTTAGAATCTAAACATTGTTAATATTCATTTTAAGAAATATAAAAATCACTATAACATGGAAATTTGTGGACTTTATTTGAAGATTATTAAAAGCAGTTAATACAAGGATCCCACTTTTACGGTGGGACATAGAAAGTGAATCAGTTTGTCTCTCCTACCTTAATCTGTAACGTGATTCAGCGTATAGCTAACATCATATGTAAGCTTTCCCTGAATGTCTTAGCCATCACGCAGGCGCTCTCATCTAAAGTATTGTTTCACTTACCAGCACGCAGATTAACAATAAATTATTCTCTAGAGTGTGAACTTCGGGGAGTGTGATTCACTCAAGCTTAACCTTTCATGCTTGGTGAATAGTGTAAGAGAAAGTTAATCAGTAAGCCGGGGCCCAAAGACTGGCTTTGATCGGAGAGGCGACAGGGAGCCTTAGAAGGTACTTGTTTAGTGGAAAGAACACTGTGAAGGAAGTGGGGTTGAGTAAGAATGGGGTGTACCTGGAAGAGGGGATCTGGGGCAGAAAAACCCTTTAAAGCTTGTGTTCCTCAGAGTGTGGCCAGCATACCAGGCGTGTTGACATCATTTGGGAGTTCGGATTGCAAGTTCTGGGCTTGACGCAGACCCACTGAATCTGAATCCGTGTTTCAGAAAGATTCCCTGGTCATTCGTCTGCCTGTTCAAGTTTGAGGAGTCCTGCTCTTGTGAGGGGTTAAGGGCCATAGTGCAAACAGCAGAGTTGAAATGATCTCGATGGACGTCTGACTCCTTGCACATTTGTTCTTTCTCTTTAAGTTGCCAAAATGGATTTTCAAAATCATCATTTTGGTTTTCTGGATTTTTGGGTGAGAAACTTGTCTTTCAGACAGTCTTTTTATAAATACATTCTTAGAAATGCTACTTTATGTAAGGCTTGTTAAAACCTTAGAATCATAAATCATTGACTTAAGTAGACTCGGCTGACTATAAAGTTAGTCATTTGAAAGAATCTAATGGGGACAAACGCAGCGTCCTCTGCTGTTCCCAGGGACTGGGATCTGAGGATGAAGTTGAGACTTTTGTAAAAGAGCTCAACTGTGGTTGCCAAACAAACTATAACAGTGTGCTGCTTTAAGGTCAAAAGAGGGAAAAGAAAGGAGAGGACAGATCTTATTTTTGCATTGTTGTAATTGTGTGGTTACCTAAAGAAAATCCATGAGCAGCCTGCTAACCTCACACATTCGCTGTTCGTATTTTTCTATGTTCTTTAACCAAAATTTCCATCAGTGCGCAGAATTGTCACATTGTTCTAGTCATGGTTTAAACGCAACTTTGCAGTCTGCTTATGCCATTTGGTGTATTTTCTTCGTATCCAGCGGTTCTTCCACCCCCTCCTCCCCCTCTCATCCCTGGCCTCCCTAGCTCTGATGTCTGGTTCATCGTGGGCCTTTTGCACATTACTTCCTGTTTAAGAGTTCACAGACACTCCTCACTGCTTGGCTGAGCATCATGTTAACATTCCAGCCTCCGTTCTCCCGTAGCTCGGCTCATGCTAACATACCTTGCTTACCTTGTTCCCTGTTACCTCCTCAAAGTTAGGTCTCTGCTTTCCTAGGATCATCTTGTGATATATCTGTTCTCTGAAGCCAACTCAGGTGTCCCATGGGCCTCAACCAACTTTTTGCAATCACCATCTGCCTTTGTACTATGGCGCCTGCCTTCATGGTTTCACAAGTGAGGGCCTCCTGGCACTGCTCTCGTCTTCCTTCCCCTACTCACCAGATGTCAGGAATGGTGGCTGCAGTGGACGCCGAGCAATTTTGTGCTAAGTTCTGCCAGCAGAGGAGTCATCAGAGAACAGACAGGCTCTTACGAAGATGGAAAAGATCAGAGTTGAGGCTACTCCAAGCCCCGGAGCCAGGGTCCCTGGTTCACCTCTGCATTTTGAGTCCGCCAGGAGATGCTGTATTTTAGATTGTGGCAAACTTTAAACTTTGGGTCAGTTTATTTATTTCCCTGAGTTGTTTGGCTGCTAAGAAATTTGGAAGATTAACTGTAAAGAAGATAACTGATATTTCTTCAAAGAGAAATGATTTTAAAATTTTGAACCAGGGGTGCCTGGGTGGCTCAGTTATTAAGCGTCTGCCTTCGGCTCAGGGTGTGAGCCCAGTGTCCTGGGATCGAGCCCCACATCAGGCTCCTCCGCTGGGAGCCTGCTTCTCCTCTCCCACTCCCCCTGCTTGTGTTCCCTCTCTCACTGGCTGTCTCTCTCTCTCTGTCAAATAAATAAATAAAATCTCAAAAATAAATAAAATTTTGAACCAAATTAAGAAATTTAAATCAGAAGCTTTGTCTAGGTATGGTAAAGGAAACTGTAGGAAAAAAAATTTAAGAGAGACATTGTTCAATAGATTGCCTTAGAATGAGAATTTTCACTTCATCTTGCTCTGGTTACCGGCTTTTAGTACTTCAGAGTGCATAGCTGGTGCTTGTTTGGCAAAAGATTATGAAGAATAGCATCCAGTAAAAAGGGGCAAGTCCCCATCCAGCATCCGCTGTGAGTTTGAGAAGCAAAGAAGAGCTTTTGCTCGGTGAAATTAGCCTTTGCCTTTCAGACCTCTTCCCTCACTGCATGTTAGCCTGGTTGACAGTGTACTTCTCAAACTTTCTTTAAATACAGAGGAAAGAGGTGGAGCAGAATGGTAAGTTTGGAGAGATGGGATTCAGCAGCCATTGGAAAGGAGGCTTTTTGCGTAAAAGGTTTCTGGAGGGGCACCTGGCCGGTATAGTCGGTATAGCGTGTGACTCTTTTTTTTTTTTTTAATTTTATTTATTTATTTGAGAGAGATAGAGACAGCCAGCGAGAGAGGGAACACAAGCAGGGGGAGTGGGAGAGGAAGAAGCAGGCTCATAGTGGAGGAGCCCGATGTGGGGCTCGATCCCATAACACCGGGATCACGCCCTGAGCCAAAGGCAGACACCTAACGACTGCACCACCCAGGCGCCCCTAGCGTGTGACTCTTGATCTTGGGGTTGTGAGTTTGAGCTCCACGTTGGGTATAGGCATCACTTAAAAAAAAAAAAAAAAAAAGAAAACGAAAGAAAGAAAAGAAAAGAAAAAGAGTCTGTTTCTTGAGTAAAATGTTTCTGAACACAACGGGCTGCAGATAGAGGCCATGCCTACCAGTTCACCTACAGTCTCTTTTTAAGCCTGCTCTCCTGGTAGGATTTTGTTTTAACTGAAGTGTCATTAACATCGAGCATGATGTTAGTTTCAGGTGTGCAGCCTAGTGATTGGACAGTTCTGTATGTTACTCCGTGTTCAGCACATTAAGTCGTGGCACCATCTGTCCCCATACGTTACTATAGTATTATTAACTGTTTACCTGATGCTGTACTTGTCGTCTCTGTGACTTACTTCAAAACTGGATGTTTGTCCTGGTATGATTATTAAAATTTGCCCCCTTTCTCTATCAAAAATGCTTTGGTCTGGATGATAAATTATATGGTTACCCTACTGAAAATAAAATACTGATAAAATACTTTGTGTCAGGCAGCGTACCAGACGCTTTATGTGGTCCTGGAAGGCACCTGCGATTGCCACTTTACAGATAAAAAGAAGTTCAGAGAGGCTGAGTAACTTGGCTGAGATCACACAGTGACAGACCTGGTGAGCAAAGCAAGATCTATCAGACTTTTACAGCTATTTAATTTTTCCTGGCCTGCTACATTAAGCATTTAATGGGTATGGGCTCCATTGATTTTAGGATCTAGTGAAGGAATCCTGCAGTGGTAGTGAAAGCCTTTCTCTGAAAGAAACCGTGGAATGGAGAATGTCTGGATGAGGATAGAGGTGATGCCTGTAGTGGGGACGCTGGGTGTGAAGGTCAGGTGTATTTAGATCCTGGACCTTCTGGATCCGTGTAGCCATCAGTGTCCTTAACAGCCCCACTGCTTGGGCTGGGTCTGTCAGCTTGGGGTGGGAAGGTTGTGGAAGTTGTATGGATAGTATCGCTCAAACTTTTATGTGCATACATATCAACTGGGAATCTTGTTAAAATGTAGATCACTTCTGTAGGTCTCGGGAGGGGGGGCGCTGAGATTCTGTATTTGTGACAAGCTCCCGGTAGTACTGATACTGCTGGTCTGCCACACTAGACTTGGGGGAGCAAGAGTACAGTTAGTGATTAAGTTCTCTTTGCCAAGGGCATGGGGTAGTCATGTACACAAAACCCTCATTTTAGAGGTTGGGGCGGGGACGGTTGCTTCTAGGCATAGGTGGGCTCACCGTGGTGTGGAAGGGACTATATGGATAGCTGGTTTAGGGGGGAACGGGTACTTAAATATGGATGTTTTTAAAGGTAGCATTACATGTTTGTAATTAGTACATACAGATTATTTTTAAGTATACCCTTCGGTTGTGTGGCGTGTGGACATAGAGAAGCAGGAGGGAGTGTTCTGGGGTGAGGACAGCACCACCATGGTGCAGTGGTGAACTGGGCTTTAACAAACACAGACAGGGAGCAAGCAGAGTATCTACAGCCAGACAGGAATAACGTGGTTGGATGACACAGCAGCAAAGCTCTAAAAAAAAAAAAAAGAAAAAGAAAAGAAAAAAAGAAAAAAAAAAAAAGGAAAAAAAAAACCCACCTCCAAGGGGAGGAGTCCCTCCCATGGACTGGTCATTTCTCCCCTATCGGCTATGCCTGAGTGGCTGAGGACGTATGGGTATATGCAGGTGGCTGTGGCTGGCTTCTCCTGCGGCTAACAGCATTACCCCTGCCTCTGCCCACCTGGGACCCTGTCACGGGCAGTCCCAGGTGGGCCTGCTTCCTGTATCTGGTTACTCCTCGTGGAACACAGGAGAACAAGCAAGGGGGAGTGCTGCCAGCCTGGTCTAGGTGTGAGCGGCCTGTCTGCCGAGGCTGGGACTTGGCTCTACCTTCTTTTCTGAGGGAGGAAGCCTTGTGACTACAGGTCATGACAGAAAAGGACTGATGGGGGAGAGCACATTGGCAAAGAGGAAATGGCGGAGGTTCCACAATCTCTCGGCAGAGCTGGACCCTGTTGCTGGAGCTGTGAGTGGTCACAGAAGTAGGGCCTGGGTCCCGGGCAGCACCCCTGAGTGAGGCATCCGTGAGCCTCCCAGCTGGCCAGTGTAGCTGTGAGTGCTCCTGGAAGGCCAGAGAAAGAGCGTCAACAGAGCCGGGTGGGGGGAGCTCCGGAACACGGGATTTCTGATGAGGCAGAATACGACTGGGACCGTTTCTCCTCTTTCCGTCTCTCTGCCTGTGTTTAAGCCGCGTTGCCCCAGTCTGTCCCTAAGGTTGCTGGAGGGTAGGGGAGCTGGACCTGACCTGTCTGCTATGACTCCTGCCCATCCTGTTGGGGTGAGGGAACCCTGGGGACAGAGATTGTCCTGGTCAGGGCAGGGCTTACCCTGGCATGGGGGTTGTGGGGCACACCTGAGCAGCCCAGTGATGCCCTTCCCTCTGTCACAGCTGACCCCTTTTCTGTCTGATAAACTGCTCCAGACAAGCCCGGGGCACCAGGTGTTGTTCCCCAAGGTGCAAGTGTGCATGTCTTTCTGAAGGTGACCCTGTTCCTCCGTGGTAAACACTGCTGTGTCAGGGTGCTGCTCAGGGGCCACTTGGAGCACATAGGTTTTCGCTAGCAGGATTGTGAAGCTTTGCATTGGGCTGCAAAACCAGGGCTTGAGCAAGCAGCTGGAGAGAGTCCAGGACTAGAGTGTTTTTGGGTTTGGGGGTGGAGAGCAGAGGGAGGGGAAGGGAGGGGCAGGAGGGCAGAGCTACACAAGCAGGCAGTCGGCTGCTTTGGCGTTGCTGTCAGCAGAGAGGACTTCAGTCGTGCCTGAGGGCCGCTTGGCCACCATTGCTGGAGACCGGAGGGCGCTGCCTCAGAACCCTGACTTACCGGCCCTGCACCCGGACTGTTCCAAGTAGCTGTTGTGCTGTCTTTTCCCGGGGAGGCAAGTCTCCTCCCCGTCGTCCCCTCCTGCTCCTCCCCCGTTCTGTGAGGGATGATGCCGCGCTCTGTTGCACGGCTCAGCCGGCTGATGTCACTGGCAGCGGGAGGCATCAGCAGCCTGATCACATGCTGGCCCGTCTGTGATGCAGACGGGATAGGGGTGTGTATGTGGGGAGGGGGCTGTATGGCAACTGCTCTTGCTCTAACGCCCCCAAAAGTGCAGAGGCAGCGGCCGCAGCATCCAGCCAGCTTGGATGTCTGCTCCTTGGGCTTGGGGAAACTACTATTAATAATATTTATTGTTGATAATACTGGCAAAAACAGCCCTTAACTCTGGGGTTTCTGCTGTCCTCCTGTCCAAAGCAGACTTCCAGGACTCTGAAGAAACAGTTGCAAGCAGGATGCTTTTCCCCACCTCTGCGCAAGATTCTTCCCGGGGCCTCCCAGATGCAAATGACTTGTGCCTTGGCCTGCAGTCCCTCAGTCTCACAGGCTGGGACCGACCCTGGAGCACCCAGGACTCGGATTCCTCAGCCCAGAGCAGCACACACTCGGGTGAGTGCCAGAAAATGAGTTGGCTGGGGGAGGGGGGACGCATGGGGTGGCGAGCGAAGATATCCACAGCAACAGTTGTTCTCTTCCCCTTTGCATCACAGATGGTTGCTCGTAAAGGCAGGCATGGCTTTTCCACTTACCCTGATAAATTCCCTGGAGTTGTTAGTCTGCACCTGGGGTGGCCCTGAGAAGGGTCCCCAAGGTGACAGTCTTATGCAGAAAAGATCCAGCTAACCCCCTAGTGCCCAGGCCTGTCTTGGAGATGATGAAGCAAAACACTTTTAGGTGGGGGAGGGGACCTAAGGGGCTGATCACTGGATGTCCAGATTCTGTTTCTAAGTGGTTTTTAGAACTAGGGACCTGTATATGAGGATAGGTGGTCCCTGAATCATGGCAAGGGAATAATTTTAACCTCAGGTGAGGCTGGGTGGCACTAGGGTATTGGAATTGGCTTAACATATGGGTAAGAGCATTGACCCTAGCAAGGTGTAGGCAGGGTCAGTGGGGTGGAGTAACTCTGAGCTGCGGAGGCTTTGTTTTTCTTTGTGTGAAGGGTAACCAAATGGATGGAGAAGAGCCACTCCCCTTTAGGACCCCTTGTTGCCTTGGGAGGATTTGATGGGGACAGATTGAAGGGGCTTCTTGGCAACCCCTTGAGCGCTTCTGGTGAGACCTTCCCAGTGCCTGTTTATCTCCCTCTTGTGGTACGCGGTGGGGGAGGGTTGGCCAGACCCAGGTCTTGGAGTATTCAGGAAGAAATGGAAACTTAGGAAATATGATAAGTAACTTAAAATCCACGTATTTTGCTTTATGTAAATTGTGTCTAAATAAAAAGAGTATCAGCAGAAGATACTTGGGGAAGATGGAAAGGTAGTGGGGGTGGGGCAGCCATTTGCTGTTGGTGCTGACCGTGGGATTCACTGAGCCTGCCATCCTTCCCTCGCCTCCCCCGCTCCAGAAACTGGCAGTCAAGGCAGCAAGGTACTGTCTTGTTGATTTCTCTGGCCTCCACCCTATTTGGCGCAGGTCTTTTTTTAGAATGCTTTGCAGAGCCTGGGACTGTTGTGTCTGTTGGCGTTTTAATGGCCAGTTGTTTCAGCAAAATCCCATTTGATTGGGGGTAGGGTTTTGTTTTTTGTTTTTTGTTTTTTGTTTTAATTTGATTGAAGATGGGGAAGAGATTTGCCCTAAGTAACTACCTCTGGGTAAGGGGTAGAATTTCTTGAAGTACTGGACTTCAGCTGACTCAGGTTTTTCCAGAAAGGTTGGTAGGTGCCCTGTTCCCCTGGGCAAGCAAGTGTGGTATCCTTGTGCCTGGAGATCTTGGCTAGGAGGCCATGGTCGCTTCTTTTATGTGGTACCCTGAAGTCGACCTGGATGGTCTATGAAGCTGACCTTGTCCTCACTCCCACGGTATCTGAGCAAAAGACAGAAGAGCTCACAGAGGAGGTGGGCACCTATCTGTGTGATCCATGTTTGACTGCACTGTCTTTCACTGACACCAGGTTGGGGCGTGGCCCTTCTTTGGCTCTGGTCTGTCTTAGCTATAAGGGTCCTTTAGAAAACTATTATAGCACATAGAATTGCAGGAGGACCCAACTTGGGCCTTGGAGAACATGGCCTGAAAGTTACTGTGAAATTGGGCTATAAAACATAGCTTGGACCCAGCCAAAATTTCTCCGGCTTCCCTGCTACCTGAATGTCCTATGCTTACAGCTATTTGTTTCCAAAGTGGGGATGGATTTATTTCTCCACCTTTCATCTCAGGCACTGTAGTGATAAATATTACATGATTCTGTGGATCAGGGAGGGTACTGCAGTCTGTGGCCCTAGCATTCACAGGGACCACAGGGCTGCCCCAGGGGTACAATCTGGCTATGGGCAGGGTTGGTGTGGCTGTGTCTTCCTTTCTGAGGGTTAAGGACACACTCATCCCTAACACCCATGATGTCCTCGAATTCTGAAGCTTTAGTGATGGCCATCCCTCTTCTTTCTCTGAGCTCGGGCCCTTCTCGGAAAGCCCACATGAGGGTACTGCCTACTGGAGTAGGGTGTAGCCCTCCCACCCGCCAGCTGCAGTGCCAGATCGGGCACCCTTGCCAGCAATGCGGGAACATGCAGCCCACATTCCAGTGCCTACACTGCCTTCCCATCTGAAGACCAACTAGCTCACTTTCTTCAGGGGGGAGGAGGTATTTAAACAGCTCTGGACAGTCTGGGAGTTGACCTGGCAGATAGCATGGTACCAGGCGGTCTGTGTAGAACACCAGGGGCAAGCTTATTCCTTGTGCCCTGCTTGGTGATCTGTTGCCCCAGGCAGCTATGGCTTTATGTTTGACCCTCTTCTGCCACTGTGAAGTATTTAGCATGTTTGGGGCAAGGGTAGAGATAGTGGGGCTCTTGACTGAAAATCTTGGCTAAATTTATTCAACAAGCTTGAGCCCTGGCTGTGTGCCAAGTACTAGGTTATTCATCAGTGAATAAAACCTCCATGACTATCAAGGGAAAACAGGTGAGAAGGTACACTAAATGCAGCATGATAGTCGCTACGATGGGCGCTTCCATTTCTTCCCCTACGGGTTTTGTTGTTGTTGTTGTTGTTTTGGTTTTTTTTTTGGGGTTTTTTTTTTTTTTGCATAGGGACAACCTTTCATTGGGCTCTCAGCATGAGGCTGGTACATGGATACCTTTCTCAAGGGACTAGGGTCCTTCTGCTACTTGGGTTCCATTAGCCTCAGAGCCCTGCTGGAAGACACTGGAGTGGAATCTGGTTTTGAGATTAGTGGCCACAAGGCCAGTATTGGTTTGGATATGGCACTTTGTGGGGTCCCTTTCTCTAGACTGTGCCTACCCTGAAGCCTCACCTCTTGCTGGGAAGGAAGCCCTTTTAATGTTAGAAGTGGGTGTTTCGGGGCGCCTGGGTGGCACAGCGGTTAAGCGTCTGCCTTCGGCTCAGGGCGTGATCCCGGCGTTCCGGGATCGAGCCCCTCATCAGGCTCCTCCGCTATGAGCCTGCTTCTTCCTCTCCCACTCCCCCTGCTTGTGTTCCCTCTCTCGCTGGCTGTCTCTATCTCTGTCAAATAAATAAATAAAATCTTTAAAAAAAAAAAAAAAAAAAAAAAAAAAGAAGTGGGTGTTTCCCTTAGACCCCAGGACATGTGTCCAGCACTACCTTTGTCTTCCTGGCAGTGTCTTAAGTCCTGTAATGGAACAGCGGGTCTCTGAAAGCAGCAGGGCTCTGATAGCTAAGGGTGGGGGATGGAATGACTAAACACCACTAGTTACCGACTGCCTCCTATGCGAAGTCCATCATGTGATTTTAATGCTTGCACAGTCCTGTGAAGTGGGCACAGGCATTACTTCTATTGTAAAGATGAGGAGATAGGCTCACAGAAGTAGTGAAGTACCAGAAATTATACACCAGCCACATTTCTACCCAGGTCTCTTTGATTCCAAAACTCTTGCGCTTTCTGTTGCACCTGTGTTCCTGTAAGCAGAACTCAAACAGGTTGGACAAGAACCCTTCTGTTAAGGTATCTCCACATACAGCCCTGCGGCTGTCCAGCCAGAGGTGGTGTGTTCCCTTGCTGAGGCCCCTCAAGGCCAGGGTGTGCCGTGGACAGTTGTGACTCCCCTCCCTGAGTCTCCACTCATCAGCAGCACCACCGGATGGATCAGTCTTGCTGACTCCCCCCGGGTACTCTTGTATACAGCGTTACTCAGCAGGATGGGGGGTGACTGAGAATCTGCTTCGGGGAGGCCTGGAAGCCAGGGACTCCTAATGAATGCATTGTACTGAAGCCCAGCGGGTACACCAGATGTTCAGTCTGAGGATTCTGGAGGCCATGTCTTGTTTTCTCCCACTGTCTTTAGAAGTCCCTCAGGGATTAACCTGTCGACCTTCTCTGGTTTCTGCCCTGACTGCTAACCAGTCACGTTATGAATGGTATGTTCCCCGTACTGTGTTACTTGCAGCCTTCCCATTGGTGGGCAGGCTGGATCAGCCTGGGATGAGAGGGGAGCCCTCGCCATTTTGCTTCTGCTGCTGCTGTCCTTCCAAACAGCCTTTCTGAGGTGACATTCAAAACAGAGTTGGGCTCTTCATCTGTAGAACATGCACTTCCTGGGCCCGACCAAGTTCTGCAAATCTAACTCCGTGCTTCAGTTCGCCACTGCTCTGTCCCCAGCACGTAGCACAGGGCCTGGTTCATGGCTTTTTATAAGGATCTATTGAATGAACGATGAATGCCAAGCCACCATGTTGTCAATTCTGGGGAGCGTTGAACTGTAGAATTCGGTCAGGGTCTCTCCCATTCTTCTGCCTCCTACTTGTTTTGATCAGCTGGATGGATAGATTTCTTCAAAGATCAGTATCTCTGAACCTCCACATCTTCTAAGGCATGAACATGCATTTACAGAAAATGTTGTCGTACACTGGAACGTGAATGCTCTCATGGAGTCAGGTAGTCTACTAAGGGATAGCTTGCAGTGCAGGGAGAAGGGAGGGCCTGGGAAGCAATGAACAATAGGGCGCCTCCTAGGTGAGAAAGAATTTGGGTAGGAGAGCATGTGTGCCAACCTTACATAGGACTTGGGTATGTCATTTCTTCAAGTAAGGAAACTTGTCCAGTGAGCAAGACAGGGGAGAAAGGCTTGGGTACCACCTTGGACCTATGGGATCCGTAGTCAGTGGAGGCAGTTGACACTCAGAAGACTGCCCCTGAGTCGAGCTACGGTGCGGGGTCGAGCTATGGTGTAGGGTTGCAGCTTTGGAGTTATAGGCAAAAAGCAGTCTGTTGTTACACCTGGAATGAGTGCTGCCCTCCCCCTTCTTACCTCTATGCCTTCAGATGGATTTTGAGCAAGCAGCCTAGAGCTAAGGGTTGGGATAGGGAAGGAAGGGTTCCAGGTATGTGGCCCTAAATCTCAAGCTAGAAATAATGGCCCCTGGTCTGGGTTTTTTCCGTGAGTACTCCCAGTGGATAGCAGGCATCTGACTATGATGTCTTGGGCCTAGTCTCTCCCCAAGCTGAGCTCAAACTCAGACAGTGTCTTGCAATACCCACATCCAGTGCCAAGCTCTTGCTGCCATTATTGCTGCCACCATCAGACTCTGGGTGACTCTGTACTCTTGGGGAAGGTTTCAGAAAATTCGAACAGTGACTCAGCTGTAAAACCCACAGGAGCTGGCATAGAAGGGTGAAAGTGGAGAAAGTTAACAATCGGTCTAAAAATATTACTGCTGATTTGGTCTCCTGTACCCTCTGAGGTAGCATTAATGAGCTGGAACCCTCTGCCAGGTCCTCTCCTCCCCGTGACTTCTCTGAGAGCTGTCTGTAGCTGATGCTGATTCTTGCCAGCATGTGAGTGGGGATGAGTGTGTCTGCTCCAGGAAGAGCACACTGCTTTTCTTAGTCACTTTTGGAAGATACAAGTGCCATACGCTTGGCCACCAGGGCTGGAGAGACTTAGTAAAGCTCAGACTTCCTATGGTCCCTGAGTTGTGGAGTTCAGGAATCGAGCACAGAGGTCAGGGCCTTGGCTCCCGTTGAAGGGTGACTATGGACTTCTCTCCCACACTTCCCACCCTCCAAGCCATCTGGGTTAATACTTGACATCTGGCCTTGGTGAAGCTCTGTGCCCTGCGATGGGAAGTGGACTTTGAGATTAGTTACTGGCCTGCAGCATAAGTGACCTATCACTTCCACTGGATTTAGTTTATGTAGCTTAAAGAGTGTGCCTTTCCAGTAAATATACTTCCTACTTCAAGTTAGGAAGAGGGAAACCTGTCAGTTGCTGGCTGTTTGGTTCCTTCCCTCCTGATTCTCAGCTGGTAAGAATCAGTGCTGGCCACCCAGCAACCTTACGCCAAGGGAAGTATGGTCTTATGGCCTGAGCCGGGAGCAAGACAGGTTCCACTCTTGAAATGAGGTCCCACCTTCCCCAGAAGCTGTTCCCTTTGATCTGTAGTTATTCAAAGAACTACCTGGCCAGGCCCTTTGTGAGTTGACTATATAGGGACAGTGAGATCACTCTGGGGCATCTGACCACGGGTGACAGTTTCTAGAAACCTGGCTCCTTCTGTGGGTTGAAGGAAATCTCAAAATACCTGGAAAATTCTAGGCCTGTTCATACTAGATTTTCTTGTCTTCCCCGTATCTTCTAGTCAAACTCCTCCTGTATCCTTGGCCCCTTCCACTGTAGTATTTGCAGGAAACTGCATGGAGGTGCTCATGTGACCCAGGCGTGTTAATCCCTGGACACCCTGATCTTACATCTGCTAGATGGCATTGTCCTTTTCTGAGCCATCAGTCTAAGCCCCTTGCCCCTGTTCCTCTGTGTGGTTGGGATGGTGCTCAGTGAAGCACTCTTGGAAGTGTGTATCCAACAGATACTCTGCCCTTCCTCGAGCAGAGTAGCTCTCTGCCTCCTGTATGTGTTTAGTTCTCTTTGAAGAAAGTATTTGAAACCAGCGGAAGGAGTATTGTCACAAAATGGATGTGGCACGTAACTACTTCTCTCAACCCCTGTTTTGGTGATGGGCTGGGTTGGGATGAACTAAAAAAATTTTTCCCCTAGTTCCGAGTTGCCTCTAGGTCAGTATTGTGTCCTTAAGATGAACAACCTTGATCAGTAGGGTGTGGCCTCAGTGAGAGTACTGGCTCTAAGGGTTGTGGTGCTCCTTCCTTCCAGTATTATTCAGCAGATACTGATCACCTGCTCTCTGCCCGATGTTGAGCTAATTACTGTTGGAGTGGGTTGGCATGCTTGGTTGAGAAGGCAGAACTCGGTCCACATGTGTGCCTGCAAATATTCATATAAATGTTTTTGAGGTTTTAAGAAGTTTAAAAGAAGATTATTTCTTCTTACAGACAGAGGCTCGGAAGGTACTTCTCATCCCCCTCCTTCCCCCACCATCCCCGCTGGGGATTCTAGGCCCTATTACTTGTGCTTGATTCTCCTTTTCAGGCTAGATCCAGTTACCTTGAAAGAGGCAGAGAAAGTCCAGTGGGAATTGACTAGTTTTCCTTCGTGTCATTTAAAAAAAACCCTTTCTGTTTGGGAATAATTTCAGTTTACTGAAGTTATAAAGTTATACAAGGAACACTTGTATTTCTTTTATCTGGACTCTCCTGTTGTTGACGTTCACCTTCATCGTTTCCATGTTCTTCTCTCTCTCTGTCTCTACATAAGTTCTTCCTGAACTGTTAAGAACAGAGATGTTCTTAGGTACAGAGCCGTTCTCAGTACCAGTCGATGTAAAGTTGATACAGTACTTTCATTAAACTGTTGTCTGTAGTCCAGTTTTGTCACGTGACCCAGTAGTGTCCTTCGTGGCACTTTTCCTTCTCTCTTAACAGGTGTCTGCTCCAAGCAGTAGGCCCTAGCTCCCTCCGTTTTTGCCCACATGAGCTTAGAGTCTTTCGGTTGTCTTGTATACTTGTGACATTTAGCTTGCGCCAGTCAACATCTTTCCCAAAGCTGTTAGCACAGTCTGTACCACTGTTATTTTAGGTATTAGTTGCTATTATGCTGTAAGAGCTGTGTTTAACCTACAGTTTTTAAGTCAAGGGAAATAATGACATGAAGGGTTTTTGGGGTGTGGTGAGGGGAACTGATGACAAGCTTGACGTAGCAAGCCTCAGGCTTTTCTAGATGAGTGCTTCTCAAACTTTAATGCTCACACAAACCTCCTGGGGATCTTGTTCAAAATGCAGGTTCTGATCGAGTGGGTCTGGAGTAGGGCCCACGATGCATTTTTAATGAGTTCCTACAGTGGGAAGGCCCTAGAGAAGTTTCAAGGCCTGGATGATTTAGATCCCAGGGCACTGGCCTTTGGTGGGCGAGACAGCTTCCTCAGGAGTTGATGGTCTTAAAGGAATTTGAACAAATGAGAGGTGTCAAGAACAGGAAGATGAAAAGATGTAAAGTCCTGAGTACTAAAAGAAAAAAAAAAAAGTCGCTAGTGAACGGTGCCTTCCAGTACATACAGCTCAGAATCACAAAGAATTGGGTCGCATCCTGTCTCTCACTAGCTGTTACTTCTGCCAACGCTTGCCCTTTGAGCCTTGGGTTCTCCTTTGTTAAGATGGGGTAATGGTACTCACTGCTTAGGATTTAGTGAAGATTACTACTAACCTAAAGTACTTCCAACAAAGCGTCTGGCACCTGCTCTCTGTGCAGTAAGTGGAGGCTGCTGTTACTGAATGGTAGGAGCTTGAGTGAACCTGGTCCAGACTGTAGAACAGGTGACTGACCAGGAACCATGGGCACTTAAGTGAGTTCATTAGTGGCCCACGTGGGTTGTCATGCCATTTTCTTTTTAGATAGGCTTGTTATCACATTGAGAGGAGTGCTATAGACATAATTCTTAGTTTTGACACAGGAATTTGACAGAGACTCAGGATATCTTTGTGGGCATGGTAAAAAAAAAATTACATGTTAGTTGAGGTAGATGGATTTGTGGCTGGTAGAATAGAAGTACGAACACGGTAGTGAATAGAAGCTGATGCAAATGAGAAAAGTAGTCTGCAGGGGCACCCGTTTTGCATTTTGATTCTTCCAAATGCACTTTTTTTGAAAACCTTGGGTGAAGACACAGTTACTCTAGCCCATATTTATGGTCCTTGATGCCCCCAATACAAGCCCCTTGGGCCACCCATCTTCTCTTGAGCTTTTTTCTGCTGCTTTATGCTGTTTCCCATGACAACTCCTGGGGCTCCCTACAGGGCCGTACCTTTTTCTAGGATTGACACGCAGCCCGTGTCTGGTCTTTCCCTGGGGAACGCTCCCTCTAACTTGTGCGTTTGCCGGGGGGGTTTCCTCGACGGTGCCGCCTTGTCAGGCGGGAGATACATGTTCTTCCAAGCCTCGTCTACCACTTACCTCAGGGCCTTTCCATTTGTTCTTCCTTCCAGTTTCCCAGTTCCTTCTCTGAAGCTCTCAGTGTTTGTTTGTTTTAACCCCAGGCCCAGTTATCACCATGGGCCCCTTTAATATCCTCACGTATGACCTGTCCAGCCTCTCAGACATTCCGTGTCAGCCCACCGCTGGTCACACATCCTGTGTCTTGCCGTCCTCAAAGCTCAGTGTTCACCGTCCCACCACCTCCTGTTTCTTCTGTCTGCTCCTCTGTCCCTCTTGCAGCTGTCAGCGCATCAAAATGGCTGGTTTGCATCTGCATCCCCTGTTGACCCGCTTCTGTCCTTCACCTGCGCTGCATGACCCGTCCTTCACCTCCCCTGCAGCTGTCTCCATCAGCTCTTGTCCTAGGTCCTCCTTCACAGCCCTGTATGGGTCCCGTGTGGAGAGAGTGGGCTGTCGAGTGTAGACACGGGCTCTCTCCGCCGGGCCCCAGGTGCAGTGAGGGCCTTCCTGCCAGCCACCTCTGCCACCCCCACAGCAGCTCTTCAGTGTCGGCCTCGTACCTTCACAGTGAACCCGGTTTTCTCAGCTCTGTAGGATTCGGTTGTTATCTTGCTATTCGGCACCCTACATTTATTCTGTAAAATGTGAAGAAAGAGGAGGCCCTTCAGGGCATTGGTACCATTTCAAGGCCGATATGTGCGATCCGCTAGTTTTCACGGCGCTGTTATGCCAGGTTTTGCAGCACCAGGAAGGAGCCTGGAATAAATCTTCACACCTCCTGGCTTCTCAGGGCATGAGCTCAGGGGCTTGGATTTTGTGCTTCACTGAGGCAGGGGCTTGTCAAGAGTATTTGAGAAGTTTGACAAGGATTATTTCTGGTGGATGTCAGAATCCAAGCACTGAGAGACGCTTACTTTGAGCATGCGGTTACGGGCTGTGCTTAGGAAACGGCTTTCAAAGGCCTAGTTAAAAGAATGTTTTCTTAAAAAACAAGGTAATAAGCTAACAGAATCCTCACTGTAGGTGATGCAGCCCCCACCCCAGCGCACGCACGTCACACTGGCCAGAATGAAACAGCCCAGGTGTGCCAGGTGGTGGCCGGGACGTGGAGGGACTGAAACGCTCTTCAGTGCCAGCAGGAATGCAAAGTGGTACATCCCCTTGGGAAACTGGTGTGACCGTTTCTTTAAGAATTCAGGATCTATTTACCAGAATAAAATAAACATACACATCCACAGTATCCCCTGCATGTAAAAAGTTAAAGATACACCCACCTTATCTTCATCTCTGGGCCACAGGAGAGTGGGCTGGTCTCCCATGGCTCACGCGTGCTGCCGTGAACGGTCTGTGTGCGTGCTGCCCTGAGAACATGCTTTCACTGCCACTGTGTGTCTGGAGAGGTTCATTCCTGCTTCTTGGGACCCAGCACAGCCCCCAGCCGGCGTTCAGACAGACGTGGAACCTGAGAGGAGACCAGCTCTAGCAACCTGTGTGTCACCCAGTGACCAGGGGAGGGTCCCAGGCACGGCCACCACTTACTGGACACCTGCACACCTGCATGCACACAGACACACGCACACGTTACTTTGGTTTAACCCCGCCATTTTGAGGTGGACACTTCCCCTGTCTTCAGATGAGAACATTCTCAGATGAACATTTCGTCCCTGGCATTCATGCCACCGTGCTCCGTGGCAAAGCCCTTCTATTCCTCATCCTCATGGATAAAAGGCGTGTTTTCCTTTGGATTCCTTATGTCTTCAAGGCTAAGGGTGGAAAGATGTCCCCTTCTGTCCACTTTACCTCTTCTGGCCTTTGCTTCGCTCTTTTTTGATGCTTGGTATTTAAATATTGTGTGCTGGGCACTGCTCCGTTGAGCACTTTCCATCTGCTGTCTTAATTATCGAACCCTCCCAACAAATCTATGAAACCGTTGATATTCCGCTCAAGATGTCATGAGAACATGGGGACTCCACAGGCTTCGCAAAGCACACAGCTACGGGGAGGGGTGTCGGACCTAGGGTTCTAGCCTAGGTTTATTCTAAGCCAGAGTGGGCTTAACCACACTGTCCTTCTGCTTCCGTCCTCAGGGTCTGAGGTTCAGGGGTGAATAGGACAGAGTCTGTTCATGCAAGAACTTTGCATGAGGGGGCTTTGCAGAGGAGATGGTGTGCTCATGTTGAACCAGACTTGTGGGGCATGGCATAAAATTCAGTAATGTAGCTATATAGTGTTAGAAAAGTGGGAATTCTTTGAATAAATATGTTGGCAGGCAGTAAGGAAGGAGTGTGGTTTGGGCTTCCTAATTGTGCCAAAGGTGTCGTCTACAGCAGCATGATGTGTGTATCCAGACATTACTAGCAGCTGTGACCAGGGTTCCTCCTGGCACAGTGTCCCAAATACTGGCACTGACCCTTGAGTCTGGGCGGCGGAGAGCAGTTCTTCCGCTGTTGCAGCAAGAACTCTGGTCTTCAGAAAGCCGTCCTGGAACTGCCTCTGACGGGCCCTTGTTGGCCATTGTCGGTGTTGGACATCTGTCTGCTCGTTGCTCTCACCGTGGTCCTGACGTGCTTCTGGAACTGCCTCTGACGGGCCCTTGTTGCCCATTGTCGGTGCTGGATGTCTGTCTGCTCGTTGAGCTCACCGTGGCTCTGCCGTGCTTCGGTGGTTGTGCCTTCGTGCATCTTCTCCAGCGGCTGTGGGAGAAAAGGGAAGGACTGTTGTTCAGGAAGGAAACAAAGAGGTCCTAAGACTTCTTTATTCTGTTCTCTTCCTAGTACTGAGCATGCTCCACAACCCACTGGGCAACGTCCTGGGGAAACCCCCCTTGAGCTTCCTGCCTCTGGACCCGCTTGGATCTGACTTGGTGGACAAGTTTCCAGCACCGTCAGTTAGAGGATCCCGCCTGGACACCCGGCCCATCTTGGACTCCCGTTCTAGCAGCCCCTCTGACTCAGACACGAGTGGCTTCAGTTCGGGATCAGATCATCTCTCAGACTTGATCGTATGTCACTTGTCGGGGAGTGGGGTGGGCAGGGCGAGCGAGCGTGCCGTGGAAGCGTGTCCACCAGCATGCAGGCGGGAGGGGGAATGACGGAATCGGGGAGGCCACTGTGGACGTGTAGAGAACCTTCATCCTCCACAGAGGAGACAATGCCTTGTACACTCATTGAGCAGCACATTTCAGGACCCAAGCAGCGGACTCTCCTCTTACAAGTTACTTCAAGGGCTCTGAGAAATAGTTAATTTCGAAAGTTAATATGAGAGGTCCTGCATTGTTCTCTTTCTTGACCTGCTCGGTTGTTTTCTTGAGCCTTGAAACAGAACTGTTTACATACCTTTACGTATGTTATCTCAGAATTTCTAGGTGAAGATTTTAAAAGTCACACGTTAGTAATTATCAGAGCGAGGATTTTAATCCAGATCAGGCTGACTGTAGCTCCTCTGTTCTCGTTACTGACCCATGCCACCTCCGTGTGAGGCCATGATGAACCTATGAACTGTGGCCTCAGAGTTAATCTGTGTACCACACGCCCCTTCTCCACAGCGGTGCGTGACAGGAGTGGCACCTGAGCTAAGTAGAATTGGCGGGTGGATTAGAGTAGATGAGGGACAGGGGACGTGAGAGGTAAATACATGGGAATGGCAGTGAGGAATCATCCTTAGATAAAATACAATTTCAGGTGCTTTCTGAGCCTGACTTTCTCTACTGCCAGATCCCCTCAGCTGACTGTTCAGTGACTACGAAGGCTTCTTTCCCCGCCCTCTTCTCCATCCAGCTCTGGTAGCGCTGGATGTGGTTAGTTTCCCATCCATTGCCTGACCTTTTAAGACCCACCTGGTCTCCTGTTGGCCTGCCCTAGAATACGAAAGCTGGCATTGGTGTTCCCCCTGCTTGTTGGTTTTCTCTGTTTAGTCCATGTTTCCAGAAGGGTAACCACAGCAGGTCCCTTTGATTTCTCTGGGCTGTAGTTTACTCCCCTACAAAATAGGGTTAGATGCTTCTGGTTCTGCTTATGTTAATTCAGATGGTGCTCAGTCTTGGGAATTTACCTCATAACTAGCTTTGATTTTTGGGATTTTGTTGAAAGAACTTTCTCAGATACCCAATCCCAAGGGTTAATTGATGAAGAGTTGTGGGTAGACAGCCCACAGAAGGAGGAAATAGAGGCAGTATTCATACTTATAGGAAATATTCTGAGTAATTAGTTTGTGTTTTTTTGATAATGTGGTATCATTTTTACCCACTTAAGTTAGTAAAATTTAGAGCCTTGACACAAGCTTAGAGTGAAACCCACACTCTCATACGTTTTTGATAGAAAGCAGAACCCTCCTAGAAAGCATTTTGGGATTTTACATCTAGGAATTGGACCCAAAAAAAACCACACAAAGCAAGAAGAAGCTATACCTTAAAGTTTGTGTTCATAATCCTGAAAACTTGGAATGTGTCTAAATATTTAACAGGGGAATAGGTTAGTGAAATTTAGCTTTTTCCCTAAATAGATTATCATAAATTAATTAAAAATGACTATGAAGACTTGCCTGGGGATATGAAAAAAATGTTGAGTTGGGGAGAACAGGATTTATTTAAATTTTAGTGTAAGGACAACTAATAAAAAAATGCATAGGAAGAAAGTCTAAAAGAAAATATCAGAGCTAAATGGTATAATTTCTATATAGAGTATGATTACTACTTTTATAACAAAACTGTCCTTTAAAAACCCGTGTCTTCCTTTTTCCTCCCCTAGTCAAGCCTTCGCATTTCCCCTCCCCTGCCCTTCCTGTCTCTGACGGGGGGTGGTCCCAGAGACCCTTTAAAGATGGGGGTTGGGTCCCGGATGGACCAAGAGCAAGCTGCTCTCGCTGCGGTCAGCCCCTCCCCAACCAGTGCATCCAAGAGATGGCCAGGAGCTTCTGTGTGGCCGTCCTGGGACCTCCTCGAAGCCCCCAAAGACCCCTTCAGCATCGAGAGAGAGGCCAGGCTGCACCGGCAAGCTGCAGGTGAGTGTGGCCATGGCCAGGCCTGGAGCCTGTTCTGGGCACAGGGAGTAAGTGGCCTTAGTTCACAGACTGGTGAACTGTTCAGAAGGGGCCCTGGTTGTGTGGTGAAGTCTCTGGTGTGTTTTGTGGCGTAAGTGCGAATGGGACAAACTCAGGGACTTCTCTGAGGCTGAGCAGAGAGGAAGGAGGCTGCGCCCCTGTGGGGTTGGACCCACCTCTCCGTCGTGCTCTTCAGGGGTGGGTGTGTTCAGGAGAAACCCTGGAAGTGATGCCCAGGATTTCGTCTACCTCTCCCCTTTCTAATTCCGAGCCCTGTCAGACATAGCCCATGCTGGAGCTTTCTTCCCAAGGCTTTCTGATGGGTATGCTCAGGGATGCACTGTGGGGTAGGTGGTCCATGTGTCAGCCTCGTCTCCCAGGAACCCTTAGGCTCTGTCATCTGAGTTCAAACACGTATTGAATCTGTCCCTCCTCTTACACCGGTACTTGGAAGTAGAGGAGTCTCAGTAAGTTGCTCACCAAAGCTTCAGGGAGGTAGATGCTCACTGACCGCTCTTCTAAGGTTCTGGAGTTGAGACTAAGTGAATGTTCAGTTCTCCATCCATTTGCTTCTGTAGGCTTCAGTATGTCTATCTTTCCCACCACAGAGCTGGACCTGATCTCATTCTCCCCTGGTGTTTCTGCTGCCCTGTTCACTTAATGGTTTTGGCAACCCGTGTTTGTACTAGTGCCATTGTTTGCCTATGAAATGACATTACCTTGCTTTTGGATGAGGCCATTGTATTGATTTATGTTTTTGTTTGCAAAATATTGCTGATAGTACCCAAGTTCTTGGTGTAGCAACACATTGGGCCTGTGCCTTTTAAGGAATGAGCTTCCATGTCATTGTCCTGGGCGGACGTGATGGTTGGTTTCATTGGCTCTCTGCCCCAGTGCTGAAGGACTAAAACGGGCAAGGACTAGCCAGTCCCCACTGATCTGGAAAGGCACAGACTGAGACGGGTTGAAGGCCAAAGTGGTCACCGAGAACAGAGAGGCCTCTAGAACTTTTCAGAACAGGCCAAACAAGATGGTTTCTCCTCTGTACAGCAAGAAGGGTTTCTTAACGAGGTGTTTGAGTCAGAGAAACTTCAATGGGTTTAGACAAACTTGCATTTGGTATAAATAGAAAGCGGGGTGGTTGGGGGAAAATCCTTTATCTTACAGTATTGGCATCAAGGAAGGCCCGTGTCTGTGCAGGTGCTGTGAAGGCAGCTCTGGCAGTGAGGGGACATGGTTCTGCGTAGGGGAGTGGTGGGGACATTCTTGTCTTGTTGGGTTGCTACTGGTGGTTTTTACTGGCACTGTCCTGACTTCTGTGACTGAGTTCAGAGTGAAGACCAGGGAACAGTAGAATGTTCCTTGTTTGAACATCTGGGGAGAAGGCCAATTTGGGCCAGTTAGCCTGTAGGACATTGTATACAAAATTGCTTTGTTGGTGTTAAAGTAATTAGAAATTTAATTAGTACTGTAAGCCATGACTAGATTAAACGACTTTGTGGTTGGCTTCTCAGTCACATGTTTGAAAATAGCTTGGGTTGGGATCACTTTTACCCGCATAACTGCTTGCTCTTCCCGTCTGTTCTAGTGGAGACAGAATTAGGGATTCGTCACACTGGGCTGACTGGTTTGATGAGGTGTAAGGTTTCTTGCCTTTCGGAATCCTCATGGATGTCCTCCCAGGCAGCCAGGCTGGGACCATGGCCTGTCTGGTTCTTTCTGGATAAGTTCATCCCAAAAAAGAGCAGTGACTTTGTTGATCCTCTGACCCATTTCTCTCTTTGTCGTCTACCAAAGCTGTGAATGAAGCCACCTGTACCTGGAGTGGCCAGCTTCCTCCCCGGAACTACAAGAACCCCATCTACTCTTGCAAGGTGTTCCTAGGAGGTGTTCCTTGGGATATTACGGAAGGTGAGCTGCTTCGAGCACTGAAGGTGGGGCGTCTCTCTCAAGAGCACTGAACCTGGACTCGAGGCCAGGGCTGAACCTGGGCCCAAGCACAGGGTAGTACAGGAGTGAGTGAGGGCGGGGGTGCAGTTTTAGACACCCGTATTGTTTCTGTGTCTATTACCAGAGACCCAAGGTCAATTCTGAGTTGTTTGTCAAGGGAGAGAAGTCTGGGAGAGGAGCACTGGGGTCCTGTGCTTGCGCCTTCCTGGGGAGGGGGACCCGTCAGTTTCTGCCATTCTTTTCCATCTCCCTGCAGCTGGATTGGTTAACACCTTCCGTGTTTTTGGCTCTCTGAGTGTGGAGTGGCCTGGTAAGGATGGCAAGCACCCCCGGTGTCCTCCCAAAGGTAATATGCCTAAAGGTAATACAGACATGGTAGGAGCTTTTTTTTCCCCTCCCTACTACGTAATTGCACTGAGGGTGCTGGGCTGTCCCAGCTGCATGCCGGTAACTTGGTTTGGGCACTCGAGAGCACAGAACTTTCCGCTGTCGGCACTCCCTCCAGCCCAGCACGTCCCTCGGCTTCCTTGAGCTAATGTTCTCTGTCCACGCCTACACTGCGGTTGGAGGTGCCTGTGAATCTTGCTGTGTGCAGTTCCTTGTGCACTTCCCTCCAAACCTGAACCCTGGCAGCTACTTTCCTCTCAAAATGAGGCGTTCAAAAAGCTTTCCTTTGCCTGCCTTTCTTGCCCAGTTACATTGTTGCCTGACCTAATTCTGAGATCCCTTTGGAGTTGGCAGGAATGAGGACCAAGCATCTGATTCCTCACTGGTCTGAAATGAGATCCCTTCCCTATAGAAAGGAGCAGGTGCTATTTTCACTCTGCCCCATCTTCACTGAAAATGTTCCGATGAACTGAACCAGTGGTCTAACTAGGCTTTTAAAGCAATACCTCCGTGCCCCAGCAGACGGGCCACAGACCTCCCATCCTCCCTGCCCCAGGACAGCCTGGCTCTGCTGACCGGAACATGCTGTGTTCTGGGATGAAGAGCTGTGTGGTTATGATGGGATCCTGTGTCCCACCTTGTCCTTTCCCTCCCTCGGGTGGGAGATGGTGTGCTTCTCCCTCACTTGGTCCAGCCATCTGACCCGGCAAGTGCTTCCATTCAGAAAGACATTCCAGGAGTAGGACAAACATGTATCTTACACATGAAGCCATTTCTCTTGGAAGAAACCCCCTACTGCAAAACCAAGCCTGAGGAGTAACCACCCCAGGGATGTTAATGCTGTTTCTCCCTTTATCGGAAATAGGGTATGTGTATCTGGTCTTTGAACTAGAGAAGTCTGTCCGGGCCTTGCTTCAGGCTTGCTCTCATGATCCACTGAGCCCAGATGGTCTGAGTGAATATTATTTCAAGATGTCCAGCCGGAGGATGCGCTGCAAGGAGGTGAGTTAGCACGACGTCCTCTCTGGGTCAGGGTGCTTCGCGTGTGAGGCATGGATTTCCTGGGGTGGGTGAGTACGCGGGCGGCGGGCGAGCGTTCCTACTGAGACAAGAAGGCTGCTCCTCCTGTGTTACGGGAAGGACAGCAAAATACTCCCTTACAGTAGAAAAACAAAAAACCTCTGGGCCTTCCTCGTGTCTGTGTGCTCCTGCTTGTAGAGGTTAGACTGTGTCCTGGCCCTTATTCTAGCCAACACCTCTGCCCCAAACGTCTGGTCTTAGAAATGAAATTGAAAACAGCAGCTTTCTCTACTTGGAATTAACTGATAATCTGCAGCTGTGTCTCGCTAGTCCTGCCCTCAGGCTGTGCCTCCGACCTCCCAGTCTGTGGCGGGTCAGTTCCTCCTTAGCCCACACCATCCGTGGAGCACCTCTTGGCTCCCATTCAGGGCTTGCTCACTATGTGCGTTCCTCCATATGCTTCTCTGTCTTGACGCCTTCTCTGCTCACGGCCTCGTGTGCCTGTGCCCTTAGCATCATGGGTCTCTAGCAGTGTTACTGCACCTGCGACCCTCACTGCTGGGGCTGCCAGGGCCCTTCCTGGGTCCCGTCTCAGACTTACTGAGTCAGTTTGGGAGGAGTGTAAGAATCTCCACTTTGGACCAAGCTCCACGAATGGTTCTAGTGGGTGATGTTCGAGAACCGCTTGTCAAAGGAAGTTCTGCGCTCAGGAATCAGTGTTGTTTTTTTTAAAAACCTGGTTCCAGAGAACACTGTGATACTGGACTAGCTACTTAATATATATGAACCTTCATTTCCTCATCTATAAAATGGGGACTTGAAATGCCTATTGTGGTAGGAAGATCAGCAGTTGCCAGGGGTTATGGAGGAGGGAGGGACGCATAGCTGGAGCACGGGGGGTTTAGGGCGGGGAGACTACTCGGTGTGATACTGCAGTGGTGGGATCATGTCCTTACACATTTGTCTAGACTCACAGAATGTACACAGACACCGAGCCTGAACCGTGGGGAAACCACCACTTTGGGGGGTGACGAGGTATTGGTGCAGGTCCCCCGATCGTAGCGCAGGCACCGTGTGTGGGGGGGGCACATGCCTCAGATCACGGAGAACATGGGAACTCTGCTCTTAGCTCAGCTTCTCTGTGAACTTAAAACTGCTCTAGGAAGTCAAGTCAGTTAAAATCTGTAGGGTAAAGGGGGAAAAAACCGAGATGGTCACATTGGGTTTAAAATAAAATAATCCAAGTAACAAAGCTGGCTCTTTATTTTATAGATGTTTCCTGGTGCTAATTCACATTCTGTCTTAGTGGCAGGGTAAGTTGGTCTCGCGGCTGCCCTTTCCCGCTGCGTGGGGCTCACACAGCTCTCCCACCTCCTTACACTCTAGGACTTGGTTAACCTGCTCCGTCGTCCCTGTTCCCTGCTTTCACAGCGAGAGGCTGCCACGGCCACACCACAGACCCCCGGCCCTCCTCAGTGCCCCTGCTGGCACCTCCCCATCTCCTGTCCCCGCCTCGTCACCTTGCAGTGATTCCCCGCCTTTGACGCACTGACTCTCGGCTGTCCTGGTTCTCCTTCCTCTCAGGCTCTTCTCTGCCACCAGTGCACTCAGAATTGGACTCTCTTCTCTCCCCGTCACTTCAGTCGCTCCTGTGGCTCTGCTCTCGCTTTCAGACCCACACTCCCCTCTCCAGCCTCACATCCTCCTTGAGCCCTGCCTTCCTGTGGGGCCTTTCTTGAGGATGTCCTGTAATCTAGATTCTTGCGCTTAGTGTAAGAAAAAGCTTGGAAAGCTTGCTGGCCCCTGGGATATAGACCAAGATGGTGATACTTCTCCACGGGGGTGGAAAAAGCAACACGGACTTTTTCATCTTCCCATGAAATGAGATTGTCCCGGTACCTGCCATCAGGCGCTCATCTCACGGTCTTCTAGGCCTGGACCCCTTCAGCCCCGACTCCTCATTCTCCCACCAGGCCCAGGCGGTCTCACTTGTACAGCCTCCTCTGTGGAAGAATCTTCTTGGCCTTGGCCTGTTCTGTGCCCAGCGCCACCAGGACCTCCAGGTCCTCATCACCCATCCTTTCAGCTGTGGTTTCCACCTCGATCTCTTCCTGCTTCGAGACTTTTTGCTGTTGTTGTTGTTGGATCGTCACAGATTAACTTTCCAAAAACACCAGTCATCTGTCAGCTCACTTCCTCGTGGAGTCTTCTGCCTGCTATGCCAGATTTTGTTCTAGGCTCAGGGAACTCAGGGGCAAAGGACATGGTCACCTCCTGCCCTGTAAGCCATCCACCCTGCCTCTCTCCAGTTACTCCCTGTCCCTGGCACACGCCCGATCCTGCACACATTGGGCCAGCAGCCGTCTCATAGTGGGACCGCGAGCATCCCCACCCTCTGTCCTTCCAGGTCTTACCCTTCAGTGTGAGTCCCTTCTGCCCCAGGGACGTCGTGCTCTCTGTGGCTCTGCGGTCCTCTGCTGGAACCATACAGTTGACGGTAGTGACAGAGGGCTAGGTTGCTGGGTGTGACAGCTGGGACTGTTTCGCTTGCTCTCCAGGATGACTGGTTGCTGTTCCACTTGTTTCCCCCATTTTGGACACACAGACTCAGCGAAACCCAGCTCTAGTGGGGGTGAGGTGGCTGCTGAGTGCCTGTGTGCCCGGGACTGGGCGGTACTCTGCGCCTCCACTGGATGGGCCTCGGAACCCCAGCTGGAGTGCCTCCCGAGCATGTGCCTCGCGGCACGAGGGCCCGTGTCTCCGGCTCCCTGCCAGGGCTCACACATCTTCGGGTGGTTTCCAGGTGCAGGTGATCCCCTGGGTCTTGGCTGACAGCAACTTTGTCCGGAGCCCCTCTCAGAGACTCGACCCCAGCAGGACAGTGTTTGTTGGTGCTCTGCATGGGATGCTCAACGCCGAGGCCCTGGCAGCCATCTTGAACGACCTATTTGGTGGAGTGGTGTACGCTGGGATTGACACAGATAAGCACAAGTATCCCATTGGTAAGTGTCCCACTTCTGTGTGGGAAAGCTTGGTGGCCCCTGGGACCTTGCTAGACCGAGATTGTGATACTTCCCACGGGAGTGGAGAGGGAGGCCTGACCCAGGTCTGCAGATGAGTTCCTACCAGCAGCATAGCGTCGTTCTCTAGAGAAGCCATCAGTCCTGCCTCTTGCACCCACCCCTCTCCCTCCACCTCCCACGAACGGGGGGAGAGTGGTAGGAGATCATAGGAGGTGAAAGTGGGACCAGAACTTTGGTTGGAAGCTCAGAGCTCATAGCCAAACCAGTCTGCGACAAGAACAGGTATATGTCATTAAAAAGCAGGACCTCCCTGAACTTGCCTGTTTTTTTAAGAGTTCTTGAAAAGTGGCCTTGTCTCCAGGGGCAGAGACCAATGAAGGACGATACCAGGTGACTCAGGCAGCAGAGTGTAGTCATGGCCTGTGCTGTCCTCGCTGAGGGGAGTTTTTTATCAGCCCCCCTGAGAAAGGAGGTTCATTTCTCAACCATAGCAGAGTAATCTTGGTGGTGGGGTTTGGAGGTGGAGCAGAGCCTGGACTTTGTGATCAAGACATGGCTAAGCCACCTCCCCGAATGCTTACTCTGCCCACCCACACTGAGTCTGGCGGGGAGGGAGCACCGCCTGCTGATCCCTGCCGCACCGCACACGGGGCACGGGGACCAGAGAGGCTGTGGGGCCGTGGCAGCATTTGGCAGGATGGGTCGTCTTGTGGCTTCCCTGCTCCATCTCCGGAGTGCCTCCAGGCCAGGAGGGGTTTGCGGGCCGCCCTCCCTTCAGAGATGTGTTCTCTCTGCATCTTGGTTCCCACTCCTACCCCTGCCTGTGCTTCTGCCAGGACCAGAGGCGTCTCTGCCGGCCCCCGTCTCAGGCAGCACGTCCTTCCCCTGTGCTAGCAGTCTGCATGACTACACTGTTCAATAAATGGGGTTGCTGAATGCTTAAAATACGGCCAGTGTCATGTGTTCAAATGATAGTATCTGGGATAAATTGGGTTAAATAAATTATATTATAAAAATTAATTCCACCACTTTTTTTTTCACTTAAACGTGGCTACTTGAAGACTTAAAATTACATAAGTATCTCACATTATATTTCTGTCTGACACCCCTGGTCTAGAAACAGGGTTTCCTGAGTGTTGACAAGTAGCATTTGGGAGAATTTGGTTAGAAGGTAAGTTTGTTCTCTTGTTCCTAGGGTCTGGTCGTGTGACTTTCAATAACCAACGTAGTTACCTGAAAGCGGTCAGCGCTGCTTTCGTGGAAATCAAAACCACCAAGTTCACCAAGAAGGTGAGTGTGCTGGTCTGTACCTTTAGTCTGGGTCTTCACTACCCACGGCAGGCCTGAGCCTGGAGCCGTTTGTGTGCTGGGGTGCCCAGGGAGTGGGCCAAGTGAGGTTTGGGTTGGGCGTGGCCTGGCCATGGCAGGCTCCGGAGGGAGGGGAGCTGGGACCGTGGAGTCTCTTCAACATGTGAGGTGTCTCCGCTCACTGGGTGTTTGACCAACGTTGCTTGGGCAGCCTGGCTTCCTATTCTCCAACCTGACCTGAGTCCTCTGAACACTTACTTTTTGCTGGGTGATTGAATGGTGGCGTCAGATTTGCTAAGAAACCCATGCAGATGCAGTGGTGTGTGTTGGAGCCTGCCGGCCTGGCCTTCTGTGCTGTGTGGATCTGTCCTCTAGGGGCTCTTACTCTGCCCGTAATCCTCTCCTTTAAAACGAGACCTCCTGCACTCCTGTGTATAGCTCAGTAATGCCCCTTCTTTTCTGGCCCCTTTGGCCTCCTGGAGAGAAGAGCCACTCACTCTCCCATTCTTGCTTTGTGCAGGTTCAGATTGACCCCTACCTAGAAGATTCTCTGTGTCATATCTGCAGTTCTCAGCCTGGTCCCTTCTTCTGTCGAGATCAGGTGAGTCCCCAGGGCACTTGAGATGTCTAGGAAGTCCCTGCCCTCAATTAAAAATTGTCATGCCACATTTGTCCCTAGAAAGTTGGTGCTCTTGTAGTTGTCTAAGAACACACAAAGGAGGCAGCGGTCATGTTCTCTGATGGTCAGACCAGGGAAACAAGCCCTTGGGAAAGCTTGTTGAGTTGAGTCTTAACACCTTGGCCCTCCCCTTGCCTGTGGCACGACCACCAACAGGACATCTTTGTGCATGAAAGGAACCTGAGTGGGTATGGTCAGTAGCACCTGTAAGCCGAGTACAATAGTTCTAACTCAGGCCTTTCTCCATTGATCTTCCCCTGCTCAAGGACCCCTTCTTCACTTGTGAGCCTCTGGACTCTTGATATTTGTACCTGGTTTCTATCCACAGTTGTCAGAGTGGGCAGCTTTCTGTTGAATGCTCCTGGGTGGCAGGAGCAGGGCTCTGGGTGCGTTAGGGCAGTGTTTCTCTTATGTTAATGAGCACACATTTGAGGATCTTGTTTAAATGCAGATTCCGACTTGGGTTTGGAGTGGAATGTGAGATTCTTTATTTCTGACAAGTTTCCAGGTGGTGTCAGTGTGGCTGGCCTGGTACCACACTTGGACAGGAGTTAGGGGAGGTTTGGGGCTTGTTCACACACAAGCAGGCAGCCCTGCTTGGGTTTTTGCATGGTGCTTATTGCTCAGGTCAGAGGTTCCAGGTAGGTCAAAGTTAACCCGGAGGCTCCAGAGGGAGGGTGTGAGTAAATTTGGGTTATTGAGTAAGGGTCAGAACATGTATCTCTCTGAGGAGCCTCCTCTAGCAGACTTCTGTGTGTCCATATCATTCACAGCTGACCCCCATCTTCAGGTCACTGTTCAGAGGTTGGTGGGTTGGCTGAGGTTGCACGGCTGGCCAGAGCTAGGACCAGGCCTGTGGTGCATACCCCATCGCCTCTCCACTTAGTGTGAAGAGGAAGGCCTGTTGCCTAGCATTAGGACATGGAGCCGCTGTCTTTGAGTGTTCTCCCAAATTATCAGCCATATGATGCAGCTGCTCTGTAGGAGGTGGGAAGGGCAGGGGACCTGAAGAGCAGCCCCGGGGGTGGGAGGGACTGCGGGGAGCTGGCGCCCTCTCCGCACACAGTAGGAGCACAGCACGTTTGCTTGAGTTGGGCACTTAGTGGGTTTACCGCAGTTGGTCAGGCCTCTGTTAGGGGTGAAAATGTTCCCCAAGACCATGTCTTCTAACCGCACAGAGGCCACCAGGAATCCCTGCTCCCTCTCCAGCAGGGCAGGCAGGCAGCTCCTGCAGCAGCCCCTCACTGGTGCTGACGCGGGCACGGCGTCTCTCCTCCTTCTCCCCCACCAGGTGTGCTTCAAATACTTCTGCCGGAGCTGCTGGCACTGGCGGCACAGCATGGAGGGCCTGCGCCACCACAGCCCCCTGATGCGGAACCAGAAGAACCGAGATGCCAGCTAGAGGGGCTGGCCGTGCCCGGTGGCCTGTGGCGCCCAAGGCTGGCAGGTCAGGCAGCTGCCTGCACCGTCCTGCCCCTGGCGACCAGGGAGCTGGCTTCCCAAGGACAAGGGAAAATCGTAGTCACCTTTGCACTTGCTGAATCTGTCTTTGTTTCTGCACTAATTAATGCACAATGAGTTCTGTCGGGTTTTGTTTTCAGGGGGTGCGCCGGGGCAAGGACCTTCTGGCTCACCCTCCAAGCGACTCTGTAGTTTTCCCAGATTTTAGTTCCTCATTTTGCCAATGAAAAGCAAAAAAGAACTACGTGTCCGGAAGGTATTGACACGATGCCTACATCTAGGTTTATTTATTAAAAGCGCTTTTTTACATTCCTTGCAATACTGATGGTGGTGATGCGCAGGTCTCGTTGGTTTCATTCTCGCAGTTGCCATACAGTGCCTTTCCATTTATTTAACCCCCACCTGAACGGCATAAACTGAGTGTTCAGCTGGTGTTTTTTACTGTAAACAACAAGGAGACTTTGCTCTTCATTTAAACCAAAATCATATTTCATATTTTACGCTCGAGGGTTTTTACCGGTTCCTTTTTACACTCCTTAAAACAGTTTTTAAGTCGTTTGGAACAAGAGATTTTTTTTCTTTCCTGGCAGCTTTTAACATTATAGCAAATTTGTGTCTGGGGGACTGCTGGTCACTGTTTCTCACAGTTGCAAATCAAGGCATTTGCAACCAAGAATAAAAAAATTTTTTTTGGATTTGAAACTGGACCGGATAAACGGTATTTGAGCGGCTGCTGTATATAGTTTTAAATGGTTTATTGCACCTTCCTAAGTTGCACTTATGTGGGGGGAGGGTTGATAGAAGTTTTTAATCACAAAGTCACAGGACTTTTTTCTTTTGTAACTGAGCTAAAAAAGGGCTGCTTTTTGGTGGGGGCAGATGAAGGCTCACAGGAGCCCTTTCTCTCAGAGGGGACAAGTACCCTTCCCTTATTTCTTTTATTTGAGAAGTGTATGAAGCAACAGTTGCAGTCACGGAAATGCTACTGGAATTTGAAAACTTGACTTTTTCTTTCTTCTTTTTTTAAAAAAAACAAAACAAAAAACCTACTTGCCCCTCTTTGGGAAGCTGTGTGCCAAAGAACCAGTGTCATAACCCCTCCCTCCTGCTGAGCTGACGTTGCGTTGTTGCATATCCCAGCTACTCTGTGGGTTTTGTGAAGCTGTGTGTGAAGTCTCTACCTCATTGTAGTATATGCAGGCAAGACTGCACTCTCCTACGGATGTGTGGAGTAAGCTGTGGTGTAGTTTTTTTGGCACATAATAAACACGTTGCAGCAGAGTTCTCGTTGTCTCTGTGTCTGAGGTGTGGGAGCCGAGGGGCAATAGGGTAATAAGGCTTGAGAGTAAAACTTCGTGTTTCCTTGGATTTTCTGTGATGGGATTCCAGCCCAGGTTGGCAGTGGGGTCACGGGGAGACCTGCCCCTGCAAGTACTTCTTGGTCACTTCCGCGGTCAAATGCACCTCGGAGACGCCTCTCTGGCGGGTGGGTAGCTTTAGTCCAAGCATAAAAAGCCCTCGCGCGTACACTTCTCAAAGCCCCAGACCCAGCCTGGAGAAACCGGAGGCACGGCTGCTCTGGCCACGTGTTCTCAAGCTCTCCCAGGCCTTCCGGGAAGGCTTTCCATCGCCTTGGACTGACCGGTGCTCGCCCAGTCCTTTCCGAGACGGAGAACTTTCCCTCCTGCTGTTGTTGAGAGCCCTGTTAATTCGGACTCTGTCCCAGGCTCCGGGATTTGTGAGAGGGTCCGCGGATGAGTTTTCCAGGTAGGTTGTGTCTGGGCCCAGCGCCTGGACTGATCTTTGGATTCCGCTGTAGGCTGAGGTAGAGGGAACCTGGCACAGCCAAGCATCCGTCTGCTGAGAGGGGCAAGAACTCGCGGCCGGAGGGGGTGGGGAGTCCTTCAGCGAGAAGGAGCGGCCTCGTCTTTGGAGGCCCGGCTGGCAGCTGCTTCACAGGACGTTTGCTGGTAAAGTAAGCTCCTGCAACTTCTTCAGAGGAGCCTGACCGCCCTTTTGGTCTCCGCTTTTTCTCCTTTTCCCGAAGAGGCATCTCTCCCCTCCATCCCCGTCTTGTGCAGCTGCCACTTTCAGGGAGAGAGCTTCCTGTCCTCCGGCCTTCCATTCCCAGTCAGTCCAAAGTCCGCGGGCACTGGCCAAGGTGACCGGAAGGGAGTTGAGGGATGAGGCCCAGCCCGGTGCCCCTTAACTCCTGCAACCTGGCCAGCCCAGCCTTTCCTGAAGTCAGGTGGGGGCCTGGGACTTGCTTCAGCAGCGTTGGGGGGAGCAGAGCTGGAGGGAGGGGGCAGGCTTGGGGACGGGTCGGCAGCAAACCGTGCTGGTTGGAGGAGGTGCGTCTGGTTGGGAGCGCTGCAGGCGAACTGGGCCCTCTGCTTCCACGTTTGAGGGCTTGCTTTGTGGGGGGCACTGGGGACTAGGGAAGCAAAACGACCCTTACTGTCGTGGAGCTCACCCTTAGCTGAGGAAACTAAGACAAGTCACCATGACAAGCAGCTTAAAAAGGACGGTGATGCTACAAAAGGATAAAGGGGGAAAGCCCCTCTGATAAGGTGACGCTTGACCAAAGACTTAGAAAAAACGGGATAAGCCTCTCCCAGTGGCAAGCCTCTCCCAGTGGCAAGACTCTCCCCGTGGCACGCCTCTCCCCCAGGCTAGAAAAGGCAAGTCCCTGAGGCTGAGGGTCCTGGGCGGGGCGCCATCCCTACCTCCTTACCTTTCCACGCTCCCGAATGCCGTCCCAAGGATGCTAAAGCCTCCCCCCGTCTCGTGGGCACGTGCAGAAGACATGCACGCCCTCTGTCTAGGGCACAGCAAACGATCCTATCTCAGAACCAAGGAGCAGAAGAAGCGGGCGAACAGAACCGTAGGAGGGGCGGGGAGCGGGAGCGGAAGCGGGAGCCGCGCCCACGGGGGGTAGGGGGCGGGCCAGACATTCGCCCCGCCCACCAGATGGCCGCGGGCCGCCTGCATTTCCGCCCCGCCGCGCCGGGGGTCGCTGTGGAGCATCCGAGTCGACTCTGCGAGTCCCGGGTTAGCCGGAAGCGCCTTTCTGGCCGGCGCTTTATAGGCCTCGCTTGTGCTTCCTGTTTCCTCTTTTACTATACCCGCCAACATGGTAGGTATCTTGGCCCGAGGCCCCGGCTCCCTACAATCGTCCTCCATCCGCTGCTTTCCGCGGCCCCCAGCCCTCGAGGAAGGGCGCGGGGCCCCGCCAGGCCCCAGCCTCCGCGGGCCGCTGGCCTCCGCGCTGAGCCGCGCGCTCCGGCGGTGCCCGGCCGGCCCTTCTCCCGTCCCGGGCTCTGCCGCAGCCCGCGAACCCCGCTGCCGTCGGAGGGCTGTCCTGGCTCGCGGGTGACGCTGTGTTCTCCCACTCGCAGGGCCGCGTCCGCACCAAAACCGTGAAGAAGGCGGCCCGGGTCATCATTGAGAAGTACTACACGCGCTTGGGCAACGACTTCCACACCAACAAGCGCGTGTGCGAGGAGATCGCCATCATCCCCAGCAAGAAGCTCCGCAACAAGATCGCAGGGTGAGCTGGCGGCGAGGAGCGCGGGCGGGGCGCGGGCGGGCTTCGCTGCGGGGTGGTCGTCCGGGGCGGGGCCCCGGGCGGTCGTGAGGATTCGAGCTGGCGGGTCTGAAGGCGCGGGCGGGGCCCCGGCCCTCGTCGCTGCGGCGTCGGCGGCCTCACGGTGCTGCTGGGCATGTGTCCCTTCGCAGCTATGTCACACACCTGATGAAGCGGATTCAGAGGGGCCCCGTCAGGGGCATCTCCATCAAGCTGCAGGAGGAGGAGCGAGAAAGGAGGGATAATTACGTGCCCGAGGTAAACTTGCGGGGTCTGCCTCCGGCTCATCCTCAGAGGTGGGGCAGGTTGTTGAGAACCTGCAGAGGGGTCCTCCGGCGAGTCTGAGCAAGGGGTCTCTTATCCATAGACCTCTCCCCCCGCCCCCGGCCAGCTGTAGGTGCCCAAAGTCATGTGCCGGTGTGGTAGCCCTGTTCTTCCGTGCTGGGGCCCTTTAGGCCCTCCGGCTTCTTCCCAGCAGAGCCCTTGATGCTGTGCGTTTCATGGTTTGCCTTAGCATCTCATTCCTGAGCTGTTGCCTCCTCCGGAGGTTTTCTGCAAACCGGTTGGATGTTAGCGAGGGAATTACAAAGGTAGAAGCAGAAAAGCGGATCCCTGGGACCTGGAATCCTTAAGCAGACTGCTCACCTTGGAGGGTGCCGGCCCCTACCCCCCCCCCTCGTTGAAGAATCCTGGAGAAACGGTGGGGAGAGTGAGAGATGATGACCCACTGATTGTTTGGGGGCCTGCCCTGTTCCTTCTAGGTCTCAGCCCTGGATCAGGAAATCATTGAAGTAGATCCTGACACTAAGGAAATGTTGAAACTCTTGGTAAGTGTTGGCCGACTAACTAAAGGAGGACTTTATCCCTGGCCGAGGACCATCCGTAGCTTTTCCTCTGTCCTCGCCATGTCCCAAGAGGCCCATCCTGTTACCTACCTTTACTACCTGAGGAAATGGTAACTTGAAGATTAGTGGGTGGCAGGGTTGGGAGTTCTGTCTACACTGCTACCATTGGACAGGCTGCCTCCAAAATGGGGTTACCCTGTTATTCAAGGTGGAGATGGCCCTCCACAGGAGGAGTTCCTAGAGCCAGTGGCCATTCCCCCAGGACTTTCAGGACACCCGTCCTCCCTCCTCTCCTGTTCGTGTGTCCTGCCTGCCTCTGTGGCTGCTGCTCACATTTGCCTCCCTGGTTCCAGCTCTGGTTGTCTTTTCATTTCATTCTTTGTGCCTTCCCTCGGGGACTTCACTGCGTGTGCGTCTGTATGCTGACCACTCTGAAGAACTGTGCTCTCCTTCCCCGTACTCACCAGATCGTTGAGCTGTCTTCATGTGGCTTCTCTCCGTAGTTGTGCATAGTTTGGTGAAGGCAGCATGGCTTCAGAGCCCAGTACGCAGTGACCTGAAGCAACTTCGTTTTTTCTTCTTTATGATCATGAAATATTTGATTCAGGAAGGTAATGAACTTCAGTGTACCCACCAGGCAGTTTCAGAAAAACATGACCAGTATAGCTGAAGTCTGCCGTGGATCATTTTCTCCAGAAATAACCTCTGTCCCGAATGCGACTTTGTAGTTTCAAATATAAAATTGGTTTTTGAGAATAAAATGAGAGGGACATTAAGTGTCAGGCCCTGGAAAGGAAATGGCACTGTATGTGGCCTAGAGCAGTGATTCTCAAAGGAAAAGATTTGACCTTCAGGGCATTTGGTACTGTCTGGACACGTTAGGTTGTCAGAGCTGGGGAATACTAGCAGACATTAGTGGATAGAGGCCAGGGATGCCGCTACAAATCCTGCAGTGTGCAGGACAACACCCTGAGTGTTGGGGTGCATGTGCCTTCAGATCGCAGGTAGGCTCCCTTGTG
The DNA here is from genome assembly GCF_017311325.1 of Ursus maritimus. Lineage (NCBI taxonomy): Eukaryota > Metazoa > Chordata > Mammalia > Carnivora > Ursidae > Ursus > Ursus maritimus. The sequence goes on along the minus strand of NW_024425230.1, from coordinate 22,460,653 downwards.
AGTTAATGCTCTGGGGCAGGGAGAAGGCCCCTGTTGGGTTTCTGCAGGGTCCCACCAACCGGAGCCCAAGCCAGGGGAGGCTGACAGGCATGGCCTGCCAGTGCTCCTGGGACTTTCATCACAGAGCTCCTGAACTGAACCTATTTTGTTGTTTTTCTAGGACTTCGGCAGTCTGTCCAACCTGCAGGTCACTCAGCCTACAGTTGGGATGAATTTCAAAACACCGCGTGGAGCCGTTTAATCTTTCTGCTGTGCTGTAATATCTTCAATAAACCTTGGACAACAACCTTGCCTGTGTCCTGTGTGGGTTGGGTGCCAGTAGTGCTAAGGGCAGGAGTTCTTTCTCAAGGGAGAGATCCTGAGGAGCGCTCTGCAGTGTGAGCAATTGTAAGTGGCCTCTTGGCAGTGCCCATACAGACGGTGGGTGTGTTGGAGAGCTGAGCCACCCTGCCTCATCCTGGCAGGCACTGAGCTCTCACCTTGGCTTCAGGTGGAAGTTGGGAGATGCTTTCCTCCTCGCCCCGCATGCCTGGGTGTTTGATCCTCAGCCTTTCCCAGTTACATACAATCTGGGCTAATGAGCCTGTCTTGAAAGGGTAACTAACACTCCTCACCTGTTTGAGCGTTGGGCTTTGTGGGTGGGAGATAGGATGGGTGGTGTCTGCCCGGTACCTGGAACACAGGAGATGCAAGTTTGAGTGGAGGTGAGGAGGGTCGATGCAACTGGGATGCTTGCTGGCTGGATCCTGGATACATGGCTCTGAGCTTGTCTGCTGAGGCTGTGGGTCAGAGAGAGGGCAGGGCTGGTGCCTGCTCTTGAGTAATGAGAAGACGGAGCTGTTGCTAAGTTGGTGGTCCACAGGTTTGCTTTTCTGTCCCCGGCGGAGCTGGGCAAGCGTGGGTGTTGAGATCTCTGCAAGGAGGTGGTAGAAGCCTTGCCGGTCTGCTGCTGTGAGGCAGATAGATACAGCAAACAATGTAAAAATACGTAACAATGTTGATAGAAAAACATTTCAGAGAAGGTTGCAAATACAAGAAACTTCAAATACTCAGATCTACCAATTGTTAATTTTGCCCTAGTCGCTTTATACTCGAGTGTGTGTCTGTGTGCGCGCGTGCACGTGCCCGTATGCATATGAATTTCTGGTCTATTGAGATAAGTTAGAGGCATGCCCTTTTGCCCCAAATATTTCAGTGTCTGTTTCCTAGGAACAAGGAAATTCTTTTACAAAACCACAGTACAATGTTCAAAATCAGGAAACTTAACGTTGATAAAACCATAATCAATTTTTGCCCATTTCCCAATAATATGTTTTATAGTCAGTTCTTTTCCCTGGTCCAGGATCCGATGCACGTGTGCTCATGTCCTTCCAGCCTCCTTTCCATGTCTTTTCATGTCATTTTTGAAAAGGATTGTCTGACGTTGTAGAATGTCCTTGCAGTTGGGTGGTTTCATGTTTCCTCAGATTTAGTGAAGACCGCAGAAGTGACACTGTCCTTGGGGCATCAGCTGGTCGCATTTGTGATGTTTACGTTAAGGCGCACCTGTCAAGTCTCTCCATTGTGAGTTTTATCACTTAGTAATTGTAAACTTGTGAGGAGATCAGTATTTTAACTCCACGGAGAAGCTCTGTCTCATTTACTAAACAGCAAACTTTTGTTTCCATCCTTTGGTGTGGGGTCGGACGTTCTCAGCCACTCTTGCCTTCTGAACACGACCGAGCCTGGAGCCGCCCCTCGCGCCTTGGTTTTGGTCAGCGGCCAGGAGAGGGTTGGGATCTCCCCGGGGCGGGGGCGGGGGGAGAGGTCGTTAAGGAAAGGGTAACACGTGTAGCCAGTAGCCGGGCAGCTCGCTGTGACGCTTGCCGCGCTCCCCCATTGGGAGGCGGTGTCCCTGCATCCCCAGGCCTGGGGCCAGTCTAGGTAACTCCGCTCGGGGCTCACAGGGGAGCGGGGCGGCTCGCAGAAGCTGCTTGAGGCTCCGCAGCGCCGCCGAGAATCTTGCTAGGCCTCAGTACCCTCCTCTGTGGAGGAGGAAGGTGCTTCTCCCAACTCCGTGCGGCACGTGTGGGGAGCAGGTGGCCGGGCCCCGCCCCCGGGGGCTGGGATTGGCGCTTTCGCAGGAGGGCGGGGCCGACGCAGGTGTAACCCGCGCGCTCCTCGGGCGGCGGGAGCCAGGCTGGCTGCGGGTCTCCTCAGGGCTGGGGTCCGACGGTGCTGTCGGCATAAACACGCTGGACAGCCTTCCGCCTCGCGTGTCAGGCAGGCTCTGCTCCTTCACGATTGGACAGTGCTCCAGAAGCCTTTGGAGGTAATTTTTTCCTTATTTCTCTACGTCGTCCTTGGGTGTTAGAGGGTAATTTACAGCATGCACGAAAAAGGGAAATGACTCTCCTGCAGATAGGTATCAAATGAACACAACTTAAGGCTTGTTTTCTTAAACTCAGTGAGGTAACTGAGAACTTGTCATTATCAGTACAAAGGAGAAGTCACAGGACGAATGTGGAGTCAAGGAATGTTGAAATGAATTTATAAATGGACGCGAAACTGATTTTTTTTCCCGCAGGAAGTCAACTGACTCTCAACCCAACAGAATTTATGTATTTGCGCGTCTGTAGATAAGGATTCTTGGCTTGCTCTCAGGTATTTGCAAGTGAGGGAGCTGTAAGCCACACGGCCAGGAAGAGTGGGCAGTGCGCCTGGAACCCCAGGCAGAAGCCAGAGGGTTGTTGCTTCTCACAACCCGCAGCTTTGCATTGAAACAGAAATTTCCCCTCTTTTTCTGAAAACTCATACTTCTTCTGTGTCGTCTTTGCCATCAGGACTTTCAACTTTGTTAGTATAGTCCATAGTTATTAATATAGTCCATGGTTTTCTCTTGAAATTAGAAAAAAACCCCATCTGATATCATTTTAAATGTTGTGTTTTCCTTCTTTGCTAAGTTAAACTTGTCAGACGTTTGACTATTTTATTTATCATAGTTTCAAAAAAACCCTTCTTCCTACTTTAGATGAGGTTGCGTCTTTTTCGCATTAGATATGGGGGGGGGGAGACCCCAAACAGCCCGATTCAGTTGTGAGGGATGTGAACAAAGCCCATTTTCTCTTTCCACGGCAGGGGTCAGCAAACTGTGGCTGGCAGCCTGTGTGTGAGCCAGGAATGGTGAGGAGTGGTTTTTACATTTCTAAGTGGCTGAAAATAACCACAGGAGGACAATAATGTGAGCCCTGAAAACTATATGAAATTCATGTGTCCGTACGTTTTATCGGACACAGCCACATTCCTTTACATATTATATATATGCCCGTTTCCCTGTTAATAATGGCTGAATTTAAATCGTTGTGACTCAGTACGGGGTATTCAGCACTTTGCGGGACAAATTGCACTTACACATTTATAACCAGTAGTGCTTTGAGGGTCATACCTATCACCATGTCGTGACATGTTATTTTCTGAAAATTATTAGTGCATACTCAACATTGAAAAAACTGGGCTTTGAGTGTTGCACTTTCAAGGTATGAGGGCTCATTGGTGAGCCAAGCAAGGAAAGGTTCTTATCAATGGTGAATGAATTTCTCTGGAAGAAATATGTCTGGAGAATATAGACTTACTTAACTATTAGCCTTTGAGTGCAAATGGTAGCTTGAAGAGTTGAGAACACTGGGAGGGACAGAGAATTTAAAAACAAGGCAAATGATTTTGAATGCTTTTCCTTGGCTCTTGAGGAGTCAAAAATTTTATCAATACCACTCAGGTGTTCATGCAGGAGTCGATGCTGAGTTTGAAGAGACTGAGGGATTAGCCTCGGGGTAGTCCTTCTAGAAGGACTACAGGTGAGAATATTTTTAAGGATGAGAAGTAATTCAATATAACCTGAAAGTGGGAATCAGCTGAGCTCATGTTAAAACTGGTGGTGGTAGAAATCTATGTGGGGCAGAAAACGGCTTCTTTGGACAAATTTCAAAGCTTGCAAAAATGTAAATGTTTAAAACCTCATTCATCAGTAGGTATTTTGCAGGAAATATCTTACAATACTTGAATCAGTACTCTTAATACATTTCATTTGCTCTCATAGACTTGACCATCATGAGTTCCATGAATTTTGTTTTTAATTATGGTAACAAATAATATTTATCATTTTAACCACTCGAAAGTGTACAAATCAGTGGCATAAATACATTTGCAACGTTACAGTGACCACCATAACTGTCTCCAAAACTTTTTCATCGATTCTAGCAGGAACTCTACCCATCAAACAGTAACTTCCCATTTCCTGAGCCCCAGCCCCTGGTTACCTTCATTGTGCTTTCTGTTTCTATGAATTTGCGTATTCTAGGTTCCTCACATCAGCAGATCCATATAGTATTTGTCTTTTTGGTGACTGGCTTACCATACTAAGCATGGTCCACCCACACTAATTTTGTGGTTGTTTTTTGAGGATGGCCTGTGAACCAGCTGAAACATGATGACTTGACAAATATTTGTGCCTTAAAGGCTGTGCTTGAAACACTTAGGACCTGTGCGAAGGGAGTTGAGGATCAAACCACAGAGTCTGATTGCTGTATTATTTTGGTATGTCACTAGGTATGGCTAACGAGAGCTAGGTCTGTTTCCTCCGATATCTGTACCTGAGTAAGGGGCAGTCCTTGAGTTTCCATAAAGGTTTCTCCGAGCCCAGTTGACTCCTCAAGGAGAAGAAGAGTGGGCTTGTCCTTCTGGTCATGGAGGTCCTCCGCTTTCTTCCATCTTCTCCTCGTCCACCAGGTGCTCACATTGGTAACCATAAACACTAGCTCAGGTTCTGTAATGCTGTCGAGGCGTTAAACCAGCAGTCAGTCTTTCAGTAAACAGCAAGAGAGGTGAGGTTGATTTAAATGATCCCCCCCCCTCCGCCAGGGAGAACAGACGCTTAAAAGGAGGAAAATGTAGGTGGAGGCAAAGGTTTTTAAGACCTGATCTTGGGTTGTATCTACCTTGTGGTGCTGTTTCCAGAGACTGGGAACTGGCTCTGGACATTCTTACTTTGCGATCATCCACTTGTGCTGAGAGGAATGATCTGAGTCTTGCTTGGTGTGGCTCATGTGAATCCCTGAGGACTTTTCCTTAATTTAATGGCAGGGTAGGTTAGCAAGTTTTTTGTTTGTTTGTTTGTTTTTAAGTTCTTTCCCAGGACGATGACAGCTCATCCCTCTAAAAATCTTCATGTACACCCAGTCTCCTGGTTGAAAGGGATAGAAGGCTTGTCAGTGGAGGCCATGTCTTTTTCTTACCTGTTGATGACTTTGTAGTTCTTGTATATAGCTGATCACAGCATTAAGTTGTCCCTATGATGTTCTCTCAATCTAGGAACAGAAATTTTAGAGATACCAGTAGGCCTAGGATGATGAAAAACTATTTCAAAAGGGGTTAATCCATGTCTCCTATTGAGAGTATTCTGGATTTTTACAGAGGACAGAGGTCCTGCTTCTGACCATTTAAGTCCTTTCTTTGCAGGTTTTTCTAAGTTCTTTCTTTGCAGGTTTTTCTAATGTCCTAGATTTTTACATTGCACTTGCCTTTATGATGGAGAAGGGTGTGAGGGATGAAATTGTAACGAGTACCTCAGAGTTCTTGTAAGCAAGTAGTTTGTTCCTGCTATAAAATGAGTTCTGTGGTCTGATTTAGTCCATAAAGGAAGGTTAAGACAAAAAATACTAATTTCTTTACCAGTGTTTGGCATCAGGATGTCTAGTTGCATAGCATTCCATCCGTCCACTAGTCTTGCAGACAATAACCACTCAGTAGAATTAGCCTGAAGCTGGTGGGAAATCTTTAAAATCCATTTGGAGTGCTGCTGGGCCCAGGGCGAGCCTTGGAGGACAAACTGTCCTTGGGTTCCTTAATGTTTTCTCATCTGTACAGATGCCCCATCTAATGGGAGGTAAGAGCAAGCCGAAAGGAGGGTACAGGATGTTTATTTGGCCCAATACACACTCTATCTGGTAAATGCCACTCTTTTGTTTTTTTATTTTTTATTACGTTAGTCTCCATACAGTACTTCACTAGTTTTTGGTGTAGTGTTCCAGCAGTCATTGTTTGCATATAACACCCAGTGCTCCATGCAATACGTGCCCTCCTTAATACCCATCACTGGCCTATCCCAATCCCCCACCCCCCTCCCCTCTGAAGCCCTCAGTTTGTTTCCCAGAGTCCATAGTCTGTCATGGTTCATTCCCCCTTCTGTTTACCCCCCCCCCTTCATTCTTCCCTTCCTTCTCCTACTGATCTCCCTGCTATTCCTTATGTTCCACAAATGAGTGAAACCATAAGATAATTGTCTTTCTCTGCTTGACTTATTTCACTTAGCATTATCTCCTCCAGTCCCGTCCATGTTGCTGCAAATGTTGGGTAATTGTTCTTTCTGATGGCTGAGTAATATTCCATTGTATATATGGACCACATCTTCTTTATCCATTCGTCTGTTAAAGGGCATCTCAGCTCCTTCCACAGTTTGACTATTGTGGACATTGCTGCTATGAACATTGGGGTGTGTATGGCCCTTCTTTTCACTACATCTGTGTCTTTGGGGTAAATACACAGTAGTGCAATTGCTGTATCATAGGGTAGCTCTATTTTTAACTTTTTGAGGGACCTCCACACTGTTTTCCAAAGTGGCTATACCAACCTCTATTCCCACCAACAGTGTAAGAGGGATCCCCTTTCTCCACATCCTTTCCAACATTTGTTGTTTCTTGCCTTGTCCATTTTTGCCATTCTGACTTAAATGTCACTCTTTATATCAGTTTGTCTTTTTCAGATTGGAAGATATTTGCCTGATAGTCAATAACATCATCTGGGGATAAAAGCAGGTTCATAAATTGGTAGAGAAAGGAGAGTGGGCCCATTTGCAGCTGAGCAGTTATCAGTCTTGTCAGCCCTACTGTTCCCAGTGACATAGTATCAGTCTCCTTAGTATGGGCTGCACCATGAACAATAGTAATTTTGGTAGCAAGATGAATGGACTGTAATAAGGTAACAGGTGCTCATCGGCAACAGTAGCTCAAGAGAGGTTGAGAATCCTTGGGGTTTCCAGGTTGTGCCCACAATGTGGTAGACTCCAAAGGCATACCTGGTGTCATTGTAAATGGGGGCACTGTTCCCTTTTGCCAGTGTGCAAGCTCTAGTGGCAGCTGTGGGTTCAGTGGCCTGGGCTGATGTTACGTGGATGCAGAGCATGCCTTCAGTGGGTCAAGTGGGGAAACTGTGGTATAACAGTTACATTTTCCCGGGATTTTGTCTGAAAGAGCCATCAGGGGCACTTTGGTAGCTCAGTCAGTTGAGTGTCTGCCTTCGGCTCAGGTCAAGATCCCAGGGTCCTGGGATTGAGCCCCACACTGAGCTCCCTGCTCAGCGAGGAGTCGGCTTCTCCCTCTGCCCCTCCCCCTGCTCACTCGTGTGTGCACTCTCTCTCAAATAAATCTTAAAAAAAAAAAAAAAAAGCCATCATAAAGTTGAAGTAAGTTTGGGTTGTCTGAAGGGATATGTGAGAGATCTTATGGCTTTGAAACCATTTCTGTAGTTGCATGGCAGCCTTGGAATGGAGTGGGGCTCTCCCTCGTCGGGGAGAGGTAGTAGTATGGCGGGATTTAAAGTGTCACAACAATGTACAGTGATAGAGGGCCTGGTGAATAGGGCTTGTTCGTGGGTGCTCTGCCTCCATGTAGAGAGGGCCTGTGTCTTAGGAATGTTTCGTTGGCTTTTCTCAAATGTCCCCAAGATCTCAGCTGCAGCCTCTGAAGTGAGTATACTGTCCCAGCCAGCAATACCCTATCCTCCTCAGGATAACTGTGGGGGAGATGAAATTTTCTCTACCTTCTTAGGTTCTGTGGTTGCAGCCTGCAGGGTGAAGGGTCTAGTTCTTGCAGCTTGCACTGATCCTCTGCATGGCGGCCGCTGGTCATGCTTCTGTACACTTGGTGGTATTTACAGGTTACGGCTTCAGGTCAGTCATCCTCTTTCTTCCTTTTCTGGCATTCCAGTCTTCCGGAGTTTGCCTGGTAGTTAGCGGCTACAAACATGCATTTAAGGTTTTTCATAGGGTATAAGGCAGCAGGGAGATTATTATGATCAGTCTAAGCAGGATAATGTCCAGTGTTTGGAGTGCACCTTGAAGCCATCGTCCCCAAGACCCAAATCAATCAAAATCAAATAAGTCAAAGAAAGTCCACGTGGAAGAAGTCACCTTTTTAAGCCAAGCAGCTTGTTTTGTAATCTTATATAATTGAGTTTCAACATCCCTGGAAGTTAATCCAGGTACGGCAGGTGGTGTCGGCCACAGCACAGATGCCTCCTTGCATAGCTAAAAGATGAGCACAAGAACTATTCTATTCTCAAGAACAGCTTTGGTCAGAGAGTTGAAACAGCAGATTGTGCAATAACTTTATGAATTAAGGAGAAGTTCCTGATCATAGACTCATTTATTTTATCCCTAACCAGGTAAGTAGGAACCTACCAAAAGGGCTGAATCTTCAATTACAAAAGCCTCTTGGCAGGTTCTTTTTTTTTTTTTTTTTTAGTTTTTATTTTAATTCCAGTTGGCATACAGTGTAATATTAGTTTCAGGTGTGCACTATTGTGATTCCACACTTCCATACATCACCCGGTGCTCTTCATGACAAGTGCCCTCCTCCATCCCCATCACTTGTTCCCTTGTGCCCCACTGATCTCCCCTCTGGTCACCAGCCATGTGTTCTCTATAGTTAAGAGTCTGGTTCTTGGATTATCTCTCTCTCTCTCTCTCTCTCTTTTTCCCTCCTCTGCTTGTTTGTGTTGTTTCTTGAAGTCCACAAAGGAGTGAAATCATATGGTATCTATCTTTCTTTAATTAATTTCACTTAGCGTTATACTCACTAGATCCATCCATGCTGCAAATGGCAAGATTTCATTTTTTATGGCTCCGTAATATTCCACTGTGTGTATGTACCTCATCGTCTTTATCCATCAAATGATTTACCTAAATTTATCTAAATGATATATGGATAAACAGAATGTGTATATATATTTTTTCTCTTTGTTGATGGACATTTGGGTTGCTTCTGCTTTTTGGTTATTGTGAATAATGCTGCCGTGAACATGGGTGTACAGGCATCTGTTTAAACTCCTGCTTTCCATTCTTTTGAGTATATACCAAAGATTGGAATTGTGAGATCATGTGGTAATTCTGTGTTTAATCTGTTGAGGAAATGCATGACTGTTTTCTGTAGCCACTGCTTCATTTTACGTTCTTACCAGCAATGCATACGAGTTCTAATTTCTCCACATCCTTACCAACACTTGTGATTTTCTGGGTTGCTGGGTTTTGTTTTGTTTTTTTATAATAGCCATTCTCATGGGTTTGAAGTGGTATCTCATTATAGTTTTTTTAAGATTTTATTTATTTGTCAGAGAGCAGGAGCATATAAGCAGGGGGAGTGCTAGACAGAGGGAGAAGCAGGTTCCCCGCTGAGCAAGGTGCCCGATGCCAGACTCGATCCTGGGATCATGACCTGAGCTAAAGGCAGACACTTAGCTGACTGAACCACCCAGGCATCCCTCATAGTTTAGTTTTGTTGTGTTGTGTTGTGTTTGAGATTTATTTATTTGAGAGAGAGCAAGCAAGGAGAGTGGCAGAGGGAGAGAGAGAGAGAATCTCCAGCAGACTTCCCACTAAGCACAGAGCCCTGGAGCCCCTGTGCAGGACTGGATCCCAGGACCCTGAGATCATGACCTGAGCTGAACTCAAGGGTGCGCTGCTCAACTGACCGAGCCACCCAGATGCCCCTCATTATAGTTTTGATTTTCATTTCTATAATTAGTGATGTCAAGGATCTTTTCATGTATCTGTTGTCCATTTGTGTATCTTCTTTGGTCCTTTGTCCATTTTTTTAAACTGGATTGGTTTTTTGTTATAGTAGTTTGTATATTCTGGGTATTAGTCCTTTATCAGATATGATTTACACATATTTTCACCCATTCTGTGGGTGGCCTTTTCTCTCTCGATTGTGTCCTTTAATACACAGAAGTTTGTTGGTTTTTTTTTTTTTTAAGATTTTATTTATTCGACAGAGATAGAGACAGCCAGTGAGAGAGGGAACACAAGCAGGGGGAGTGGGAGAGGAAGAAGCAGGCTCATAGTGGAAGAGCCTGATGTGGGGCTCGATCCCATAACGCCGGGATCACGCCCTGAGCTGAAGGCAGATGCTTAACTGCTGTGCCACCCAGGCGCCCCTATTTTTTTCCTTTTGTTGCCTATGCTTTTGGTGTCACATCTAAGAATCCTTTGCCAAATCCAAGGTCACGAAGAATCATCCCTATGTTTTCTTTCAGGAGTTTGATGGTTTTTAGCTCTTATATTTAGGTCTTTGATCATTTGTTAATTTTTGTGTATGAGGTAGGGGATCAACTTAATTCTCTTGCATGTGGAAATCCAATTGTGACAGCATCATCTGTTGAAGAAACTGTGCTTTCCCCATTGAGTGGACTTGGCACCCTTGTCAAAAATCATTTGGCCATAAACGTATGGATTTATTTCATAACTCTCAGTTCTATTCCATTGGTCTATCACTTGTCTGTAGGCTAGTACCACAGTATTTTGATTACCGTAGCTTTGTAGTAAGCTTTGAAGTATGAGTCTTCCAGCTTCATTTTTTTCTGATTGATTGATTGGCTGCTTGGGTTGTATTACTTTGCTAGGGCTGCCATAACAAAATACTAAAGACTGGGGAGGAGGGGATTAAACAGATACTAATTTCCTTGCGTATCTGGTGGCTGGAAGTCCCAGATCCAAGGGTTGGCAGGTTTGGTTTCTCCTAAGAACTCTCTCCTTGGCTTGCAGAGGACTGTCCTCACACAGTCTCTCTCTGAGCCTGTGCCTCCCTGGTGTCCTGCCGTCTGTCCAAACCTGTTATAAGGACACCAGTCCTAGTAGACTAGGGCCCACCCTACAGGCCTCATTGCAATTTAGTTACCTTTTTAAAGGCCCTATCTCCAAATATGGTCACATTTTTGAGGTACTGGGGGTTTAGGACTTCAACATGCGAATTCTGGGGAACACAGCTGAGCCCAAGACATGGATTCCATGCAATTCCATATGAATTTGAGGATCAGCTTTTCTATTTCTGGGGGAAAAAATGGCTTTGGAATTTTAATAGGAGTGCACTGAATCTGTACATGGATTTGGGTAGTACTGACAAGTCTTCCAATTGATGAGCATGGGATATCTTTCCATTTATTTAAGTCTTTAAAAGCATTTTTTTTCAGAAGTGTTTTTTTAATTTTCAGGCAACAAGTCTTCTACTCATTGTTTATATTTATTCCGAGGTATTTTATTCTTTTAGGTTGTGATACTGTGATGGAATAAGAAATATATATTTGGTTTTTGTCCCCAATTCTTGGTACAAAAGTTTCTAAGACACTTGAAATTTCCTGAGTGGTAGGGGTGGAAGGACCATATTCTGTTATTCATTATAAGCCTCTTTCACCCTTACCTGAGTTTATGCTGATGAGGTCACTCTTGGGCTCATAGATAGTTAGGGGCTGGTTGCTAGAGCAACAAATCCTGTGATTTGGAAATTGCAGCATTCCTCCCCACCCCCGATCTCTGGGGAGGGAAGAGGGACTGGAGATTGTGTTTATCACCAACAGTCCCGTCAATGATTTGATCAACTGTGCCTACAGAATTGAATGGCCATAAACATTAAGTGATGTGGTTGGAAGAGCTTGGTGACTATATGGTGGGAAGGTGGTACATAGCAAACTCTGGGACAGAAGCTCCCAGGACCCTGCTCAGGACCCTACACACCTCAGCCTATGTACCTCTTCATCTGGCTGTTCACTTGCACCCTTTATAATAAACCAGTTTTAGTAAAGGTTTTTTTCTCCAAGTTATAGGAACCGTTACAGCAAATTATTGAACCTAGGGAGGGGATCGTGGGAGGCCCCAATTTATAGCCAAGTTAGACAGAAGTGTGGGTAACTTGGGACCCCACTACGTGTGATTGGCATCTGAAGTTGGGGAAACCTTATGGGACTGAGCTTTTCACCCGTGGTGTCTGCTAACTCTGAGTGGTTCGTGTCAGGACTGAATAAAATTGTACAACACCCAGTCGTTACCTGCGGAGAATTGGTGAGTGTGGAAAACCCACACATGGGTGTTACTATAAATAGAATTGCATTCTTAATTTCTTTTAAAAAACTGTTCATAAATGGTCTATAGAAATGCAACTGATTGTGTGATGATCTTTTACTCCACAATTTTCCTGAATTTGTTTATTAGCTCTCGTAGCTTTCCTGTGCATTCCTTGGGATTTTCTATGTATAGGATTATGTCACCTGCAAATAGATTTTTACTTTTTCATTTCCAATTTGGATGCCTTCTATTTCTTGTCTAGTTGTTCTGGCTGGAACGCCAGGCTGTGTTACAAAGCAGTGGTGAAAGCAGGCATCATTGTCTCATTTGTGAAATTATAGGAAAAGCTTTCAATCTTTTTTTTTAAGATTTTATTGATTTGAGAGAGAGAAAATGAGTGGGGGGAGGGGCAGAGACAGAGAGAGAAGCAGACTCCCCGCCAAGCAGGGAGCCCCTCCCGACTCGGGGCTTGGTTCCAGGACCCTGAGATCATGACCTGAGCTGTGTGAAGGTAGAGGCTTCACCGACTGAGCCACCCAGGCGCCCCTCTCTTGTTTATTTTAATAACTTTATTTTTGGTTGAAAACCTCTGGGGCATTCTTTAGGTTTCCGGACCTATGGTTTAAATATTTCAAATACGATCTAAACACAGTGAATACTTTGTAAATAGAAGTTGAAGTTTCCTCATTGTAATGACGTGTAGTCTGTTGGGTTAGCTCAAAATAGCTGTGTTCTTTCGTTCTCCGTTCATCGTAGCCGTCCAGTCCTCATCTGAAGGACGGTCCCTGGTGTTTTGGAATTCTAGCTCCAGGGCGCAGCGCTTCCTTGGGTTGGTAGAATCTTTGCAAAGTGTTCCTTTCTGCCCGCTGTCCTTGGACCCCACAACCTTCCTGTGCAACAATGGCCTCGCAGCGTCTCTGAACCTCCCAGAATTGTGTTGTTTCCATGTGCATCAGAGCTGTGAGAGTGTTTTCAGAAAGTGAGCTAGGAGCTGGTCCTAAAGCGGGAGAGATTGCCTGAAAGACTGCAGTGCCCCCAGCGAAGGGAACAGGTGCATTTTTTCCTGGCTAAGGGCTGGGAGCTGGCTGCGCCGATTGTCACGTGGGATGCAAGGGTAAGAGCCGCTGAGCGCACGCAGGTGTCCGATGAGTGAGGGTCCCCTTGTTGCTCACTCCCCTCCCGGGACCCCTCTCCCTGCACAACCCCTGTACTTGCCCGGAGACTTCCTGGAAGACGGAGTCAAAGGCCGTTTCTCAGGGGTGTCTGACTTTGCACGTCAGACTCTGCGTCTGCCTGGGGGCTCTTCGTGTATTGGCCAAGGCAGGCCTCTCTGAAGAAGACGTTTTCATTTTACCTAAAGCTGTGATGATTCATTCAACTCTTGCTTCTCGAGGTCGAGGCCCTGGGAACGCGGTCCGACTGACGACGAGCGTGTATTTACCAAGCAGCTACGATGCTGGGCCTGCTCCCGCGTGATCTCTGCACCTCCTGTCCTCTGATCCTCACCACAAACCTACGAGTATTTACTCCTTACTGAAGTATAGCGGACACACAATGTTAGATGAGTGTTGGGCGCACCACATAGCGATCCCACAACTGTGTGTGCTACGCTGAGCTCACCGCAAGCCCAGCGCCCGTCTGTCCCCATGCAGCACTATTACAATACCGTTGGCCCTAGTCCCTGTGCTGTCCCTCTCACCCCGCGACTCACTCATTCCATACCTGGGAGCCTGGACCTCCCGATCCTCTTCACCCGTTGCTTTCCCCGGCCCCCTTCCCTCTGGCAACTACCATTTTGTTCTCTGTATTTATTTTTCTTTGTTTCTTTTCTTTCTGTGTTCATTTGTTTCTTTAGATTCCACATATAAGTGAAATCATATGGTATTTGTCTTTCTCTGACTTCTCTCACTTAGCGTAATACTCTCCAGGTCCATCCATGTCACAAATGGCAAGATCTCGTCATGGCTGAGAAATACTACGTTGTATATGTACCGCATTTTCTTTATCCAGTCAGCTATTGATGGACCCTTAGGCTGCATCCGTATCTTGGCTGTTGTAAATCATGCGGCAGTAAGCATAAGGCTGCATGTAGCTCTTCAAATTAGTGTGTTTGATTTCTTTGGGTAAATACCAATACTTTGGAATTACTGGATTGTGTGGTAGTTCTGTTTTTAATTTTCGGAGGGGCCTCCATACTGTTTTCCACACTGGCTGCACCAACTCACATCCCCACCAACTGTGCAGGAGGGCTCCCTTTTCTCCACATCCTCGCCCACGCTTGTTGTTTCTTATCTTTTTGCTTCTAGCCATTCTGACTGATGTGAGGTGATATCTCCTTGTAGTTTTCATTTGCGTTTCCCTGATGATGAGTGATGTTGGACATCTTTTCGTGTGTCTGTTGGCCACCTGGATGTCGTCTTTGGGAAAATGTCTATTCAGATCCTCTGCCCATTTTTAATCAGATTAGTTGCTTTTTTGGTGTTGAGTTGTATAAATTCCTTATGTATTTCAGATATTAACCACTTATCAGATATATCATTTACAGATATCTTCTCCCATACAGTAGGTCGTCTTTTCATTTTGTTGATGGTTTCCTTCACTGTGAAAAGTTTGTTTTGATGTAGCCCCAATAGTTTATTTTTGCTTCTGTTTCCCTTGTCTGAGGAGACAGATCCATAAATATGTTGCTAAGGTCGATGTCAAAGAAGTTGCTGCTTGTGGTGTTTTTGTTTTTAGAAGTTTTATGGTTTCAGGTCTCACCTTTAGATCTTTCATCCATTTTGAGTTTATTTCTGTGTTGGTGTAAGAAAGTGGTCTGGTCTCATTTTGCATGAAGCTGTCCAGTTTTCCCAACACCATGTATTGAAGAGCCTGTCTTTTCCCCATTGTATATTATTGCCTCCTTTGTCGTGGATTAATTGACCATATAAACATGGTTTATTTCTGGACTCTCTGCTCCACCGATCTATATTTTTGTGCCAGCTCTGTACCGTTTTGCTCTAGTACGGTTTTTCTTTCCATTTGTTTGTGTCATCCTTAATTTCTTTCATCGGTGTTTCATATTTTTTAGAGTACAAGTATATTACATCCTTGGTTAAATTTATTTCTAGGTATTTAGTTTTTTTGATGCAGCTATAAATGGCATCGTTTTCTCAATTTCTTTCTGCTACTTTGGTATTAATGTATAGAAACACAAAGTTCTGTATACTAATTTTGTATTCTGCAACTTTACTGAATTCGCTTATCAGTTCTAATAGTTTTTTGTGGAGTCTTTAGGATTTCTAGTATCATATCATCTGCAAATAGTGACAGTTTTACTTCTTTCTTACCAATTTGGATGCCTTTTCTTTTTCTTGACTGATTTCTGTGGCTAGGACTTCCAGTACAATGTTGAATAAAAGTGGTAAGAATGAACATTCTTGTTTTGTTCCTGTTCTTGGAGGAAAAGTTTTGTTTTTTGCCCATCGAGTATGATGGTAGCTGTGGGTTTACATATATGGCCTTTAT
Organism: Ursus maritimus; assembly: GCF_017311325.1. Classification (NCBI taxonomy): domain Eukaryota; kingdom Metazoa; phylum Chordata; class Mammalia; order Carnivora; family Ursidae; genus Ursus; species Ursus maritimus. The sequence goes on along the minus strand of NW_024425230.1, from coordinate 22,445,001 downwards.
TATATTGAGGTATGTTTCCTCTAGATACACTTTAAGAGTTTTCATCATGAACAGATGTTGAATTTTGTCCAGTGCTTTTCTGCATCTATTGAGATGATCATGGTTTTTATTTTTTATTCTATGTATGTATGTAAGTAAGTAAGTAATCTCTATGCCCAATGTGGGCTTGAATTCACAACCCCAAGATCAAGAGTCACATGTTCTACCAACTGAGCCAGCCAGGTACCCTGAAGATGATTTTTTAATGTGTTGTTGAGTTTATCTTGCTTTTCTTGAGGATTTTTGCATCTATGTTCATCAGAGCTATTGGCCAGTAATTGTCTTTTCTGTGCTGTCTTTGGTTTTTATATCAGGGTGATGTTGATCTCATAGAATGAATTTGGAAGTTTTCCTTCTATTTTTGGCATAGTTTGAGAAGAATAGCTATTAATCTTCTTTAAATGTTTGGTAGATATCACCTCATATCTGTCAGAATGGCTAAAATCAACAACACAAGAAACAACGATGTTGGCGAGGATGTGAAGAAAGGGAAACCCTCCTACACTGTTGGTGGGAATACAAACTGTGCAGCCACTCTGGAAAACAGTATGGAGGTTCCTCAAAGCCAAAAATAGAACTACCCCATGATACAGCAATCACAGTGGGTATTTACCCAAAGAATACGAAAACACTAATTCAAAGGGATACATGCACCCCTACATTTATAGCAGCAATATCTACAATAGTCAAGTTATGGAAACAGCCCAAGTATCCACTGACTGATGAATGGATGAAGAAGATGTGGTGTATACGTACAATGGAGTATCATCTCACCATTTGCAACAACATGGATGGAGCTTATAATGTGAAGTGAAATAAGTCAGCGAAAGACAAATACCATAAGATTTCACTCATGTGAAATTTAAGAAACAAAGAAGCAAGGGAAAAAGGAGAGAAACTAAGAAATGACTCTTAACTATAGAGACCAAACAGGGATACTGGAGGGGAGGTGGGTGGGGGATGGGGGTAGGTGATGGGGATTAAGGAGCTCACTTGTGAGCAGCAGACAATTAACTGACTGAGCCACCCAAGCGCTCCTCAAGGCACTATATATATATATATTTTTGATAATTTTTATCTGGATGATCTGTCCATTGATACAAGTGTGGTATTAAATGCTCCTTGTATTTCTGTACGGTGGTATGTAAATTCTCCTAATTGTATTACTGTCAATTTCTCATATAATGTTTGTTAATATTTCCTTTTATGTATTGAGATGCTCCTATGTGGGGTGCATAGCTATTTGCAACTGCTATATCCTCTCGTAGGGTTGATCCCTTCATCATTACCTAATGCCCTTCTTCGTCTCTTGTTACAGTCTGTTTTAAAGTGGATATTGTTGGATACAAGTATTGCTACCAAGGCTTTTTCCCCCCCCACTTCCATTTGCACAGAATCTCTTTCTCCATCCCTTCACTCTTGGTCTATATATGTCTTTAGGTCTGAAGCGAGTCTCTTGTATGCAGCATACAGATGGGTCTTGTGTTCTTGTTGTTTTTAATCCATTCAGTTAGCTATGTTTTGATTGGAGCATTTAGACCATTTACATTCAAAGTCATGATTGAATGGTGCACTTACTGCTGCTCTGTTGTTTTTGCAGCTCTTCTCTTTCCTTGTGATTGAGGACTTTCTTTAGTGTTATGCGTGGCTTACTCTCTCTATTTCTTGTGTTTCTATTATAGGTTTTTGGCTGTGGTTACCATGAGGTTCCCAAATAACAGCCTAAGTATACAGCAGTCTATATTAAGTTGATGGTCATTTAAATTTGAACACATAGTAAAGAAACTACATTTTTACCTCTTCTTCCACATTTTATGTATATGTTCTCATAATTTACATCATTTTACTAACTTTTTGGATATAATTGATTTTACTGCTTTTGTATTTTATCCTTTATATTAGCTTTATAAGTGATCTGCTCCCTTTACTGTAGGTTTGCTTTTACTCACAAAGTATTTTCCTTTCATAATTTTCATCTAATTATGGCCTTCTCTTTTTCCTTTTAAAGAAGTCACTTTCACATTTTTTATAAGAGTTGAACTCTTCCAACTTTTGTCTGGGAAGCTCTGTATCTCTCCTTCCGTTCTGAATGATGACCTTGCCAGGTAGAGTGTTCATGGCTGTAGGTTTTTCCCTTTCAGCACTGTGAATATATCATGCCACTCCTGTCTGGCCTGCAAAGTTTGTGGTGAAAAATCAGCTGATGACCGTATGGGGTTTCCCTTGTACATAACCCTTGTACATAAGTTCTCTCCTGGTGCTTTGGAAATTCTCTTTTTCATCTTTTAATCTTTGGTGGTTTAATTATTATGTGTCATGGTGAGACCTCCTTGGGTTTACCTTGTTTGGAGCTCTCTGTGCTTCCTGGATCTGAATGTCTGTTTCCTCCCCCAGCGTGGGGAAATTTCCAGCTATTATTTTTTCAAATAGTTTTTTCTGTCCCCCCCACCCCACCCCTCTCGGAATGTTTGCTTGCTTTATGGTGTCCAAGAGCTCCCTTAACCTATCCTCATTTTTAAAAATTCTTTTTAGTTTTTGCTGTTCAGCTTGGGTGCTTTTCATTACCCTCCCCTTCAGATTGCTGGTCTGTTCTTCTGCATCCTCTAATCTATTGTCGATTCCCTCTAGTGTATTTTTCATTTCTTCTACTCTGGTTCTTAAAAATATTTCCTCTTTGTTGACGTTCTTCCTGGGTTCATCCACTCTTCTCTCCAGTGAGCATCTTAATGACCATGACTTTGAATTCTTTATCACGTAGATTGCTTATCTCCATTTCATGTCATCTTTTTCTGAGGTTTTGTCATGTTCTTTTGTTTGGAGCATATTCCTCATTTTGCTTGACTTTATTGTGTCTATAAATTAGGCAGAACAGCTACTTCCCTTAAAACTGAAGATAAGGTTTTGTGTAAGGTTGTCCCCTGTATGGACTGCGTGTACCTGGTGACTTCGGCTGGCTTGCTAATGCTGTGGCTGGTATTGGCTGGAGGGCCCAGGGAATTCTGTGCTGGGGCTGCCCTGGTGGGACGGCAGGAGCTGAAGTGGGCATGGTCCAGGTTGATTCCGGGGCTTTTCATACAGAGGGCACCCGGGCAGGCCAACCGAAGCTGAAGTGGGTTGTTCCAGGGCACTCTGCCTTGGGGGCCCCTGGCAAGTCACCTGGAGCTGAAGTGGTGTGGGCCTGGCGTGTTCTGGGGTACTTTGTGCTTGTGTGACCTTGGTGGGATACAGCTGCCGTGAGCACTGACCAGGGATGTCCTGGTGTGTACCATGCTGGGGCAGCCTTGGCGGGGTGGCTGTGGCTGGTGTGGGCTAGGTGTCTGGGGCTCACTGAGGCAGTAAGCCAGTTAGGGTTCCCAGACCCTGCTCGTGTCTGTGCTGTCAAGGTGGAGGGGGACATAAACCACGGTGCTCACCAGCCCCTCCAGCCAGGGGAGAGTTCCAGCAGCTCCCTGGCCATTTGGTGGAGTGTTGGGGTTTGATTATTTCTATTCTATTTCTTTTATTTTGTTTGCTTTTTAAGGATTTTATTGTTAAGATTTTATTTATTTGTCAAAGAGAGAGCACAAATGGGGAGCGGCAGGCAGAGGGAGAAGCAGCCTCCCTGCTGAGCAGGGAGCCCAGTGTGGGACTCGATCCCAGGACCCTGAGATCATGACCTGAGCAGAAGGCAGACTCTTAACTGACAGAGCCACCCGGGTGCCCCTTCCACGGCTTTTTTTTCCCCCCTGTGCCTCAGGGCAGACGAAACTGCTCACAGTCCCTTAGACCTGTCCCTCCCCCCGCAGCTGGCAGTGGGGGGGGGGGGATTCCCTTTGGTACCGTGTCTCTGTCTCTCGTGCTGTTCTCTGTGTGGTCTCTCTGTTGTACAGAAGCTGTTCGATCCGCCCACAGCCCCTCAGGAGAACTCGCTCTGTGAGTAAGTGTAGATTCGGTCCGCGGAGTCCGCGAGAGCTCGGGGTTTTCCTACGTCGCCATACAACCAGTTGGTGCTTGAACTGCGGCAAACGCCCAGCCCCGCTTAGCCCGCAGGCACCACTGCCTCTGAGGCGAAGCGATCAGAAACTTCCAGCTGCAAATAACAGTCAAAGAAAAGACAAAGCCGTGTCGCATTGAATTTAGGGTGCAGGGATCTGGTGGACAGATGTTGTCAATGAAACTGACAGTGAAATGATGCTCTCCCCCAGGAGTTAGAAGTAGAAGTAACAGCTGTAGGAAACATCAGGTCCAAGAGAGGACACTGCGGAGCTTAGGACTGAATCCGTCCACTCAGCGATACAATTTGTGATCTCTCAATTTTCATGCTTGCTAGAATTTGGGGTATTTTGTAATTTTCTATCACAAGGTTTCACAAACCTCGAAACTAAAGCATAATGGGTACATAAGAATATACAAAAACAGCTTTTAGAGCCCCAAGAAGATTCCAGTTTTTCCTTTGGTTAAAAATTGACTGCTAGGAGCTAAGGAGTGAGAAAGTATGTATGAATGGATGGACAGATGAATGGATATAAATACTTAAAACTTACATGGATTCATTAAAGTACAATTTTGGACTTTCACCCAACAAATTCAGCTAGCAAAGCATGTTACAGGTTAAAACTATTTTCCTTCTTAAAGGAATGCAAATTTGCTTCTTTTTAACTTTCAGAATTGTTTTGAACCATTCAAACAGACGGCACATTCGCACGGTTCACCATTCCAACCATGCAAATGAGCTTGCGGGGCGTGCCTCCCTCCAGCTCCTGACCTTGAGCCCCCTGGTCCCCCTTTCTGCACAGAGGAACCCTGTCGTCAGTTTCTCGTGTAGCCTGGAGATGTTACATGTACATGTTGTGGGTTTGAAAGTGTGTCCCTACGTTATGTCGTACCCCCTTCCTTCAAGGGCCGGAGCTTGCTTCCCTCCCCTTGAGAATGGGCTGGACTTGATGGCTCACTTAGAGCTCCTAGAACCTGACCGCTGTAACTTCTGTGCCAAGGTCGTAAAAATGCTTTGTGACTTTCTCCTTTCTCTCTCAAATCACTGGCTCTGATAGAAGCCAGCTGCCCTGTTGCTAAGACACTTGAGCAGTGTTTTGAGAGGTCCCTCTGGTGAGGAACTGAGGCCTCCTGGTGAGAGCAATGCGAGAAAGTCCTTTTGGAAGTGCACCCCCAGCCCCAGTCAAGCTTCCGGCAGACTGCAGCCCAGCACAACTTACTTTTTTTTAATGGAGATAAAATTCACATACCATAAAATTTGCCTATTTATTTATTTATTTTTTGTTATGTTAGTCACCATACAGTACATCCCCGGTTTCCGATGTAAGGCTCGATGATTCACTAGTTGTGTATAACACCCAGTGCACCATGCAATACGTGCCCTCCTCACTACCCATCACCAGCCTATCCCATTCCCCCACCCCCCTCCCCACTGAGGCCCTCAGTTTGTTTCTCAGAGTCCATAGTCTCTCATGCTTCATTCCCCCTTCTGATTACCCCCCTTTCTTTATCCCTTTCTTCCCCTACCGATCTTCCTAGTTCTTATGTTCCATAGATGAGAGAAACCATATGATAATTGTCTTTCTCTGCTTGACTTATTTCACTTAGCATTATCTCCTCCAGTGCTGTCCATGTTGCAGTAAATGTTGAGAACTCATTCTTTCTGATAGCTGAGTAATATTCCATTGTATATATGGACCACAACTTCTTAATCCAGTCATCTGTTGAAGGTCATCTTGGTTCCTTCCACGATTTAGCTATTGTGGACAATGCTGCTATGAACATTGGGGTGCATATGGCCCTTCTCTTCACTACATCTGTATCTTTGGGGTAAATATCCAGTAGTGCAAAAATTTGCCCTTTTAAAGTGTAAATACAGTTGACCCTTCAACAACACAGGTTTGAACAGTGTGGGTCCCCTTATATGGAGATTTTTACCATACAGAACTGTAAATGTGTTTTCTTTTCCTTGGGATTGTTTTAATATTTTCTCTAGCTTGCTTTATTGTAAGAATACAATGTATAAAATAAGTGTTAACTGTTGATGTTATCAGGAAGGCTTCCAGTTAGAATAGGCAATTAGCAAAGTTTGGGGGAGTTAAGAGTTACATGGGGATTCTCGATTTCATGGGGGTTGGCACCCCTAACCCTCCCATGGCTCAAGGGTCAGCCATATAGTGTTTTTTTTTTTTTTTTAAAGACTTTATTTATTTATGTGACAGAGAGACAGCCAGCGAGAGAGGGAACACAGCAGGGGGAGTGGGAGAGGAAGAAGCAGGCCCCCAGCGGAGGAGCCTGATGTGGGACTCGATCCCGGAACGCCAGGATCATGCCCTGAGCCGAAGGCAGACGCTTAACGACTGCGCTACCCAGGCGCCCCCATATAGTGGTTTTTAGTCTGTCCACAAGGGTGTGAATCTGAGGATTTGTACCAATACTCCCAGGGAAGAGGTTTTTCACATTGGGGGAATCCCAAGTCTCCAAAGACAGCCTTGCAAGTGGAGTTTTCCCGGCAGACAGGTCACAAAACGACAGTTCTATGTAAATGAGGCTTTTAAGGACCTCCAACCCCAGACTTCTCCCCCTCCTCCCGCCCCATTGTCTGCCAAGCTGTGACGGGAGCTATTGGTTTCCAAGAGCATCTCCGAGCTGGTGAGAGAGGATGGGAATAGGACAAGTTAAATTGCCACAAACCTCACTCTTCTTACAGAGATTTAGATTACTTCCATCCCTTGGTTCATTTCTAGAGTTCTGAAAAGTTGATTCTGACAACTTTGCTGGTTTTCTTACTGTCCCTATGAAGGAGAGAATTTGGGGGGGGGGTGTCTTTATTTCCATTTTCACTGATGTCACTCCCTGGTCAACATCTTGCCTATTGCCACAGGAGGGACACTGAACTAGGACCACCCCACTAAGCCACTCCCAAATTCCTGGCCTACAGAAACAGATAATAAATGTTTGTTTTGTATTAAATTGCTAAGGGTTTGAGTAATTTGTTATACAACAGTTGATTACCATATGCAAAAAATGCAAAAAATACATATTTCTCCCCCTCTTTTGAAAGTTTTTATTTATTTAATCTCTACACCTCATGGGGGGGCTCAAACTCAAGACCCCATGATCAAGAGTCGCATGCTCTTCTGAGCGAGCCAGCCAGGTGCCCCTCTTCCCTTTTTAATACACATTAAAGTGTACTATACACCGTGTTCTGCACTTTTATTCACTTAGTGTAAATGTTCTTTTTTTGTCATATGGGTGCCAAGGAGTCTTTCCCGTTCTTTCTTTATGGCACTTTGAGCTTCCATCATGCATGTGTTTGGCCAATAGCATGGGATGGATAGGTGTCTCTTCATTTAACAATGGCCTGTTAAGATTGTGTCCAGTCTTGTGTTCTTTCAAACAACATGGGGACGAACAGCCTAGCATATGCAATATTTCTCTGATGTGTAGAAAATTTTCATGTCTCATTTTGCATTTTCCTTCAAAGTTGGGCTTTTATGTTTTGTTTTGTAAAAATGGAAACCTGGAACAAACCAGTTGAAACCCTAAGAATAGGATTTTAACTCACTGGACAGGAAGTCCAGAAATCGGTGTAGCAGGTCAGTGCTGACACTGAAACCCCAGCTTTCTTCCATCCTTCAGCACTGGAGCCTAAGGTAGCTTCATCCTTGGGCCGGTAGCAGTATGGCTGCAGCAGCTCCAGGTGTCACATTTAGACCCAGCCCGCCTAGAGGAAAAAGTGAGTGTCTCTTCCCATGGCCTTCTGGTGGGATTGAGAACCTTACTCAGAATGGCCCCTGCAGACTTCTCCTTGTGGCTTCCTGGGTAGAACAGGGTCACGTGTCCAAGCCTGAAGCAGGTGGTGGGTATGGGATAAGCACCTCGAGGGTGTGAACCACACTGTCAGTAAAGCAAAGATGGGGGCCCTCCTGTGGGCAATAAGGGTCAACATTAAGCCTCACCTTGGAGCTTTGTTTTAAGGGTCTTGATATCACAGTACGAGGACAGCATTAGTCAGACATCCCGGGACGACGGTTATACAGGATCCCACTGGAGAAAATCTTCTGAAATCTCTACCAAGAAAAGACTTCTAGACCACTGGCTTATTTTTGTCTTTATCATTATTGAACTGATGCTGTTTCGTTTTTACTTTGGCCGCTTGGAAACTCCAAGCTAAATTTGCTACGCACTTGTAGGAATTATGGGACCTATTTTACCCTTGCATTAGCTTGTTTTATTTACATATTTAATCCTGAGTGAAATTCTGGGACTACAAGTTCTTGGAATGGAGAGTGTTAACAATGTTTTCAACTCTGGATTTTCAAAAGTTATTCTTTTTTTTTTTTTTTTAAGATTTTTATTTATTTATTTGACAGAGACAGGCAGTGAGAGAGGGAACACAAGCAGGGGGAGTGGGAGAGGAAGAAGCAGGCTCCTAGCGGAGAAGCCTGATGTGGGGCTTGATCCCAGAACACTGGGATCAGGCCCTGAGCCGAAGGCAGACGCTTAACGACTGTGCCACCCAGGCGCCCCTCAAAAGTTATTCTTGAGGGAGACCCGAGTCTTCCTTATTTACAAAGTAATTTGGAAGGAAATTTTTTTTCCTTCTGAAACAATTTTCCCATTGGGAGTTCCATCCCACCTGAGTGCAGTGATCTGTGACTAGGTCCGTGGCCAAATTGCTTGGTGCTATTGTGGATTATTTATGCTGAACCATGAACTAAGGGGCTAGTCTCATGCGAGGCCAGTCTCGGTCCTGAAGGAAACATCGCCAATGCCTGAAAATCTTCAGATAAGTTCTTAAAGCATTCCTCTGATTTTTAGAGGCTGGGCAGTCTACCCTCCGTTGGTGTGCTTTGCACCCAGGACTCCTTTCTCGTTTAGTGACCCGACCACCGACCACCGGGCTAAGCTGCCTCGATAGCCCCCAGGCCCCTCCTGCATTGTCCTCTGCTTGCAGTGTTGGTTTTGGCCCGCAGGTGAATGCTCTTGGTTCCTGACGGCTGAGAGCGTCTCTTTCCTTCTCTAGATCAAATAGGATCTATTCCATGGGACAAGAATGGGGCCTTTGGGAGAGCTGGGGTTTGGGGCGTTGGTAAGGGGGTTGGTGAGAGGAAATGGGAAGACTGGAGGTGGGATGGGTGCAGGGCCCATTCATTTATCAACGAAAGCATCTGTCCATTCACGCTCCTCAAACATCAATGCATACGTGATGTGAAATGTTGGGCTCAGGAGCAAACTGTCAGGAAAGAATTCTTGAGACGTCTTTGGTGCAGAAAAGGTGTTTTTTTTTTTTTTTTTTTTAAGTGACTCAGAAGCCTCTTCTTCCACATCAGTGATTTCTTTGAAGAAATGGGAGAGCAAAACTGTTTCCTACGATCCTGTGACCTTTTCCTCTCCCTTAGGGGAAGGTTCAGCTCGAGTGAGGTGGGCAGACAGAACTTGGTCTTTGTCCAGGTTGGTAACTTTGGCTTCTATTTAAAATTTAATTGGTGGGCCTCTCTCTCTTACCGAGGGGCACACTAGCCAGGCTCGCGGGCCACTCACTGTCCTTCCCCGGGGGAGCTCTGTGCTGTGTGAGGCTGCTCAGCCGGAGGTGGGAGATCTGGAACATGCGCCTGGGTCTGCTGTTCTCCTGTCCTAGACGTCCCCAGGGGTCCCAGTCCTGGTCCACAGATTGGTCTTTGTCCAGGTTGGTAACTTTGGCTTCTATTTAAAATTTAATTGGTGGGCCTCTCTCTCTTACCGAGAGGCACACTAGCCAGGCTCGCGGGCCACTCACTGTCCTTCCCCGGGGGAGCTCTGTGCTCTGTGAGGCTGCTCAGGCCGGAGGCGGGAGATCTGGAACATGCTCCTGGCTCTGCTGTTCTCCTGCCCTGGACGTCCCCAGGGGTCCCAGGCCTGGTCCACGGCCGCCACGTGAACCCCAGCAGCCAGGGACCCTAATGCCCTTCCACTGTCCCCTCCCCACCTCACCCTTGACTACTTCAAGCCTTATGTCCTGTCCATGGAGCTAACCTGGCATGGGCTCCATATGGAGTCCTGCGTCAGTTTCTGGCTGGCTGCCCGGCTCTGTGTCCACGGGCCCTCAGACCCGGGGCAGAATTTGCACTGGTCGTCTGTCCCGGCCAGTCGGCTGCGTCTCCCCTTTCCCTAATTCGGTGACTCAAATCTAGTCTGTTGTTCAGATGTCAGACCTCAGGACTTTGCAATTGCAAAAGCAATCCAATGAGGCAAGTTCGTGGGACCCCCGGAGAAGCACAGGCAGGTGCGAAAGCTCCAGGGGGAGCCTTAGCCTCCGGAAATGCGGAGATTCGCGCTGTAAGTGGCCCACGTGTCTCACGCGAATCTGCCCCTTTCCCCCAAAATGGGTCATTCCATGTACACTGTTCTTCAACCTGTTTTCACTTAACAACGCAGTCTTGGTGTCCAGTTTCACCGAATAATTTTCTAAATCATTTTTAGTGGCTGCAAAGAACTCTATTTGGAATCACAGGAAACTTTGCTTCTTAAAGACAGTCACCTGCTGTGGGCGTTTTTGGTGGCTTCTAATTGTTCAACCTCAGAGACACGGAGGCAGAGAGTGCCTGGGAGAGTACCGTGGCGCCCACCTGCTGCCTCGTGCTGTGTGCCAGGCCCCGCCCCCTGCTAGCCCCACCCCTCCCCAGCCAGCCCCGCCCCTGTGCCCCGCCCAGCCAGCCTCGCCCTCTCCCTCCCCCACGCCCCGCCCCCCGCCCGTCCGGGTCTGGGCACGTTGTCTTGTGTCTTACAGGTGAAATTGGCGATTCGCTTTCTTTTGATGATCTCTGCCTCTTCCGCTGTGTCTTTCCCACTGTGAGATGGTAAAGACACTTTCTTCATGGTTTCTTCTATTCCTATGCTTATTGTTCATTTTAGTTTATTTTTAAACTGAAGTGTAGTTAACGTACAGCGTCATCTCGGATTCAGCGCACAGCACGTTAATCCGGCCATTCTACACGGCGCTCGGTGTGAGTGCGCCCACCGCCCAAGGCACTGGCCTTGCTGTGCTGGTGTCTCTATTCCCCATGCCCCGCTTTTCATCTCCATGAATTATTTATTTTATGAGTGGAAGTTTTCACCTCGTGATGCCTTTACTCTATTTGCCCCTCCCTCTCTGGCAACCGCCGGCTCTCCGTATTTAAGAGAACTCCGTTCCCGGAGTTTCTGTTCGCTTGTTTGGTTTTGGAGATTCCACAGAATGGAACCATATGATGTTTGTCTGTCTGACGTATTTCACTTAGCACGATGCACTCCAGGTCCGTCCATGTTGTCACAAACGGTGGTCAGGATTTTGTTAATGTGTGTTTTTAAAAGATTTTATTTATTTGAGAGAGAGGGAGAGAGAGAGAACGAACACGAGAGAGAACGAACACGAGAGAGAACGAACACGAGAGAGAGAGAGAACGAGAGAGAGGGAGAGAGAACGAGAGAGAGAGAGAGAGAACGAGAGAGAGAGAGAGAATAGGAGCCAGGGGAGGGGCAGAGGGAGAAGCAGACTCCCCGCTGAGCACAGAGCCCCACTTGGGGGCTCCATCCCAGGACCGAGATCATGATCTGAGCTGAAGTCCTCTGTCTCCCCGCCCCCCTTTTTAAAGATTTCATTTATTAGAGAGCATGACCAGAGGGAGGGGTGAAGGGATAGGGAGAAGCAGACTCCCTGCTGAGCAGGGAGCCTGACGTGGGGCTTGATCCCAGGACCCTGAGATCTCGACCTGAGCTGAAGGTAGACACTTAACTGACGGAGCCACCCAGATGCCCTCACATTAGGTCTTTAATCCATTTTGTTTATTTTTGCATATGGTGTAAGAAAGTGACCCAGTTTCATTCTGCATGTAGCTGTCCAGTTTTCCCAGCACCATTTGTTGAAGAGACTATCTTTTCCCCATTGTATATTATTGCCTCTTTTATCGTAGATTAATTTACCATTAGGTGTGGGTTTATTTACAGGCTCTCTGTCCTGTTCTGTTGACCTATGTTTCTATTTTGGTGCCAGTACCATACTGTTTTAATTATTAGAGCTTTGTAGTAATACAGGACTGTGATACCTCAAGCTTTGTACTTCTTTCTTTCAAGATTGCTTTGGGTATTCAAGGTCTTTTGCGGTTCCATACAAATTTTAGGATTACTTGTATTCTGTGAAAAATACTATTAGTATTTCCATAGGGATTGCATTAAATCTGTAGATTGCTTTGAGTAGTATGGGCATTTTAAATATATTCGTTTTTCCAATCCATGACCATGATATATCTTTCCCTTTGTTTGTGTCATCTTCAACTTCTTTCACCAGTGTTTTATAATTTTCAGAATACAGGTCTTTCACCTCCTTGGTTAAATTTATTCCTAGATATTTCATTCTTTTTGGTGCAATTGTAAATGAGATTTTTTTCTTAGTGTCTCTTCTGCTATTTTGTTGTCAGTGTATAGAAATGCAACAGATTTCTGTACACTAATTTTGTATCCTGCAACTTTACTGAATTCATTTGTCCGTTCTAATAGTTCTTTGGTGAAGTATTTGGGGTTTTCTATATATAATATCATGTCCTCTGCAAATAGTGACGGTTTTACTTCTTTGTAACCCATTTGGATGCCTTTTATTTCTTTTCTTGTCTGATTGCTGTGGCTACGACTTCCAGTGCTATGTGGAATAAAAGTGTGAGAGTGGTATCCTTGTCTCATTGCTGATCTTAGGGGGAAAGCTCTCAGCTTTTCACCTTCGGGTATGATGTTAGCCGTGGGTTTCTCCTGTATGGCCTTGATTATGTTGAGCGTTTTCATCATGAATGGATGTGTTTTGTCAAATGTTTTTTCTGCATCTATTGAGACGATGGTTGTTCTCCTTGGTCTTGTTGATGGGATGTAGCACGGTGATGGAGTCATGAATATTGAACTACCCTCGTATCCCTGGGATAGATCCCACTTGATTGTGGTGAATGACTTTTTAAATGTATTGTTGAATTTGGTTTGCTATTTTGTTGAATAATTTTGCATCTGTGTTCATCAGAGGTAATGGCCTGCAGTTTTCTTTTTTCGTGGTGTCTTTATCTGGTTTTGGTAGCAGGGTAATGCTGGCCTCCTAGAATGAATTTGGAGTTGTCCTCCCTCTTCTATTTTTTGAAATAGTTGCAGAAGAATAGGTGTTACCCTCTTTAAATGTTTGGTAGAATTCACCAGTGAAGCTCTCTGGGCCTGGACTTTTTGTTTTGGGAGTTTGATTCCTGATTTGATTCATTACTAGTAATTTGTCTGTTCCACATTTTCTGTTTCTTCCTGATTCAGTTTTGGAAGATTTTTGTATATCTAGGGATTTGTCCATTTCTTCTAGGTTGTCAATTTGTTGGTATATAGTTTTCCATAAATTGTCTTATAATTCT
>NW_024425230.1:22386551-22431573 GCF_017311325.1 Ursus maritimus | reverse complement strand
AACCACCAAGTTCGCTAGCGCAGCGTGCTGGTCTGTACCCTTTTAGGCCTGGGTCTTCACCACCACAGGCCCATTCTGGGAGCCGCTTTGTGCTGGGGTCTGTGAGGCCATGAGGTTTAAGCTGGGGCTTTTGGCCCCGCTTTCAGCGAAGCTCCGGCCGAGGGAGGGGAGCTGGGAATCGTGGAGCCCTTCAACATGTGGAGGCCTCCGCCACTGGGTGTTTGACCAACGTTGGGCAAGTTTGGCTTCCTTATTCTCCAACTCCTGATCTGGGAGTCCTCTGAACACTTACTTTTGCTGGTGATTGGAATGGAGTGGCGTCAGATTTGCTAAGAAACCCATGCAGATGCAGTGGTGTGTGTTGGAGCCTGCCGGCCTGGCCTTCTGTGCTGTGTGGATCTGTCCTCCTCTAGGGGCCTTACTCTGCCCGTAATCCCTCTCCTTTTAAACGAGACCTCCTGCACTCTGTAAGTAGCTCAGTAATGCCCCTTCTTTTCTGGCCCCTTTGGCCTCTGGAGAAAGAGCAGCCACCGCCACTCTCCCATTCTTGTTGTGCAGGTTCAGATTGACCCCTACCTAGAAGATTCTCTCTGCGTCATATCTGCAGTTCTCAGCCTGGTCCCCTTCTTCTGTCGAGATCAGGTGAGTCCCCAGGCACTTGAGATATGCCCAGGAAGTCCCTGCCCTCAATTAAAAATTATCATGCCCAGTATTTTGAAGTCCTAGAAAGTTGGTGTCAGTTGTCTAAGAACACACAAAGGAGGCAGCGGTCATGTTCTCTGGGATGGTTGCTCAGACCAGGAAAACAAGCTCCTTTGGGAAAAAGCTTCTGTTGAGTTGAAGCTCCACACCTTGGCTCCCCCTGCTCTGTGGTACCCACCACCAACAGGACATCTTTGTGCAGAAAGGAACCTGAGTGGCATGGTCAGTAGCACCTGTAAGCCGAGCACAATAGTTCTAACTCAGGCCTTCTTTCTCCATTGATCTTCCCCTGCTCAAGGACCCCTTCTTCACTTGTGAGCCTCTGGACTCTTGATATTTGTACCTGGTTTCTATCCACACAGCTGTCAGAGTGGGCATGCTGAATGCTCCTGGGTGGCAGGAGCAGGGCTCTGGGTGCGTTAGGGCAGTGTTTCTCTTATGTTAATGAGCACACATTTGAGGATCTTTGTTTAAATGCAGATTCCCGACTTGGGTTTGGAGTGGAATGTGAGATTCTTATTTCTGGGACAAGCTTCCAGGTGGTGTCAGTGTGGCCTGGTACCACACTTGGACAGGAGTTAGGAGGTTTGGGGCTTGTTCACAATATCAGCAGGCAGCTCCCACAAGTTTTTGACACATGGTGCGCTTTTGGCTGCTCAGGTCAGAGGTTCCAGGTAGGTCAAAGTTAACCCTCGGAGGCTCCAGAGGAGGGTGTGAGTAAATTTTTATTGAGTGTTCAACATAGCTCCTGAAGGCCTCCCCAGCAGACTTCTGTGTTCATATCATTCACAGCTGACCCCATCTTCAGGTCACTGTTCAGAGGTTGGTGGGTTGGCTGAGGTTGCACGAGCTGGCCAGAGCTAGACCAGGCCTGTGGTATACCTCCCATCGCCTCTCCAAATTAGTGTGAAGAGGAAAGGCCTGTTGCCTAGCATTAGGACATGGAGCCCGCTGTCTTTGGAGTGCAGCCCCTCCCAAATTATCAGCCATACGATAGCTGCTCTGTGGGAGGTGGGAAGGCAGGGGACCAGAAGAGCAGCTCCGGGTGGGAGGGACTGCGGGGGGGGCTGGCGCCCGCACACACAGTAGGAGCACAGCACGCTTGTTTGAGCTGGGCACCCTAGTGGTTTACCCAGTTGGTCAGCCCTGTTAGTGAAAATGTCTCAAGACCATGTTCTAACCGCACAGAGGCCACCAGGAACCCTGCTCCCTCTCCAGCAGGGGCAGGCAGGCAGCTCCCTGCAGCAGCCCCCTCACTGGTGCTGACGCGGCACGGCGTTCTCCTCCTTCTCCCCCACCAGGTGCTTCAAATACTTCTTGCCGGAGCTGCTGGCACTGGCGGCGCCAGCATGGAGGGCTCGCGCCACCACAGCCCCCTGATGTGCGGAACCAGCTGAACCGGTGATAGCTTGGGAGGGGCTGGCTCGTGTCCGGCCTCAGGCTATGCTGGTGGCAGGTCAGGCAGCTGCCTGTGACCAGCCCCTTTGTTCCTGGCCATTAATTGTGGAAGCTGGCTTCCCAAGGACAAGGGAAAATCGTAGGTCACCTTTGCACTTGCTGACAGTGAATCTTTCGTCTTTGTTTCTGCACTAATTAATGCACGTAATGAGTTCTGTCGGGTTTGCTTTCTTTGTGGGGTGCGCCGGGTAAAGTGACCTTCTTGGCTCACCCTCCAAGCTTACTCTGTAGTTTCCCAGATTTAAAGCCCTCATTTTGCCAATGAAAAGCAAAAAGAAATCCACGTGTCCGTGAGCAGCTGACACGCATGCCTGGGCATCTAGGTTTCTTATTTATTAAAAGTCGCTAGCGGACCCTTGCAATACCGATGCGGTGACGCAAAGCAGGTCTCGTTGGTTTCATTCTCGCAGTTGCCATACAGTGCTCTTTCCATTTATTTAACCCCCACCTGAACGGCACAACTGAGTGTTCAGCTGGTGTTTTTTTTACTGTAAAACAACAGCGGAGACTTTGCTCTTCATTTAAACCAAAATCATATTCATATTTTACGCCGAGGTTTTTACCGAGTTCTTTTTACACCTCTTAAAACAGTTTTTTAAGCCTTGGAACAAGAGATTTTTTCTTTTCCTGGCAGCTTTTAACATTATAGCAAATTGTGCCTGGGGGACTGTTATCACGTAAAGCCACAGTTGCAAATCAAGGCATTTTGCAACCAAGAATAAAAAAATTTTTTGATTGAAACTGGACCGATAAACGGTATTTCAGAGCGTAAGGTTGCTGTATATGTTTAAATGGTTTATTGCACCTTCCTAAGTTGCACTCTTATGTGGGGGAGGGGTTGATAGAAAGCTTTTAATCACAAAGTCACAGGAGCTTTGTAACTGAGCTAAAAAAAGGGCTGCTTTTGGTGGGGCAGATGAAGGCCTCACAGGAGCCCTTCTCTCAGAGGGGACAAAGCAATCCCTTCCCCTTATTTCTTTTATTTGAGAAGTGTATACAAACAGTTGCAGTCACGGAAATGCTACTGAATTTGAAAAACTCGATCTTTTTTTCTTTTCTTCTTTTTTAAAAACAAAACAAAAACCCACTTGCCCTTGGGAAGCTGTGTGCCAAAGTTAGTCCAGAGTGTGTCATAACCCCTCCCCTCCCTGCTGAGCTCATCGCAGCGTTGTTGCATATCCCCGCTACTCTGTGGGTTTTGTGAAGCTGTGTGAAGTCTCTCACTCTCATTGTAGTATATGCAGGCAAGACTGCACCTCCCTGATGCGGGAGTAAGCTGTGGTGTGCTTCTTTTTTGGCACATAATAAACACGTTGCAGCAGAGTTCTCGTTGTCTCTGTGTCTGAGGTGTGGGAGCCGAGGCCAGGTAATAAGGCTTGAGAGTAAACTGCTTCCTTTCTTCGATTTTCTGTGATGGGATTCCAGCTTCCCAGGCTGGCAGTGGGGTCACGGGGAGACCTCGGCCCCTGCAAGTACTTGGTCACCTCCGCGGTCAAATGCACCTCGGAGACGCCTGGCGGGTGGGTAGCTTTAGTCCAAGCATAAAAAGCTCCCTCGCAAGCAAGTATTACTTTTCTCAAAAAGCCCCAGACCCAGCCTTCCGAGAAACCGAGGTATCGGCTGCTTCGGGCCACTGAGCCTCAAGCTCTCCCAGGCCTTCCGGAAGGCTTTCCATCGCTTGACTGACCGGGTTTCGCTTCAGTCCTTTCCTCGAGACGGAGAACTTTCCTCTCAAGCTGTTGCTTCAGATTCTGTTAATTCGACTCTGTCCCAGGCTCCGGGATTTGTGAGGGTCCCGATGAGTTTTCCAGGTAGGTTACCCGGGGCCCAGCGCCTGACTGATCTTTGGACCTCGCTGTAGGCTGGTAGAGTGGAACCTGCACAGCCAAGCATCCGTCTGCTGAGAGGCAAGAACTCGCGGCCGGAGGGGGTGGGAGTCCTTCAGCGAGAAGGGAGCGGCCTCGTTTTTGAGGCCCGGCTGGCAGCTGCTTCACAGGACGTTTGCTGGTAGAGTAAGCTCCTGCAATCTCTCTTCAGAGGGAGCCTGACCGCCCTTTTGGTCTCCGCTTTTCTCCTTTTCCTCGAAGAGGCATTCTCCCCTCCATCCCCTCGGCCCTCTGTGCAGCTGCCACTTTCAGGGAGAGAGCTTCCTTGTCCTCCGGCCTTCCATTCCCCAGTCAGTCCAAAGTCCGCGGGCACTGGCCAAGGTGACCGGAAGGGAGTTTAGGATGAGGCCCAGCCCGTGCCCTTCTTTAACTCCCGCAACCTGGCTGGGCCCAGCCTTCCTGAAGTCAGGTGGGGGCCTGGGACTTGCTTCCTTCAGCAGCGTAGTGAGCAGAGCTGGAGGTGAGGGGCAGGCTTGGGGACGGGGTCGGCAGCAAACCGTGCTGGCTGGAGGAGGTGCGCTCTGGCTGGGCGCTGTGAAATGGGACCGCTCCCTCTGCTTCCACGTTTGAGGGCTTGCTTTTGTGGGGGCACTGTAATTGTGGTGCCAAAACGACCCCTTTACTGTCGTGGAGCTCACCCTTAGCTGAGGAAATCCAAGAGACAAGTCACCATGACAAAGGCTTAAAAGGACGGTGATGCTTTCACAAAAAGGACAAGGGGGAAAGCCCCTGATAAGGTGACGCTTGACCAGACTTAGAAAAACGGGATAAGTTTCTCCCAGTGGCAAGCCTCTCCCAGTGGCAAGACTTCTCCCGTGGCACGTTCCCTCCCCAGGCTAAAGAGTCCCTGAGGCTGAGGGCTGTCCTGGGCGGCGTCATCCCTACCTCCCAAATCTTTCCACGTTCCCGAATGCCGTCCCAAGGATGCTAGTGCCTCCCGTCCTCGTGGGCACGCACGCAAAAATAGCGACATGCAATTTTTCTTCCCCCGTCTAGGGCACAGCAAACGATCCATCTCTCAGAAAACCATGAGCAGAAGAAGCGGGCGAAACAGAACCGTAGGTGGAGGTGGCGGGGGAGCGGGAGCGGAAGCGGGAGCCGCCAGGTGTGGTGGGTGACATTCGCCCCTGCCCACCAGAGCGGCTGCGGGCCGCCATTTCCAGCCCCCGCCGCGCCGGGGGGTCGCTAAAAGACCCGAGTCGACTCTGGCAGTCCCCGGGTTTCGCCGGAAGCGCCTTCTGGCCGGCGCTTTATAGGCCTCGCTTCTTCCTGCTTCCTCTTTTACTATACCCGCCAACATGTAGGTATCGGCCCGAGTCTTTCAATCGTCCTCCATCCGCTGCTTTCCGCGGCCCCCAGCCCCCGTGAGGAAGGGCGCGGCCCCCGCCAGGCCCCAGCTCCGCGGCCGCCCGCGCTGAGCCGCGCGCTCGGCGGTGCCTCGGCCGGCTCCTTTCTCCCGTCCCGGGCTTCCTGCCGTGCCTGCGAACCCCGCTGCTGCCGGAACCGGGTTCGTAGATGCTGCAGCCTTTCCCACTCGCAGGGCCGCGTCCGCACCAAAACCGTGAAGAAGGCGGCCCGGTCATCATTGAGAAGTACTACACGCGCTTGGGCAAACGACTTCACACCAACAAGCGCAAGTGAGAGATTTCACCGTCATCATCCCCAGCGCAGTTCTGCAAACAAGATCTGCAGGGTGAGCGAGGCGAGAGCGCGGGCGGCGCGGGCGGCTTCGCTGTGGTGGTCGTCCGTGGGGCCGGGCGGTCGGAGACCGAGCTGGCGGGTCTGAAGGCGCGGGCGGGGCCCCGGTCTCGCCGCTGCGGCGCTCTGCTGCCACGCCCGGGCGGTGCTGTTGGCATGTGTCCCTTCGTGCAGCTATGTCACACAACCTGATGGATCTCAGAGGGTCCCTGTCAGGCACTCCATCAAGCTGCAGGAGGAGTGAGCCATGAAAGAGGGATAATTACGTGCCTCGGGAGGTAAACCGCCAGGGTTCGGCCTCCGGCTCATCCTCAGAGGTGTAGGTTGCTGAGAACCTGCAGAGGGGTCCTCCGGCAGTCTGGCTTTCAAAAGGGTCTCTCAGTCCATAGACCTTCCCCCGCCCCCGGCCAGCCAGTAGGTGCCCAAAGCTCGAGCAAAGCCAGGTAGCCCTGTTCTCCGTGCTGGGGCCCCTAGGCCCTCCGGCTTCTTCCCAGCAGAGCCCTTGCTGTGCGTTTCATGGTTTGCCTTAGCATCTCATTCCCGAGCTGTTGCTGCCTCTCCGGAGGTTTTCTGCAAACCGGTTGATGTTAGCGGCGGGAATTACAAAGGTAGGAAGCAGAAAAGCGGATCCCTGGGACCTGAATCCTGGAGACTGCTCACCTTGAGGGTGCCGGTTCCTACCCCCCCCTCGTTGAAGAATCCTGAGAAACGGTGGGGAGAGTGGGAGAGATGATGACCCACTGATTGTTTGGGGCTCGCCCTGTTCTTCTAGGTCTCCAGCCCTGATCAGAAATCATTGGAAGTAGATCCCTACACCGGGGCGAAATGTTGAAAACTCTTGGTAAGTGTTGGCCGACTAACTAAAGGGAGGATCTCTTATCCCCGGCCGAGGACCATCCGTGCTTTCTCTGTCCTCTGCCATGTCCAAGAGGCCCATCCTGGGTTACCTACCTTTACTACCTGAGGAAATGGTAACTTGAAGATGCCAGTGGCAGTGTGGTTGGGAGTCTGTCTACACTGCTACCATTGGACACAGGCTGCCTCCAAAATGGGGTTACCCTGTTATTCAAGGTGGAGATGGCCCTCCACAGGAGAGTTCCGAGCCAGTGGCCATTCCCCCCAGGACCTTCAGGACACCCGTCCTCCCTCCCTCCTCCTCTCCTGTTCGTGTCCTGCCTCGCCTCTGTGGCTGCTGCCTCACATTTGCCTCCCTGGTTCCAGCCTGGTTGCTTCATTTCATTCTTTTTGTGCTCTTCCCTCGGGGACTTCACTGCGTGTGCGTCTGTATGCTGACCACTCTGAAGAACTGTGCTCTCCTTCCCCACCACCAGATCGTTGAGCTGTCTTCGCTGTGGCTTCTCTCCTCGTAGCAGCATAGTTTGGTGAGCAAGGTATGGCTTCAGAGCCCAAAGTACGCAGTGACCTGGAAGCAATCCGCGTTTTTTTCTTCTTTATGATCATGAAATATTTGATTCAGGAAGGTAATGAATCAGGTACCACCAGTAAAGTTTTGAGAAAACATGACCAGTATAGCTGGGAAGTCTGCCGTGGATCATTTTCTCCAGAAATAAATCTCTCTGTCCCGAATGCGACTTTTGTAGTTTCAAATATAAAATTGGTTTTTGAGAATAAAATGAGAGGGACATTAAGTGTCAGGCCCTGGAAAGGAAATGGCACTGTATGTGGCCTAGACAGTGATTCTCAAAGGAAAAGATTTTGACCTTCAGGGCATTTGGTACTGTCTGGACACGTTAGGTTGTCAGAGCTGGGGGAATACTAGCAGCATTAGTGGATAGAGGCCAGGGATGCTCGCTACAAATCCTGCAGTGTGCAGGACAACACCCTGAGTGTTGCGTATGTGCTCAGATCGCAGGTAGGCTCCTTAGAAGTTAATGCTCTGGGCAGGGAGTAGCCCCTGTTGGGTTTCTAGGTCCCACCAACCGGAGCTCAGCCAGGAGGCTGACAGGCATGGCCTGCCAGTGCTCCTGGACTCACCACCACTAGGCCCATCCTGAACCGTTTGTTGCTTCTTTTCAGGACTTCGCAGTTCAACCTGCAGGTCACCAGCCTACAGTTGGGATGAATTTCAAACAATCGCGTGGAGCCGTTTTTTTTGTTCTTCTTGCTGTGCTGTAATATTCTAACAAACCTTTGGACAACAACCCCTTGTTCGTGTCCTGTGGGTTGGGTGCCAGTAGTGCTAAGGGCAGGAGTTCTTCTGCTGAGATCCTGAGAGCTCTCTGCAGTGTGAGCAATTGTAAGTGGCCTCTGGCAGTGCCCATACGACGTGGTGTTGGAGAGTTGAGCCACCCTGCCTCATCCTGGCAGGGCACTCTGAGCTCTCACCTTGGCTTCAGGTGGAAGTTGGGAGACGCTTCTCCTCGCTCCATGCTCGGTGCTTGATCCTCAGCCTTTCCAGTTACATACACAATCTGGGCTAATGAGCCTGTCTTGAAAGGGTAACCAACACTCCTCACCTGTTTGAGCGTTGGGCTTTGTGGTGGGAGATAGGATGGTGGTGTCTGGGTACCTGGAACACAGGAGATGCAAGTTTGAGTGGGAGGTGGGAGGAGGGCTATGCAACTGGGATGCTTGCTGGCTGGATCCTTGGATACATGGCTCTGAGCTTGTCTGCTGAGGCTGTGGGTCAGAGAGAGGGCAGGGCTGGTGCCTGCTCTGAGTAATGAGAAGACGGAGCTGTTGCTAAGTTGGTGGTCCAGGTTTGCTTTTCTGTCCTCGGCGGAGCTGGGCAAGCCGCGGTGCTGGATCTCGCAAGGAGGGGTGGTAGCCTTGCCGGCTCCAAGCTGCCGGAGGCAGATAGGCCACAGCAAACAATAAAACACGTAACAATGCTTTCGATAGAAAAACATTTCAGAAGGTTGAAAATACAAGAAACTTCAAATACTCAGATCCACCAACGTGCCACTCTTTTGCCCTAGTCGCTTTATACCGAAAGTGTGTGTCTGTGTGCGCCGCGCACGCAAGCCTCGCATGCATATGAATCCCTGGTCTATTGAGATAAGTTAGAGGCATGCCCTTTTGTCTCGAAATATTTTCGCAGTTCGTTTCCCTAGGAACAAAGGAAATTCTTTTTACAAACCACAGTACAATGTTCAAAATCAGGGAAACTTAACGTTGATAAACCATAATCAGCTCTTGCCCATTTCCAATAATATGTTTTATAGTCGTTCTTTTTCCCTGGTCCAGGATCCGATGCACGTGTGCTCATGTCCTTCCAGCCTCCTTTCCCATGTCTTTTCATGTCATTTTTAAAAAGGGTTGTTCTTATCGCAGGAATGTCTCGCGGTAGCTGCGGTTTCATGTTTCCTCGTGATTTCAGTGGAAGACCGCAGTACACTGTCCTGGGGCACGCTGGTCGCATTTTTGTGATGTTTACGCAAGGCGTTAATTCGTCGTAAGCTCCTCCATTGAAAGGTTTATCACTTAGTAATTGTAAACTTGTGAGGAGATTGCATTTTAAATTCACGGAGAAGCTCTTGTCTCATTTACCAAACAGCAAACTTTTTGCTTCATCCTTGCGTGGGGTCGACGCTTCAGCCACTCTTGCCTTCTGAACACGACCGAAGTTTGACGCCCGCGCCTTGGTTTTGGTGGTCAGCGGCCAGGAGAGGGTTGGGATCTCTCGGGCGGGTAGCTGGGGAGAGGTCGTTAAGGAAAGGGTAACAGTGTGTAGCCAGTAGCCGGGCAGTTTCTCGCTAGACGCCAGCCGGCCCCCATTGGGAGGCGGTGTCCCCTGCATCCTCAGGCCTGGGGCTGGCCCCAGTAACTCCTCGCTCGGGGCTCACAGGGGAAAGGGGCGGTCGCAGAAGCTGCTTGAGGCTCCAGCGCCGCCGAGAATCTTGTTAGGTTTCCTCAGTACCTCCCTCTGTGGAGGAGGAAGGTGCTTCTCCCAACCTCGTGCGTGTGCACGTGGGAAAGCAGTGTGGCCGGGCCCCGCCCCTGGGGGCTGGGATTGGCGTGCAGGGGAGGGCGGGCCGACGGTGTGGGACCCGCGCGTCTCGGGCGGCGGGAGCCAGGCTGGCTGCGGGTCTCCTCAGGGCTGGGGTCCGGCCGGTGCTACGCAGCACAAACACGCTTGGACAGCCTTCCGCCCCGCGTGTCAGGCAGGCCTGCTCCTTCACGATTGGACAGTGCTCCAGAAGCCTTGGAGGTAATTTTTCCTTATTTCTCTACGTCGTCCCTTGGGTGTTAGAGGGTACTTACAGCATGCACGAAAAGGGGAAACACTCGCAGATAGGTATCAAATGAACACAACTTAAGGCTTGTTTTCTTAAACTCAGTGAGGTACTGGAGAACTTGTCATTATCAGTACAAAGGAGTAAAGTCACAGGACGAATGTGGAGTCAAGGGAATGTTGAAATGAATTTATAAATGGACGTTGAACTGATTTTTTTCCCTAGGAAGTCAACTGACTCTCAACCCAACAGAATTTATGTGGGCTTCAGCGCCAGTCTGTAGATAAGGCGATTCTTGGCTTCGTTCTCAGGTATTGCAAGTGAGGGAACTGTAAGCCACACGGCCAGGAAGAGTGGGCAGTGCCTGGAACCCCAGGCAGAGAAGCCAGAGGGTTGTTGCTTCTCACAACCCGCAGCTTTGCATTGAAACAGAAATTTCCTTTTTTCTGAAAACTCATACTTCTTCTGTGTCGTCTTTTGCCATCAGGACTTTCAACTTTGTTAGTATATCCATAGTTATTAATATAGTCCATGGTTTTCTGAAATTAGAAAAAACCCCCATCTGGATATCATTTTAAAATGTTGTGTTTTCCTTCTTGCTAAGTTAAACTTGTCAGACGTTTGAGACTATTTTATTTATCATAGTTTCAAAAACCCCTTCTTCCTCTACTTTAGATGAGGTTGCGCTTTTTCTCGCATTAGATATGGGGGAGACCCCAAACAGCCCGATTCAGTTGTGAGGGATGTGAACAAAGCTCATTTTTCTCTTTCCACGGCAGGTCAGCAAACTGTGGCTGGCAGCTCGTGAGCCAGGAATGGTGAGGAGCAGCCTTATATTTCTAAGTGGCTGAAAATAACCACAGGAGTGACAATAATGTGAGCCCTGAAAACTATATGAAATTCATGTGTCCGTGACGTTTTATCGGACACAGCCACATTCCTTTACATATTATATATGCCTCGTTTCCCCTGTTAATAATGGCGAATTTTTAAATCACCGTTGTGACCTCAGTACGGGGTATTCAGCACTTGCGCGGTCAAATTGTACCACACATTTATAACCAGTGCTTGAGGGTCATACCTATCACCATGTCGTGATTATTATTTTCTTGAAAATTATTAGTGCATACCAACATTGAAAACTGGGCTTTGAGTGTTGCACTTTTCAAGGGTATGAGGGCTCATTGGTGAGCCAAGCAAAGGAAAGGTTCTTATCAATGGTGAATGAATTTCTTCTGGAAGAAAATATGTTTGGAGAATATGACTTCATTTAACTATTAGCCTCTTTGAGTGCAAATGGTAGCTTGAAGAGTTGAGAACACTGAGGGACAGAGAATTTAAAAACAAAGGCAAATGATTTTGAATGCTTTTCCTGGCTCTTGAGGAGTCAAAATTTTGGCCTGAATACCACTCAGGTGTTCATGCAGGAGTCGATGCTGAGTTTGAAGAGACTGAGTGGATTAGTTCTCGGGTAGTCCTCCTTCTAGAAGGACTACAGGTGAGAATATTTTTAAGGATGAGAAGTAATTCAATATAACCCGAAATGGGAATCAGCTGAGCTCATGTTAAAACTGGTGGGTAGAAATCTATGTGGGGCAGAAAACGGCTTCTTTGGTCACTTCCCCAAAGCTTGCAAAAATAACAAAAACCTCATTCATCAGGTAGGTATTTTTGCAGAAATATCTTACAATACTTGAATCAGTACTCTTAATACATTTCATTTGCTCTCATAGACTGACCATCATGAGTTCCATGAATTTTTGTTTTTAATATGGTAACAAATAATATTTATCATTTTTTAACCACTGAAAGTGTACAAATCAGTGGCATAAATACATTTTTGCAACGCTACAGTGGGACCACCATAACTCCTGTCTCCCAAAAACTTTTTTTCATGGATTCTAGCAGGAACTTCACCATCAAACAGTACCTCCTATTTCCTGAGCTCCCAGCCCCTGGTTACCTTCATTGTGCTTTCTGTTTCTATGAATTTGCGTATTCTAGGTTCCTACATCAGCAGATCCATATAGTATTTGTCTTTTTGGTGACCGGTTTACCATACTAGCATGGTCCACTCCACACTAATTTGTGGTTGTTTTTTGAGGATGGCCTGTGAACCAGCTGAAACATGATGACTTGACAAATATTTGTGCCTTAAAGGCTGTGCTTGAAACACTTAGACCTGTGCGAAGGGAGTTGAGTGATCAAAACCACAGAGTCTGATTGCTGTATTATTTGGTATGTCACTAGGTATGGCTAACGAGAGCTAGGTCTGCTTCCTCCGATATCTGTACCTGAGGCAACCTTGAGTTTGCCAAAGGTTTCTCCGAGTCTGACTCCTCAAGGAGAAGAAGAGTGGGCTTGTCCTTCTGGTCATGGAAACGTCCTCCTCGCTTCCACCTTCCTCGTCCACCAGGTGCTCACATTGGTAATCATAAACACCTAGCTCAGGTTCTAATGTTGTCGAGGCGCAAAACCAGCAGTCAGTCTTTTCAGTAAACAGCAAGAGAGGGGGTGAGGTTGATTTAAATGATCCCCCCCCTCCGCCAGGGGAGAACAGATCTTAAAAGGAGGAAAATGTAGGTGGGAGGCAAATGGTTTTAAGACCCGATCTTGGGTTGTATCTACCTTGTGGTGCTGTTTCCTTGGAGACTCTGGGAACTGGTTTCGACATACTTTTACTTTTGCGCATCATCCACTGTGCTGAGAGGAATTAGATCTGAGTCTTGCTTGGTGTGGTTCATGTGAATCCCTGAGGACTTTTCCTCAATTTAATGGCAGGGTAGGTTAGCAAGTTTTTGTTTGTTTGTTTGTTTTTAAGTTCTTTTTCCCAGGACGATGACAGCTCATCCCCTAAAATCTTCATGTACACCCAGTCTCCTGGTTGAAAGGGATAGGAAGGCTTGTCAGTGGGAGGCCATGTCTTTTTCTTGACTTTGTAAAATTTTGGTATATAGCTGATCACGAAAGCATTAAGTTGTCCCTATGATGTTTCAATCTAGGAACAGAAAATTTTAGAGATACCAGTAGGCTCAGGATGACAGAAAACTATTTTCAAAAGGGGTTAATCCATGTCTCCTATTGAGAGTATTCTGATTTTTACAGAGGACAGAGGTCCTGCTTCGACCATTTAAGTCCTTTCTTTGCAGGTTTTTCTAAGTTCTTCTTTGCAGGTTTCTTCTAATGTCCTAGATTTTTACATTGCACTTGCCTTTATGATGGAGAAGGGTGTGAGGGATGAAATTGTAACGAGTACCCTGTGAGTTCTTGTAAGGCAGTTTGTTCCTGCTATAAAATGAGTTCTGTGGTTCGATTTCTAGTCCATAAAGGAAGTTGCCAAGACAAAAACACTAATTTCTTTACCAGTGTTTGGCATCAGGATGTCTAGTTGCATAGCATTCCATCCGTCCACTAGTCTTGCAGACAATAACCACTCAGTAGAATTAGCCTGAAGCTGGTGGGAAATCTTTAAAACCGTTTTTTGGAGTGCTGGGAAGGGCCCAGGGCTAGCCTTGAGGACAAACTGTCCTTAAGGTTCCTTAATGTTTTCTCATCTGTACAGATGCCCCCATCTGTGGGAGGTAAGAGCAAGCCGAAAAGGAGTGGTACAGGATGTTTATTTGGCCCAATACACACACTCTATCTGGTAAATTTTTCACTCTTTTTGTTTTTTTTTATTTTTTATTACGCGGTCTCCATACAGTACTTCACTAAGCTTGTGTAGTGTCCACGTTCATTGTTCATCATATAACACCCAGTGCTCCATGCAAATACGTGCCCTCCTTAATACCCATCACTGGCCTATCCCAATCCTTCACCCCTCCCCTGAAGCTCCCTCAGTTTGTTTCCCCAGAGTCCATAGCTCTGTCGTATGGTTCATTCCCTTCTGTTTACCACCCCCTTCATTCTTCCTTCCTTCTCCTACTGATCTCCCTGCTATTCCCTTATGTTCCACACAAATGAGCAGAAACCATAAGATACTCAAGTCTTTTCTGCTTGACTTATTTCACTTAGCATTATCTCCTCCAGTCCCGTCCATGTTGCTGCAAATGTTGGGTAATTGTTCTTTCTTGATGGCTGAGAGTAATATTCCATTGTATATATGGACCACATCTTCTTTATCCATTCGGCTCGTTAAAGGGCATCTCAGCTCCTTCCACAGTTTGACTATTGTGGACATTGCTTTTATGAACATTGTGGGTGTGTATGCCCTTCTTTTCACTTACATCTGTGTTCTTTGGGGTAAATACACAGTAGTAATTGCTGCACATAGGGTAGCTCTATTTCTTAACTTCCTTGAGGGACCTCCACACTGTTTTCTCCAAAGTGGTTATACCAACCCTATTCCCACCAACAGTGTAAGAGGGATCCCCTTTCTCCACATCCTTTCCAACATTTGTTGTTTCTTGCCTTGTCCATTTTTGCCATTCTTGACTTAAAATGTCACTCTTATATCAGTTTGTTCTTTTTTCAGATTGGAAGATATTTGCCTGATAGTCAATAACATCATCTGGGATAAAAGCAGGTTCATACCGGTAGAGTAGAGAGGCCCATTTGCAGCCGGAGTTATCAGTCTTGTCAGCCCTACTGTTCCCAGTGACATAGTATCAGTCTCCTTAGTATGGGCTGCACCATGAACAATAGTAATTTCTTTTGGTAGCAAGATAAGAATGGACTGCATTACAAACAGGTGCTCATCGGCAACAGTAGCTCAAGAGAGGTTGAGAATCCTTGGGGTTTCCAGGTTGTGCCCACAAATGTGGTAGACTCCAAAGGCATGCCTGGTGTCATTAGTAAACAAGACTGTTCCCTTTGCCAGTGTGCAAGCTCTGAAGTGGGCAGCTGTGGGTTCAGTGGCCTGGGCTGATGTTACGTGGATGCAGAGCATGCCTTCAGTGGCTCATGGGGGGAAACTGTGGTATAACAGTTACATTTTCCCGGATTTTGTCTCTGAAAGCGAGCCATCAGGGGCACCTTTGGTAACTCAGTCGTTGGAGTGTTCGCTCGCTCAGGCCAGCATCCCAGGGTCCTGGGATGAGCCCCGCCACGAGCCTCCCCACCAGCGAGGAGTCGGCTTCTCCTCTGCCCCTCCCTGCTCACTGCAGGTGTACTCTCTCAAATAAATCTTTTAAAAAAAAAAAAAAAAAAAGCCATCACAAAAGTTGTGCCAAGTTTGGGGTGGCTCGTCTGAAGGATATGTGTGAGAGATCTTATGGCTTTGAAACCATTTCTGTAGTTGCATGGCAGCCCGGTAATGAGGCTCGTCGGGAGAGGTGGTAGTATGGCGGATTTAAAGTGTCACAACAATGTACAGCATAGAGGGCCTGGGGTGAATAGGGGCTTTCTGTTCGGTGGGTGCTCTGCCTCCATGTAGAGAGGGCCTGTGTCTAGGAATTGCTCTTCGCTGGCTTTTCTCAAATGTCCCCGAAGATCTCAGCTGCAGCCTCTGTAGCGAGTATACTCGTCCCAGCCAGCACACCTATCCCTCCCCAGGATAACTGTGGGGAGATGAAATTTTCTCTACCTTCTTAGGTTCTGTGGTTGCAGCCTGCAGGGTGAGGCGGCTCCAAGTTCTTGGGTGGAAGCCCACTGACTTCGCACGGCGGCCGCTGGTCATGCTTCTGTACACTCCTGGTATTTACAGGTTACTGCTTCAGGTCGTCATCCTCTTTCTTCTTTTTCCTTTTTCTGGCATTCCAGTCTTCCGGAGTTTGCCTGGTGGCTACGGGCTACAAACATGCATTTAAGGTTTTTCATAGGGTATAAGGGCAGCAGGGAGATTATTATTGATCAGTCTAAGCAGGATAATGTCCAGTGTTTGAGTGCACCCTTGAAGCCATCGCCCCAAGACCCCAAAATCAATCAAAATCAGTTGTCAAAAGCAAGTCCATCGTGGAAGAAGTCACCTTTTAAGCCAAGCAGCTTGTTTTGTACCATATAATTGAAGTTTCAACATCCCTGGAAGTTAATCCAGTGCACGGTGCAGGTGTGTGTCGGCCACAGCACAGATGCCTCCCCTTGCATAGCTAAAAGATGCCAATGTAAGAACCTCATTCTATTCTCAAGAACAGCTTTGGGTCAGAGAGTTGAAACAGCAGATTGTGCAATAACTTTATGAATTAAGGAGAAGTTCCTGATCATAGACTCATTTATTTTATCCCTAACCAGGTGGTAGGAACCTACCAAAAGGGCTGAATCTTCACTACAAAAGCCTGGCAGGTTCTTTTTTTTTTTTTAGTTTTTATTTTTAATTCCAGTTGGCATACCAGTGTAATATTAGTTTCAGGTGTGCACTATTGTGATTCCAATACTTCCATACATCACCCGGTGCTCTTCTTCATGACAAGTGCCCTCCTCCATCCCCATCACTTGTTCCCTTGTGCCCCACTGATCTCCCCCTCTGGTCACCAGCCATGTGTTCTCTATAGTTAAGAGTCTGGTTCTTGGATTATTCCCTCTCTCTCTCTCTCTCCTCTCTTTTCTCCTCCTGCTTGTTTGTGTGCTGTTTCTTTGAAGTCCACAAAGGGAGTGAAATCATATGGTACTATCTTCTTAATTAATTTCACTTACGTTATACTCACTAGATCCATCCATGCTGCAAATGCAAGATTTCATTTTTTATGGCTCCCCGTAATATTCCACTGTGTGTATGTACCTCATCGCCTTTATCCATCAAATGATTTACCCAAATTTATCTAAATGATATATGGATAAACAATGTGTATATATATTTCTTTCTCTTTGTTGATGGGATTACTGGGTTGTTTCTGCTTTTTGGTTATTGTGAAATAATGCCGGCGTGAACATGGGTGTACAGGCATTCGTTTAAACTCCTGCTTCCATTCTTTTGAGTATATACCAAAGATTAAATTGTAGATCATGTGGTAATTCTGTGTTTAATCTGTTGAGGAAATGTAATGACTGTTTTCTGTAGCCACTGCTTCATTTAATGCTCTTACCAGCAATGCATACGTAGTTCTAATTTCTCCACATCCTTACCAACACTTGCGATTTTCTGGGTTGCTGGGTTTTGTTTTGTTTTTTTTATAATAGCCATTCTCATGGGTTTGAAGTGGTATCTCATTATAGTTTTTTAAGATTTTATTTATTTGTCAGAGAGCAGGAGCATAAGCAGGGGGAGTGCTAGACAGAGGGAGCAAAAAGCAGGTTCCCCCGCTGAGCAAGGTGCCCGACATGCCAGACTCCGATCCTGGGATCATGACCCGAGCTAAAAAGTAAGGCAGACACTTAGCTGACTGAACCACCCAGGCATCCCTCATAGTTTAGTTTTGTTGTGTTGTGTTGTGTTTTGTGATTTATTTATTTGAGAGAGAGCAAGCAAGGAGATGGCAGAGGGAGAGAGAGAATTCCAGCAGACTTCACTAAGCACAGAGCCCTGGAGCCCTGTGCAGACTGATCCCAGGACCCCGGAGATCATGACTCCGAGCCAGCTAAGGGTGCGCGGCTCAACCACTCCCAGCCACCCAGATGCCCCCCCATTATAGTTTTTGATTTTCATTTCTATACTTAGTGATGCAAGGATCTTTTTCATGTATCTGTTGTCCATTTGTGTATCTTCTTTGGTCCTTTGTCCATTTTTAAACTGATTGGTTTTTTGTTATAGTAGTTTGTATATTCTGTATATCCTTTATCAGATATGATTTACAATATATTTTCACCCATTCTTGTGGTGGCCTTTTCTTCTCGAGATTGTGTCCTTTAACAATACAGAAGTTTGTTGGTTTTTTTTTTTAAGATTTTATTTATTCGACAGAGATAGAGACAGCCAGTGAGAGAGGGAACACAAGCAGGGGGAGTGGGAGAGAAGAAGCAGGCTCATAGTGGAAGAGATGGGGCTCTCGATCCCATAACGCCGGGATCACGCCCTGAGCTGAAGGCAGATGCTTAACTGCTGTGCCACCAGGCGCCCTATTTTTTTCCTCTTTGTTGCCTATGCTTTTGGTGTCACATATCTAGCAATCCTTTGCCAAATCCAAGGTCACGAAGAATCATCCCTATGTTTTCTTCAGGAGTTTGATGGTTTTTAGCTCTATATTTAGGTCTTCGATCATTTGTTAGTCTTTCGTATGAGGTAGGGGATCAACTTAATTCTCTTGCATGTGGAAATCCACCAGACAGCATCATCTTCGTTGAAGAAACTGTGCTTTCCCATTGAGTGGACTTGGCACCCTTATCAAAAATCATTTGGCCATAAACTATGGATTTATTTCATACCTCTCAGTTCTATTCCATTGGTCTATCACTTGTCTGTAGGCTGGGTACCACAGCATTTTGATTACCGTAGCTTTGTAGTTTTTCTTTAAAAGCAGCCTCTCCAGCTTCATTTTTTCTGATTGATTGATTGGCTGCTTGGGTTGTATTACTTTGCTAGGGGCTGCCATAACAAAAATACTAAAGACTGGGGGAGGTGAGGGGATTGCAACAGATACTAATTTCCTTGCGTATTCGGTGGCTGGAAGTCCCAGATCCAAGGGAAGGCAGGTTTGGTTTCTCCTAAGAACTCTCTCCTTGGCTTGCAGAGGACTGTCCCTCACAGTTCTCTTCCTGAGCCTGTGCCTCCCTGGTGTCCTGCCGTCTGTCCAAACCTGTTATAAGGACACCAGTCCTAGTAGACTAGGGCCCACCCTACAGGCCTCATTGCAATTTAGTTACCTTCTTTTAAAGAACCCCCCATCTCCAAAATATGGTCACATTTTTTGAGGTACTGGGGTTTAGGACTTCAACATGCGACTTGGGAACACAGTTGAAAGCCCAAGACATGGATTCCAGCGGCTCCATATGAATTTGAGGATCAGCTTTTCTATTTCTGGGAAAAAATGGCTTTGAATTTTAATAGGAGTGCACTGAATCGTACATGGATTTGGGTACTGACAAGTTCCAATTGATGAAAGCATGGGGATCTTTCCGCTCTATTTAAGTCTTTAAAAAGCATTTCTTTTTTTTCAGAAGTGTTTACCAGGCAACAAGTCTTCTACCCATTGCTTTCATATTTATTCCTCGAGGTATTTTTTATTCTTTAGGTTGTGATACTGTGATGGAATAAGAAATATATATATTTGGTTTTTGTCCCCAATTCTTGGTACAAAAAGTTTCTAAGACTTTGAAAATTCTTGAGTGGTAGGGGTGGAAGGACCATATTCTGTTATTCATTATGCTCTCTTCACCTTACCTGAGTTTATGCTGATGAGGTCACTCTTGGGCTCATAGAAGAAATGAAGCTGCTAGGAGCAACAAATCCTGTGATTTGGAAATTGCAGCATTCCTCCCCACCCCGATCTCTGGGGAGGGAAGAGGGACTGGAGATTGTGTATTTATCACCAACAGTCCCGTCTAATGATTTGATCAACTGCCTACAGAATTGAATGGCCATAAAACATTAAGTGATGTGGTTGGAAGAGCTTGGTGACTATATGGTGGGAAGGTGGTACATAGCAAACTCTGGGACAGAAGCTCCCAGGACCCTGCTCAGGGACCCTACACACCTCAGCCTATGTACCTCTTCATCTAAGCTGTTCACTTGCACCCTTTATAATAAACCAGTTTTAGTAAAGGTTTTTTCTCCAAGTTAGGTAGTGGAACCGTTACAGCAAATTATTGAACCTAGGAGGGGATCGTGAGGCTCCCAATTTATAGCCAAGTTAGACAGAAGTGTGGGTAACTTGGGACCTCACTCACGTGTGATTGGCATCTGAAGTTGGGAAACCTTATGGGACTGAGCTTTTCACCCGTGGTGTTGCTAACCTGGAGTGTCTCGCGGTCAGACTGAATAAAATTGTACAACACCCAGTCGTTACTTCCGCGGAGAATTGGTGAGTGGGAAAACCCAACATGGGTGCTTATACTTTGGAGTAATAGAATTTGTATTCTTAATTTCTTTTAAAAAACTGTCTTCATAAATGGTCTATAGAATGCAACTCGATTGTGTGATGATCTTTACTCCACAATTTTCCTGAATTTGTTTATTAGCTCTCTAGCTTTCCTGTGCATTCCTTGGGATTTTCTATGTATAGGATTATGTCACCTGCAAATAGATTTTTACTTTTTCATTTCCAATTTGGATGCCTTCTATTTCTTGTCTAGCTGTTCTGGCTGGAAGCCAGGCTGTGTTACAGCAGTGGTGAAAGCAGGCATCATTGTCTCATTTAGAAATTATAGGAAAGCTTTTCAATTCTTTTTTTTAAGATTTTATTGATTTGAGAGAGAGAAATGAGTGGGGGAGGGGCGGCAGACAGAGAGAGAAGCAGACTCCCCCGCCAAGCAGGAGCCCCTCCCGATTCAAGCTTGTCTCCAGGACCCTGAGATCACACCCTGAGC
The DNA here is from genome assembly GCF_017311325.1 of Ursus maritimus. Classification (NCBI taxonomy): domain Eukaryota; kingdom Metazoa; phylum Chordata; class Mammalia; order Carnivora; family Ursidae; genus Ursus; species Ursus maritimus. Next base: position 22,411,298 of record NW_024425230.1, on the reverse strand, counting down.
TGTGTAGTTGGTAGAGGCTTCACCGACTGAGCCACCCAGGCGCCTCTCTTGTTTATTTTAATAACTTTATTTTTGGTTGAAAACCTCTGGGGCATTTTTGCTCTCGGACCTATGGTTTAAATATTTCAAATACGATCTAAACACAGTGAATACTTTGTAAATAGAAGCTGAAGTTTCCTCATTGTAATGACGTGTAGTCTGTTGGGTTAGCTCAAAATAGCTGTGTTCTTTCGTCTCCGGCTCATCGTAGCCGTCCAGTCCTCATCTGAAGGATCGGTCCCTGGTGTTTGGAATTTAGCTCCAGGGCGCAGCGCTTCCTGGGTTGGTAGAATCTTGCAGTGTTCCTTTCTGCCCGCTGTCCTTGGATCCCACAACCTTCCTGTGCAACAATGGCCTCGCAGCGTCTCTTGAACCTCCCAGAATTGTGTTGTTTCCATGTGCATCAGAGCTGGGGAGAGTGTTTTCAGAAAGTGAGCCAGAGCTGGTCCTAAAGCGGAGAGATTGCTCTGAAAGACTGCAGTGCCCCCTGTAGCCAAGGGAACAGGTGCATTTTTTCCCGGCTATGCTGGGAGCGGCTGCGCCGATTGTCGCGGATGTAAGGGGTAAGAGCCGCTGAGCACGCAGGTGTTCCGATGAGTGAGGGTCCCCTTGTTGCTCACTCTCCCGGGACCCCTCTCTCAATAACCCTGTATTGCCCGTGGAGACTTCCTGAAGATCGGGGAGTCAAAGGCCGTTTCTCAGGGGTGCCTGACTTTGCACGTCAGACTCTGCGCGCTCGCCTGGGGGCTCTTCGTGTATTGGCCAAGGCAGGCCTCTCTGAAGAAGACGTTTTCTATTTTTACCTAAAGCTGTGATGATTCATTCAACTTCTTGCTTCGAGGTCGAGGTGCCCTGGGAACGCTGTCCGACTGGACGACGAAGCGGAGATTACCAAGCAGCTACACGATAGCTGGGCCTGCTCCCGCGTGATCTCTGCACCTCCTGTCCTCTGATCCCTCACCACAAACTCCACGAGTATTTACCCTTACTGAAGTATGTGGACACACAATGTTAGGGATGAGTGTTAATACTTCCACACATGCTAGCGCACATCTCCAATAACCAAAAAGCTACGCTGAGCCACCGCAGTTTTCCAGCGCCCGGCCTGTCCCCATGCAGCACTATTACAATACCGTTGGCCCTAGTCCCTGTGTTGTCCCTCTCCCACCCCGCGACCACTCATTCCATACCTGGGAGCCTGACCTCCCGATCCTCTTCAACCGTTAAGCTTTCCCCCGCCCCCTTCCCTCTGGCAACCACCATTTTGTTCTCTGTATTTTTCTTTGTTTCTTTTCTTTCTGTGTTCATTTGTTTCTTTAGATTCCACACATAAGTGAAATCATATGGTATTTTTGTCTTTCTCTGACTTCTCTCAATTTAGCTTATCATTTCCTCCAGGTCCATCCATGTCACAAATGGCAAGCATCCGCCATGGCTGAGAAATAGTACGTTAGGTATATGTGGCCCGCATTTTCTTTTATCCAGTCAGCTATTGATGGACCCTTAGGCTGCATCCGTATCTTGGCTGTTGTAAATCATGCGGCAGTAAGCACAAGGCTGCATGTAGCTCTTCAAATTAGTGTGTTTGATTTCTTGGGTAAATACCAATACTTTGGAATTTACGGATTGTGTGGTAGTTCTGTTTTTAACAATTTTTCGAGGGGCCTCCATACTGTTTTCCACACTGGCTGCACCAACCTCACATCCCCACCAACTGTGCAGGAGGGCTCCCTTTTCTCCACATCCTCGCCACGCTTGTTGCTTCTTATCTTTTGCTTCTAGCCATTCTGACTGATGTGAGGTGATATCTCCTTGTAGTTTTCATTTATGCTTCCCGATGATGAGTGCGATGTTGGACATCTTTCGTGTGTCTGTTAAGCCACCTGATGTCGTCTTGGGAAAATGTCTATCCGCATCCTCTGCCCATTTTTAATCAGATTAGTTGCTTTTTTGGTGTTGAGTTGTATAAATTCTTATGTATTTTCAGATATTAACCACTTATCAGATATATCATTTACAGATATCTTCTCCCATACAGTAGGTCGCCTTTTTTCATTTTGTTGATGGTTTCCTTCACTGTGAAAAAGTTTTCAAATGCCTTGATGTAGCCCCAATAGTTTATTTTTGCTTCTGTTTCCCTTTGTTGAGGAGCATTATCCCATAAATATGTTGCCAAGGCCGATGTCAAAGAAGTTGCTGCTTGTGGTGTTTTTGTTTTTAGAAGTTTTTATGGGTTTGCGCCTCACCTTAGATCTTTCATCCATTCAGTTTATTTCTGTGTTGGTGTGCTAAGTGGTCTGGTCTCATTTGCATGAAGCTGTCCAGTTTTCCCTCCAACACCATGTATTGAAGAGCCTGTCTCTTTCCCCATTGTATATTATTGCCTTCCGATCGGACACTGACCATATAAACATGGTTTATTTCTGGACTCTCTGCTCCACCGTGATTCATATTTTTGTGCCAGCTCTTGTACCGTTTTTGCTCTGGCACGGTTTTCTTCCATTTGTTTGTGTCATCCTTTAATTTCTTTCATCGGTGTTTCATATTTCTTTTAGAGTACAAGTATATTACATCCTTGTTATTTTTAGGGTATTTAGTTTTTTTGATGCAGCTATAAATGGCATCGCTTTCTCAATTTCTTTCTGCTACTTTGGGTATATTAATGTATAGAACATGCAAAGCATCTGTATACTAATTTTGTATCCTGCAACTTTACTGAATTCATGCTTAGTCCGTTCTAATAGTTTCTTTGGTGAACATTTAGGTTTTCTAGTATCAAATATCATCTCGCAATAGAGTGACAGTTGTTTACTTCTTCTTAACCAATTTGGATGCCTTTATTTCTTTTCTTGGCTGATTTGCTGTGGCTAGACTTCCAGTCAATGTGAATAAAAGTGGTGAGAGTGACAGTATCTTGTTCTTGTTCCTGTCTTGGAAAGTTCTCTCAGCTTTTCCCATCGAGAGATGTATTGGCCGTGGGTTTACACACTTATGGCCTTTGATTATGTATGCTCCCTCTAGACACCTTAGAGTTTTCATCATGAAATGGATGTGATTTTGTCCAGAATGTTTTTTGATCTATTGAGATGCATGGTTTGCTTTTATCTCTATGTATGTTTGCGAATCTCTATGCCATGTGGGCTATGATTCACAACCACGTCAGAGTCACTGAATTTCCGAACTGACCTGTCCTAGGTGACCCTTGAATGAGTGATCTTTTTAAATGTGATTGTTGATTTGGTTTGCTTTTCTGTGAGGATAATTTTGCATCTTGTTCATCAGGGCTATTGGCCGTAATGTCTTTTTTTTTCGTGCTGTCTTTTGGTTTTTTATGCGGGAGTTGTGATGGCTCATAGAATGAATTTGGAAGTTTTCCTCTCTTTATTTTTTGCAATAGTTGCAGAAGAATAGGTATTAATCCTTCTTTAAATGTTTGGTAGATATCACCTCTCGTCGTGGCTAAAATCAACAACACAGCTGAAACAACTAAGCGGCGAGGATAAAAGGGAAACCCTCCTACACTGTTGGTGGGAATACAAACCGTGTGCAGCCACTCTGGAAAACAAAGTATGGAGGTTCCTCAAAAGCCAAAAAATAGAACTACCCCATGATACAGCAACAGGGTATTTACCCCGGAAAGAATACTAAAGCAAAACACTAATTCAAAGGGATACATGCACCCCTACATTTATAAAGTGGAAAATATCTACAATAGTCAAGTGTTATAAACAGCCCCAAAGTATCCACTGACTGATGAATGGATAAAGAAGATGTGGTGTATACGCATAATGGAGTATCATCTCAAATTCATTTGCAACAACATGGATGGAGCTTATAATGTGAAGTGAAATAACAAGTCATTAAATATATTTCACTATAAGATTCAAGAATTATGTGAAATTTAAGAAACAAAAACAAAGAAGCAAGGGAAAAAAAAGGAGAGAAACTAAGAAATGACTTTTAACTATAGAGACCAAACAGGGATATCGGAGGGGAGGTGGGGGTGTGATGGGGGTGGGTGATGGGGATTAAGGAGCTCACCAGGAGCAGCAGACAATTAACTGACTGAGCCACCCAAGCGCTCCTCAAGCACCATATATATATATATTTTTATAATTTAATCTGATGATCTAACCATTGATACAAGTGTGGTACAAATGCTCCTTGTATTTGTACTGTGGTATGTGTAAATTCTCCTAATTGTATTACTGTCAATTTCTCATATAATGTTTTGTTAAATATTTCCTTTATGTATTCAGAGATGTTCTTATGTAAAGTGCATATTATTTGCAACTGCTATATCCTCTCGTAGGGTTTATCCCCCTTCATCATTACCTAATGCCCTTCCCGCTCTTTGTTACAGTCTGTTTTAAAGTGGATATTGCTTGGATACAAAGCATGCTACCAAGCTTTTCCCCCCCACTTCCATTTGCACACAGAATCTCTTCTCCATCCCTTCACTCTTGGTCTATAATATGTCTTTAGGTCTTTTACCAGAAGCGGAAAACTTCTGGTATGCAGCATACAGATGGGTCTTGTGTTCTTGTTGTTTTTAATCCATTCAGTTAGCTATGCTTGATTGGAGCATTAGATCCATTTAAGACAAAAGTCATGATTGAATGGTGCACCCTACGTTGCTCTGTTGTTTTTGCAGCTCTTTCCTTTCCTTTGTGATTGAGATTTTCTTTAGTGTTATGCGTGGCTTACTCTCTCAGCTTCTTTGTGTTTCTATTATAGGTTTTTGGCTGTGGTTAAACAGCTTATGTTCCCAAATAACAGCCTAAGTATACAGCAGTCTATATATTAAGCTGATGGTCATTTAAATTTGAACACATATAAAGAACTACATTTACCCTTTCTTCCACATTTTATGTATATGTTCTCTTTCATAATTTACATCATTTTACTAACTTTTGGATATAATTGATTTTACTGCTTTTCGGTATTTTATCCTTTATATTAGCTTTATAAGTGATCTCTGTCTCCTTACTGTAGAAGGCTCTTGCTTTTTACCACAAGTATTTTCCCCCTTCATAATTTTCATCTAATTATGGCCTTCTTTTTCCTTTTAAAGAAGTCACTTTCACATTTTTACAAGAGTTGAACTCTTTTCCAACTTTTGTCTGGGAAGTCTGTATCTCTCCTTCCCTTCTGAATGACGACCTTGCCAGGTAGAGTAAGTTCATGGCTAGGTTTTTCCCTTTCAGCACTGTGAATATATCATGCCACTCCTGTCTGGCCTGCAAGTTTGTGGTGAAAAAATCAGCTGATGACCGTATGGGGTTTCTTGTACATAACCCTTGTACATAAGTTCTCTCCTGGTGCTTTGGAAATTCTCTTTAATCTTTGGTGGTTTAATTATTATGTGTCATGGTGAGACCTCCTGGCTTACCCTTGTTTGGAGCTCTCGTGCTTCCTGGATCTGAATGTTCAAGCCTCCCCCAGCGTGGTAGGGAAATTTCCAGCTATTATTTTTTCAAATAGTTTTTTCTGTCCCCCTCACCCCACCCCCCTCTCGGAATGTTTGCTTGCTTTATGGTGTCCAAGAGCTCCCCTTTAACCTATCCCTCATTTTTAAAAATTCTTTTTAGTTTTTGCTGTTCAGCTTAAGTTTTCATTACCCTCCCCCTTCAGTTGCTGGCTGCTCCTGTTCTTCTGCATCCTCTAATCTATTGTCGATTCCCTCTAGTGTATTTTTCATTTCTTCTACTCTGGTTCTTAAAAATATTTCCTCTTTGTTGACGTTCTTCCTGTGGGTTCATCCACTCTTCTCTCCAGGAGTAATTCCCACGACCACACTTGAATTCTTTATCACGTAGATTGCTTATCTATTTCATGTCATCTTTTTCTGAGGTTTTGTCATGTTCTTTTGTTTGGAGCATAGCTCCTCATTTCTCTTGTTTTTGACTTTATTGTGTCTATAAACAGCAGAACAGCTACTCTTAAAACCGGAAGATAAGGTTTTGTGTAAGGTTGTCCCCCCTGTATGGACTGGGCGTGTACCTGGTGACTTCGGGCTGGCTTGCTAATGCTGTGGCTGGTATTGGCTGGAGGGCCCAGGGAATTCTGTGCTGGGGCTGCCCTGGTGGGACGGCAGGAGCTGAAGTATGCCGCCAGGTTGATTCGGGCCGCTGCCAGAGGGCACTCCGGCAGGCCAACCGAAGCTGAAGTGGGTTGTTCCAGGGCACCCTGCCTTGGGGGCCCCTGGTGTCACCTGGAGCTGAAGTGGTGTGGGCCTGGCGTGTTCTGGGGTACTGTGCCTGTGTGACCTTGGTGGGATACAGCTGTCGTGAGCACCGACCAGGATGTCCTGGTGTGTACCATGGCTGGGGCAGCCTTGGCGGGGTGGCTGTGGCTGGTGTGGGCTAGTGTCTGGGGCCTCACTGAGGCAGTAAGCCAGTTAGGTTCCCAGACCCTGCTCGTGTCTGTGCTGTCAAGGTGGGAGGGGGACATAACCACGGTGCTTCACCAGCCCCTCCAGCCAGGGGAGAGTTCCAGTACCCCTGGCCATTTGGTGGAGTGTTGGGGTTTGATTATTTCTATTCTATTTCTTTTATTTTGTTTGCTTTTTGCTGATTTTGCTGTTAAGATTTTATTTATTTGTCAAAGAGAGAGCACAAATGGGGAGCGGTGGAGAAGCAGCCTCCTGCTGAGCAGGAGCCCAGTGTGGGTCTCCATCCCAGGACCCTGAGATCATGACCCGAGCAGAAGGCAGACTCTTAACTGACAGAGCTACCCGGTGCCCCTTCCACGGCTTTTTTTCTCCCCCTGTGCCTCAGGGCAGACGAAACTGCTCACAGTCCCTAGGGACTGTCCCTCCCCCAGCTGGCAGTGGGGATTCCCTTTGGCACCGTGCTCCTGTCTCTCGTGCTGTTCTCTGTGTGGTCTCTCTGTTGCGGCCAGAAGCTGCACTGATCCGCCCCACAGCCCCTCAGGAGAACTCGCGCCTGTGAGTGTAGATTCGGTCCCAATCATGGAGAGCTCGGTTTTCCCACGCCGCCATACACAACCAGTGCTGGTGCTTGAACTGCGTAAATTGTGCCCCGCTTTTAGCCTCGCAGGCAACTGCTCCTGAGGCGAAGCTGCTACGTGTCTTCCAGCTGCAAATAACAGTCAAAGAAAAGACAAAGTCGCGTTTATTGAATTTAGGGTGCAGGGATCTGTGGACAGATGTTGTCAATGAAACTCCGTGACAGTGAAATGATGCTCTCCCAGGAGTTAGAAGTAGAAGCAACAGCTGTGGAAACATCAGGTCCAAGAGACACTGCGGAGCTTAGGACTGAATCCCACCACTCAGCGATACAATTTGTACCCTCACTTTTCATGCTTGCTAGAATTTGGGGTATTTTTGTAATTTTCTATCACAAGGTTTCACAAACTCGAAACTAAAAGCATAATGGGTACATAAGAATATACAAAAACAGCTTTTAGAGCCCCAAGAATTCCTAAAGCTCCTTTGGTTAAAAATTGACTGCTAGGAGCTAAGGAGTGAGAAAGTATGTATGAATGGATGACAGATGAATGGATATAAATACTTAAAAACTTTACATGGATTCATTAAAGTACAATTTTTGGACTTTCACCCAACAAATTCAGCTAGCAAAGCATACAGGTTAAAACTATTCTTCTTAAAGGAATGCAAATTTGCTTCTTTTTAACTTTCAGAATTGTTTTGAACTCATTCAAACAGATCGGCACATACCAAGACGGTTCACCATTATTCCAACCATGCAAATGAGCTTGCGGGCGTGCCTCCTCCAGCTCCTGACCTTGAGCCCCCTGGTCCCCCTTTTCTGCACAGAGGAAACCCTGTCGCTGCTTCTCGTAGCCTGGAGATGTTACATGCTATTGTTGTGGGTTTGAAAGTGTGTCCCTACGTTATGTCGCACTCTTCCTTCAAGGGGTCGGAGCTTGCTTCCCTCCCCTTGAGAATGGGCTGGACTTGATGGCTCACTTAGAGCTCCTAGAACCCGACGCTGTAACTTGTGCCAAGGTCGTAAAATGCTTTGTGATTTTCTCTCCTTTCTCTCTCAAATCACTGGCTCTTGATAGAAGCCAGCTGCCCTGTTGCTAAGACACTTGAGCAGTGTTTCTTTGAGAGGTCCCTGGTGAGGAACTCTGAGGCCTCCTGGTGAGAGCAATGCAGAAAGTCCTTTTTGGGAAGTGCACCCCCAGCCCCAGCGTCAAGCTTCCAGCAGACTGCAGCCCAGCACAACTTACTTTTTTTTTAATGGAGATAAAATTACTACGTACCATAAAATTTGCCTATTTATTTATTTATTTTTGTTATGTTAGTCACCATACAGTACATCCTCGGTTTCCGATGTAAGGCTCGATGATTCACTCTGGGGTTGTGTATAACACCCAGTGCACCATGCCACGTGCCCTCCTCACTACCCATCACCAGCCTATCCCATTCCCCCACCCCTCCCCTCTGAAGCCCTCAGTTTGTTTCTCAGGAGTCCATAAGCCATGCTTCATTCTCCCTTCTGATTACCCCCTTTCTTTATCCCTTTCTTCCCTCACACGATCTTCCTAGTTCTTATGTTCCATAGATGAGAGAAACCATATGATAATTGTCTTTCCTCTGCTTGACTTATTTCTCACTTAGCATTATCTCCTCCAGTGCTGTCCATGTTGCAGTAAATGTTGAGAACTCATTCTTTTCTGATAGCTGAGCAATATTCCATTGTATATATGGACCACAACTCTTAATCAGTCATCTGTTGAAGGTCATCTCTCGGTTCCTTCCACGATTTAAATATTGTGGACAATGCGTGTATAACATTGGGGTGCGATATGGCCCTTCTCTTCACTACATCTGTATCTTTGGGTAAATATCCAGTAGTGCAAAAATTTGCTCCTTTAAAGTGTAAACACAGTTGACCCTTCAACAACACACAGGTTTGAACAGTGTGGGTCCCCTTATATGGAGATTTTTACCATACAGAACTGTAAATGTGTTTTTTCTTTTCCTTGGGATTGTTTTTAATATTTGTCTCTAGCTTATTGTAAGAATACAATGTATAAAATAAGTGTTAACTGTTGATACGTTATCAGGAAGGCTTCCAGTTAGAATAGGCAATTAGCAAAAGTTTGGGGAGCGTAAGAGTTACATGGAGATTCTCGATTTCATGGGGGTTGGCACCCCTAACCTCCCATGGCTCGGCGGTCAGCCATATAGTGTTTTTTTTTTTTTTTTTTAAAAGACTTTATTTATTTATGTGACAGAGAGACAGCCAGCGAGAGAGGGAACACAGCAGGGGAGTGGGGAGAGGAAGAGAAGCAGGCCCCCAGCGGGAGGAGCCTCGGATGTGGGACTCCGATCCCGGAGCGCCAGGATCATGCCCTGAGCCGAAGGTCAGCGCTAACGACGCGCTACCCAGGCGCCTCTTCGCTATAGTGGTTTCTTTTTGGTGTCCGCCAAGGGTGTAATCTGAGGATTTGTACCAATACTCCCAGGGAAGAGTTTTCACATTGGGGGAATCCCAGAGTCTCCAAAGACAGCCTTCCGAAGTGGAGGTTTTCCCGGCAGACAGGTCACAAACGACGTTCTATGTAAATGAGGCTTTTATAGGACCTCCAACCCCAGACTCTCTCTCCGCCCCTATTGTTGAAGCTGTGGTGGAGCAGTTGGTTTCAAGAGCATCTCCGAGGCTGGTGAGAGAGGATGGGATAATAGGACAAGTTAAATTGCCACAAACCTCACTCTTTTCTTACAGAGATTTAGATATACTTCCATCCCTTGGTTCATTCTAGAGTTCTGAAAAAGTTGATTCTGACAACTTTGCTGGTTTTCTCGTACTGTCCCTATGAAGGAGAGAATTTGCGGGGTTCTTTGTTTCCATTTTCACTGAGTGTCACTCCCTGGAGTCAACATCTTGCCTTATTGCCACGGGAGGGACACTCGGAACTAGGACCACCCCCACTAAGCCACCCCAAATTCCCTGGCCTACAGAAACAGATAATAAATGTTTGTTTTGTATTAAATTGCTAAGGGTTTGAGTAATTTGTTATACAACAGTTGATTACCAATTATATGCAAAAAATGCAAAAAAATACATATTTCCCTCTTTTGAAAGTTTTTATTTATTTAATCTCTACACCTCATGGGGGGCTCAAACTCAAGACCCCTTGATCAAGAGAGCTCGATGCTCTTCTGAGCGAGCCAGCCAGGTGCCCCTCTTCCCTTTTTAATACACATTAAAGTGTACCATACAATCGTGTTCCGAATCTTTATTCACCTTAGTGTAAATGTTCTTTTTGTCATATGGGTGCCAAGGAGTTCTTCCCGTTCTTTCTTTATGGCACTTTGAGCTTCCATCATGCATGTGTTTGGCCAATAGCATGGGATGGATAGGTGTCTCTTCATTTAACAATGGCCTGTTAAGATTGTGTCCTCCATCTTGTTCTTTCAAACAACATGGACTACAGCTCAGTTCATATTCAATTTGATGTGTAGAAAATTTTCATGTCTCATTTGCATTTTCCTTCAAAGTTGGGCTTTTATGTTTTGTTTTGTAAAAATGGAAACCTGAACAAACCAGTTGAAACCCTAAGAATAGATTTTAACTCACTGGACAAGAGTCCAGAATCGGTGTAGCAGGTCAGTGCTGACACTGAAACCCCAGCTTTCTTCCATCCTTCAGCACTGGAGCCTAAGGTAGCTTCATCCTTGGGCCGGTAGTAGCAATGGCCTGCAGCCCAGGAGTCACATTTAGACCCAGCCCGCCTAGAGGAAAAAGTGAGTGTCTCTTCCCATATCTCTGGTGGATTGAGAACCCACTCTCAGAATGGCCCCAGACCCCTCCCTTGTGGCTTCCTGGGTAGAACAGGGTCACGTGTCCAAGCCTGAAGCAGGTGGTGGGTGGGAAAGCACCTGAGGGTGTGAACCACACTGTCAGTGAAGCAAAGATGGGGGCCCTCCTGTGGGCAATAAGGGTCAACATTAAGCCTCTCACCTTGGAGCTTGTTTTAAGGGTCTTGATATCAAGCACGAGGACAGCATTATCGTGACATCCCTGACTACGGTTATACAGGATCCCACTGGAGAAAATCTTCTGAAATCTCACGCCAAGAAAAGACTTCTAGACCACTGGCTTATTTTTGTCTTTATCATTATTGAACTGATGCTGTTTCGTTTTTACTTTGCGCTTGGAAACTCCAAGCTAAATTTGCTACGCACTTGTAGGAATTATGGGACCTATTTTACCCTTGCATTAGCTTGTTTTATTTACATATTTAATCCTGGATGAAATTCTGGGACACAAGTTCTTGGAATGGAGAGTGTTAACAATGTTTTTAACTCTGGATTTTCAAAAGTTATTCTTTTTTTTTTTTTTTTTTTTTAAGATTTTTATTTTATTTTGACAGAGACAGGCAGTGAGAGAGGGAACACAAGCAGGGGGAGTGGGAGAGAGGAAGAAGCAGGCTCTAGCGGAGAAGCCTGATGTGGGGCTTGATCCCAAAACACTGTGGATCAGGCCCCGAGCCGAAGGCAGACGGCTATCACTGTGCACAGGCGCCCCAAAAGCTTTGAGCGGGAGACCCGAGTCTTCCCTTATTTACAAAGAATTTGGAAGGAAATTTTTTCCTTCTGAAACAATTTTCCTATTGGGAGTTCCATCCCACCTGAGTGCAGCGATTCTGTGACTAGGTCCGTGGCCAAATTGTCTGGCTATGTAGGATTATTTATGCTGAACCATGAACTAAGGGGCTAGTCTCATGCAGGCCAGTCTCTGGTCCTGAAGGAAACATCGCCAATGCCTGAAAATCTTCAGATGTTCTTCCAAAGCATTCCTCTGATTTTTAGAGGCTGTGGCAGTTACCCTCCTGTTGGTGTGCTTTTGGCACCCCTAGGACTCCTTTCTCTCGTTTAGTGACCCGACCACCGACCACCGGCTAGCTTGCCCTCGATAGCCCCCAGGCCCCTCCGCATTGTCTCTGCTTGCAGTGTTGGTTTTGGCCCGGCAGGTGAATGCTCTCTGGTTCCCTGACGGCTGAGAGCCTTTCTTCTCTAGATCAAATAGGGATCTGATCTCATGGGACAAGAATGGGGCCTTTGGGGAGAGCTGGGGTTTGGGGGCGTTGGAAGGGGTTGGTGGAGAGGAAATGGGAAGACTGGAGGTGGATGGGCAGTGGCCCATTCATTTACTCCAACGCAAAGTGCATTCTGTCTCATTGCTCTCTCTTCTAAACATCAAAATCCACGTGATGTGAAATGTTGGGCCTGTGAGCAAAAAACCGTCAGGAAAGAATTCTGGAGATCAAGCCTTTGGTGCAAGTAAAAGGTGTTTTTTTTTTTAAAGTATTTTATTTACTTGAAAGAGAAAGAGACAGCCAGCGAGAGAGGGAACACAAGCAGGAGGGAGGGGAGAGAAGCAGGCTGGCCCAGCGGAGGAGTTCGTGATGTGGGGCTCCGATCCCAGACTCTGATCAAGCGCTCCTGAGCCGAAGGCAGACGCTAATCCACTCGGAGCCACCCAGGCTTGCCCGTGAAAAAGGTAGTTTTTTTAAAGCACAGAACAGGAGCCCTCGGCAGAAGAGATGCCCTGGGAAGGGTGAGGCGGCCCATGATATACTTCCAGGTTGGGAGGGGGTTAGGGATCAGAGTAAGTCTCTGTAAGGAATTTGGAAGCAAGGTGTCCAGGAGGGGTCATTTAGTGACAGTAGTCCAGAAACCCCTTCGTCACAGAGATCCCTGCAGATGGACCTCCTGGGCCACGTGTTTGAGCGGATGATTCTCACCTGTATCCTGGGTGGCCTTGAGATAAAGCAAGTTCTCAAGGGATTTTTAGGCTGTGTTAAAGAAAACTCCACAGATCCTCGGGTTGGCCTAATTCAGGCGGAGATTGCTCTTTGCCTAGGCACAGGCAGTGAGTCTTCTGGAGGAAGGTCATGGAAGGTCACTTGCCTGTTCCAAGTACGGCCTCAGCTGCAAAGTGAACTTCAATTTCTTTCCGTATTTCTTTTGCCTTTATTCTCCCATCACACAGACCCGCTGAGGCTGCTAGAATGCTGGTTCTGGGGGCAGTGGTGGTGGGGTCTGCATGTGCTCACGGAGAAGCGTTGTAGGGCTGGCGGGCACTGTCCTCCCACCCGCAGGCACGTTCCTCTCTCGTGACAGCGAGACCCCTTCATCCGCGGACTGGAAGAGCGGTGCACGGCACACGGAGCTGCTTCTCGCTTCCTCGAAATTTCTCCCTTTCTAGCAGGGATGAGACAAACCTGTGCAAAGTTTATTCATGCTTCTTCCCTGGCCTCGTTGATTGATGTGATGGTTGAATAATTCCTTTTTCCCCATTGTTTCCAATGCCATCCTTTGGGGAAAGGTCTCTGACTCAGAAGCTTCTTCTTCCACATCAAAGGATTTTTCGAAGAAATGGGAGAGCAAAAACTGTTTCCTTACGATCCTGTGACCTTTCTCTCCCTTTAGGGGAAGGTTCAGCCTCAATGGAGAGTGGGCAGACAGAACTCTGGTCTTGTCCAGGTTGGTAACTTCCTTATTTAAAATTTAATTGGTGCCTCTCTCTTACAGAGGCACACTAGCCAGGCTCTGCTGGACTCACTGTCCTTCCCCTCGGGAGCTCTGTGCTCTGTGAGGCTGCTCACGCGAGGCGGGAGATCTGGAACATGCTCCTGGCTCTGCTGTTCTCCTGCCCTGGACGTCCCAGGTTCCAGTGCCTGGTCCACGGCCGCCACGTGAACCCCAGCAGCCAGGACCTAATGCCCTTCCACTGTCCCCTCCCCACCTCACCCTTGACTAATTCAAGCCTATGTCCTGTCCATGGAGCTAACCTGGCATGGGCTCCATATGGAGTCCTGCGTCAGTTCTGGCTGGCTGCCCGGCTCTGTGTCCACGGCCCCTCAGACCTGGGGCAGAATTTGCACTGGTCGCCTGTCCCGGCCAGTCGGCCGCGTCTCCTCTTTCCCTAATTCGGTGACGCATCTAGTCTGTTGTTCAGATGTCAGACCTCAGATCTTGCAATTGCAAAAGCAATCCAATGAGGCAAGTTCGTGGGACCCCGGAGAAGCACAGGCAGGTGCGAAAGTCTCAGGGAGCCTTAGCCTCCGGAAATGCGAGATTCCCGAAGTGGCCCACGTGTCTCACGCGACTCTGCTCCCTTTCCCCTCAAAATGGGTTCATTCCATGTACACGTTCTTCAACCTGTTTTCACTTAACAACGCAGTCTTGGCGTCCAGTTTCACCGACACTTTTCTAAATCATTTTTAGTGGCTGCAAAGAACTCATTTGGAATCACAGGAAACTTGCTTCTTAAAGACAGTCACCTGCTGTGGGCGTTTTTGGTGGCTTCTAATTGTTCAACCTCAGAGACACGGAGGCAGAGAGTGCCTGGGAGAGTACCGTGGCGCCCACCTGCTGCCTCGTGCTGTGTGCCAGGCCCCGCCCTCTAGCCCCCATCTCCCCAGCCAGCCCCGCCCCTGTGCCCCGCCCCAGCCAGCCTCGCCCCTCTCTCCCCACGCCGCCCGCCCGTAAGGGTCTGGGCACGTTGTCTTGTCTTTTACAGGTGAAATTGGCACTCCGCTTTCTTGATGATCTCTGTCCGCGTGTCTTTCCCACTGTGAGATGGTAAAGACACTTTCTTCATGGTTTCTTCTATTCCTATGCTTATTGTTCATTTTAGTTTTTTTATTTTTAAACTGAAGTGTAATTAACGTACAGCGTCATCTCGGATTCAGCGCACAGCACGTTAACTCGCCATTCTACAACGCGCTCGGTGTGAATGTGCCCACCGCCCAAGGCACTGGCCTTGCTGTGCTGGTGTCTCTATTCCCCATGCCCCGCTTTTCATCTCCATGAATTATTTATTTTATGAGTGGAAGTTTTCACCTCGTGATGCCTTTACTCTATTTGCCCCTCCCTCTCTGGCAAACCGGCTCTCCGTATTTAAGAGAACTCCGTTCCGGAGTTTCTGTTCGCTTGTTTTCTGGGATCCACAGAATGGAACCATATGATGTTTGTCTCTGTCTGACGTATTTCACTTAGCACGATGCACTCCAGGTCCGTCCATGTTGTCACAAACGGTGGGCTGGATTTGTTAATGTGTGTTTTTAAAAGATTTTTTTATTTGAGAGAGAGGGAGAGAGAGAACTCAACACGGAGAGAACGAACACGAGAGAGAGAACACGAGAGAGAGAACGAGAGAGGGAGAGAGAATCCAGAGAGAGAGAGAGAATAGGAGCCAGGGGAGGGGCAGAGGGAGAAGCAGACTCCCCGAGCACAGAGCCCACTTGGGGCTCCATCCCAGGACCGAGATCATGATCTGAGCTGAAGGCAGACATCCATAAAGAGCCAACCAATGCTCCGCACCTGCATTTTTGTCTGATATTCGTGTGTGCGTGTGTATCAATCTTTCTTTATTCATCTACGATGGACCTTAGGTTGCTTCCATATCTTGGTGTTTGTAAATGATGCGGCAGTAAGCATAAGGCTGCATATATCTTTTCAAATTAGTGTTTTTTATTTCTTTGGGTAAATAGTACTGGAATTACTGGATTGTGTGGTAGTTCTGTTTTTAATTTTTGGAGGGGCTGCCATACTGTTTTCCACAGTGGCTGCACCAACTCACATCCCCACCAACAATGTAGGAGGGTTGCCTTTTCTCCACATTGTCTAACACGTTTTGTTTCTTGTCTTTCTGATTCTAGCCATTCTGACTGATGTGAGGTGGGATCTCATTGTAGTTTCGATTTGCATTTCCTTGAGATGAGTGATGTTGAGCATCTTTTGATGTGTCTGTTGGCCATCTGGATGTCTTCTTTGGAAAAAATGTCTATTCAGGCTTCTGTCTACCCCCCTTTTAAAGATTTCATTATTAGCAGCACCAAGTGGAGGGTGAAGGTGGAAAGGAGAAGCAGACTCCCTGCTGAGCAGGGAGCCTGACGTGGGGCTTGATCCCAGGACCCCGAGATTCGACCTGAGCTGAAGGTAGACACTTAACTGGACGGAGCCACCCAGATGCCCTCACATTAGGTCTTTAATCCATTTTTGTTTATTTTTGCATATGGTGTAAGAAAAGTAACAAGCTTCATTTTCTGCGTGTGGGCTTGTAGCTGTCCAGTTTTCCCAGCACCATTTGTTGAAGAGACTATCTTTTCCCCATTGTATATTATTGCCTCTTTTATCGTAGATTAATTTACCATTAGGTGTGGGTTTATTTACAGGTTCTCTGTCCTGTTCTGTTGACCTATGTTTCTATTTTGGTGCCAGTACCATACTGTTTTAATTATTAGAGATTTGTAGTAATACAGGACTGTGATACCTCAAGCTTTGTACTTCTTTCTTTCAAGATTGCTTTGGGTATTCAAGGTCTTTTGCGGTTCCATACAAATTTTAGGATTACTTGTATTCTGTGAAAAATACTATTAGTATTTCCATAGGGATTGCATTAAATCTGTAGATTGCTTTGAGTAGTATGGGCATTTTAAATATATTCGTTTTTCCAATCCATGACCATGATATATCTTTCCCTTTGTTTGTGTCATCTTCAACTTCTTTCACCAGTGTTTTATAATTTTCAGAATACAGGTCTTTCACCTATTTGGTTAGGTTTATTCGTAGGTATCTTATGGTTTGGAGGCAACTGTAAATGGGATCGTTTTCTTAATTTCTCTTTTTGCTGCTTCATTATTGGTGTATAGAAATGCAATAGATTTCTACACATTGATTTTGTATCCCGCCACTTCACTGAATTCATTTAACAGTTCTAGTAGTTTTTTGGATGAGACTTCCAAGTTTTCTATATACAGTGTCGTGTCATCTGCAAACAGTGGAAGTTGCACTTCTTTACCAATTTGGAAGCCGTTTATTTCTCTTTGTTGTCTGATTAATGCAGCTAGGAGTTCCAGGGCTATGTTGAAGAAAAGTGGTGAGAGTGGACATCCTTGTCTTGTTCCTGACCTTAGGGGGAAAGCTCTCAGTTTTTTTGAGTATGAAATTAGCTGTGGGTTTTTCATGTATGACCTTCATTATGTTGAGCTATGCTACTTCTAAACCTACTTTGTTGAGAGCTTTTATCATGAATGGATGTTGTACTTGGTCAAATGCTTTTCCCGCATCTATTGAAATGATCACATGGTGCTTATCCTTTCTCTTATTGATGTGATGTACCACATTGATTGATTTGCAAATACTGAACCACCCTTGCATCCCAGGAATAAATCCCACTGGATCATGGTGAATGGTTTTTTTAAATGTATTCTTGGACTTAGTTTGCTAATATTTTATTGAGGTGGGATCACGCCCTGAGCCGAAGGCAGACGCTCAACCGCTGTGCCACCCAGGCACCCCTTGTGGTTTTTTTACTCAGCTAAGTCACCCTATGTCTTTTTGTATTTATTTAAGAGTGTGAGTTGGGGTAGAGGGGAAGGACAGAGGGAGAGGGAAAGCGAGAATCCCAAGTAGACCCTGTGCTGAGCATGGAGCCTGACAGTGGCACAATCTCACGACACTGAGATCATGACCTGTACCAAAATCAAGAGTTGGGTGCTCAACAGACTGAGCCATCCAGGCGTCCCCACTCTGACTTTTGAATGGAGCATTTGTATTTAATTATTGGTGTGTATGTATTTACTGCCATTTTAATTGTTTTCTAGGGGCATTTTTTGTTGTTGTTGGTTCTTCCCTCTTCCTTTGTCCTCTTTCCTTCTTTCCTTGTGGTTTGAGGGTTTCCTTTAGTGTTATGATTGGAGTCCTTTTTCATTTTATTGTGTGTGTCTATTAAAAGTTCTTGATGTGTGGTTACCATTAGGTTTTATATATAACATCCTAAATATATAGCAGAATAATTAGGTTGGTGGGTGCTTAAGTTAGAACACATTCCAAAAACACTGAATTTTTGCTTCCCACTCCACATCTTAGCTATATGACGTCGTAGTTTACATCTTTTCAGTTTGTGTATCTCTTGACTGACTTTTTAGATATAATTGATTTTTACTACTTTTGTTTTAACCTTCTACTAGCTTTATAGGTAGGAATTAATCTACTACCTTTATTCTATATTTGTTTTTAATTGTGAATTTTTTTCCTTTCATAATTTTTTTCTAGGTATGGCCTTTTTTTCCCCAAAGAATTCCCTTTAAGATTTCTTACAAGGCCAGGTTAGTAGTAATGAGCGCCTTTGACTTTTGTTTGGCTGGGAAACTCTTCAATTCTGAATGATAACCTTGCTGGGTAGAGTATTCTTGGCTACGGGTTTTTTTTTTCCCCTTCCAGCACTGTGAATATATCATGCCACTCCCTTTGGGCCTAGAAGTTTCTGCTGAAAAAAATCAGCTGATAGCATTATGGGGTTTCCCTTGTGTGTAAGTGTTTTCTTTTCTCTTGCTCCTTTCAAAACTCTCTCCTTATCATTACTTTTAGCCACTTTAATTATGTGTCTTGGTGTGGACCTCTTTGGTTTCATCTTGTTTGGGGCTCTCTGTGATTCCTGGACCTGGATGTCTGTTTCCTTTCTTAGATTAGGGAAGTTTTCAGCTATTACCTCTTTGAAAAACATTTCTGCCCCATCTCTCTCTTCTCCCTCTAGGATCCCTGGAATACAAATGTTATCACACTTGATAGTGTCTCTGAGCTCCCTTATTACCTAGTCTCATTCTTATTCTCTCTTCTCTCTGCAGGTTAGCGTGGTTGCTGTCCAGTGCTCTGTCCTCCAGGTTGCTGATCTGTTCTTCTGTGTCCTCTAACTGGCTGTTGATTCCCTCTAGTGTATTTTTTATTTCAGTTATTAAATTCTTCATCTCTGACTGGTTCTTTTTAATATTTCCTATCTTTTTGTTGAAGTTCTGAGTTCATCCACTCTTCTCAAGTCCACTGAGTATCTTTATGACCATTACTTTGAATTCTTTATCAAACCTGTTGCCTACCTCCATTTTATTTAGCTCTTCTGCGTGGTTTGTCCTTTTCTTTCATCTGGGACACATGCCTTGGCCCTCTCATTTTGTCTAACTCTCTTTCTGTGTATTAGGGAGGCCGCCTATGTCTCCTGGTCTTGAAAGTAGCTTCTTGTGTGGAAGAGGTCCTGTGGTGCCTTAGGGCAACAGTGTTCTGCTGACCAGGTGCTCTGGGTATCTCCTGGTGGGCTGTGCGCCCTCCTGCTCTGGCTGAGCCACGTTTGCCTTCCGCCCAGCTGGTCGCAACGACTTGCTTTGCGTGCTGTGGGTGCGGTGCGCTGGGTTTGGTCCCTGTGCCGTTGAGAGACCTGAAGGGGTGTGGGCTCACTGGTTGGGGGGCCAGCAGTCAGACTAGCTGTCTGTCATTAGCTTTTCTGCCACGGTCGCAGGCACACGCGACAGCAGGGCTTGCTCCCTGTGTAGCCAGGGAAGAGGCTTGGCTGCTGGACTTGCCGACACTCTTCCCTAGACCAGGAGTCACCGGCACGGCTGCCTGCAGGGTTTGGCAGGACAGGAGCTGCTTTGGAGGGACGCCTGCCGAGGGTGGTGGGTTGGAGGGGGTAGGTTCACAGGGGAACATTGGAGTGGGGTACAGTGCTGGCAAGATAGATGGAGAGATTTGCTCCGACTCCCACAAACGTCTGGCTGTCTAGGCTGGGGGAGGGGAAGGGAATGGTGCCCACCAGCAGTTTTGTTTCTGGAGAAATCTGAAGATCCCTGCCCCTCCAGCACACAGCCTTAGGCAGTAAATCTGCTTCACATATACCGCCCGGCACTTTTCAAACTGCTGTTTCTGTCCTGGGTCTCAGCCAAGTTATGTATTATGCTGGCCCTTTATGGGCAGGGACTCAGTTTCCCACGGCCCGCCAGCTCTCCAGGAGTTAAACCCTGAGGTTTTCAGAGCCAGATGTCATGGGGACTCATCTTCCCGGTGCCTGGGCTGGGGTCTGATCATCTTGCTGCTCTGTGCTTGTGGTGTCCCGTTTGTAGTTAGTCTCACGGGGTGTTTGGTCCCAGCCACGCCTCTGCCCCTCCCTTTCTAGTGTGTTCCCTTCCACGCTGAGCTGTGGGAGGTCTGTTCCGCCGTCTTCAGGTTTTCAGCGTCAGCCGTGTGTATAGGGGCTCTCCGGGTGTGTCCGTGGGACAGGGGAGCCCAGGGTCCTCCTACGGCATCTTCCCTACATGCCCCCACCCTGTTGTTTGTTTGTGGTCTACTTTTAAAGCATTTGCGTGTTATTTCTGATAGCTCTAGTCATCCCAACAACATTTATTGAATAAATCCATCTTTCCTCCAGGGACGGGGAACAGCAACTTGCATCATATACTAAATACCTATGTGTGTTTTGACCAATTTTTGGCTCTATTCAGTGCCATTTACTCATCCAAACAGGGGTCAGGGTGTCACTGTTTATAAATGGCAGCTTTTTAATATATTTCTGTATCTTGGCCTCATCCTCTCTCTGTGCTGTTCACATTCAGAATTTTCCTGATTTTGCTTCACAGACTGTATGAACATTAGAATGAGTTGGCTAGATTAGAAAGACTTTTTTCTTTTCTTTTTTTTTTTTTTAAAGATTTTTATTTATTTATTTGACAGAGAGACAGCCAGCGAGAGAGGGAACACAAGCAGGGGGAGCGGGAGAGGAAGCAGCAGGCTCACAGTAGAGGAGCCTGATGTGGGGCTCGATCCCATAACGCCGGGATCACGCCCTGAGCCGAAGGCAGACGCTTAACGACTGCGCCACCCAGGCGCCCCTAGAAAGACTTTTTTCAATTGGGAATCCTGCTCAATTCATAGAATAGTTGAGGGGAAAAACGACATCTGCAAAATTAACTCATCCTGAAAATAGGGGTTTTTTAAAAATCTTTTGTATTTGTCAGGGGCACTATTTAAAATTCAAAAGGGACAATGGCCGTACAACGAGAAGTCTCCCCTCTAGCCATGTCCCGAGCCCTGGGTGCCTTCTCCACAGGCAACCTGCGGTTCCTGCGCCTACAACAGAGATTTTGAGCTTATGTAGCATTTAAACAACTCTAGTGTGCTCCTTCTCTCTCTCTCTCTCTCTCACACACACACACACACACACACACACACACAATTTTGTGTTATGTCCCCTCCCCCCACTTACCAACACATCTTTATAATCTCTTCGTATAAGTAACACAGAGAACCTTCTCGTTTATATCTGCAAAGCATCCGTTGTGGGAACACACCTTCACATATTTACTTTTCTTCAACGACAGCCGTTTAAGCGGTTCCCAGCCTCTTGCTGGTCCATGCAGGGCTGCTGTAAGTAATTCTGTGTATGTGTCATTTCTCACACGTGAGTGTGTCTTAAGATATGTCTGGAAATGGAATTGGTCACGATGCACACAGACTTGTGACCCGGATAGAGTCGACACAGTTGCCCTCCATGGGGGTTGTACCAATTTACGCTCACTTGTCCTGTGTCAGGGTGTCTGTGTCCACACGTCCTTGTGAACACATCGTGTTCCCAAACTTTGTTTTTAACTAATCTTTTTTTTTTAAAGATTTTATTTATTTATTTGACAGAGATAGAGACAGCCAACGAGAGAGGGAACACAAGCAGGGGGAGTGGGAGAGGAAGAAGCAGGCTTCTAGCGGAGGAGCCCGATGTGGGGCTCGATCCCATAACTCCGGGATCACGCCCTGAGCCGAAGGCAGGCGCTTAACCGCTGTGCCACCCAGGCGCCCCTGTTTTTAACTAATCTTAAAGGTGAAAAATGTCTCCAATTGGTTCTAGTTTGTATCCATTGCTATCAGGTTTAGCAAAAACTTTTAAGAAACTCTTATACTGCTGTTTTCTATTAATTTTCTGTTCATATCCTGTTTCTATTTTTTTCTACCAAATTTTTTCCTTATAGAAGTCTCCAAAATCCAGTATTGTGGAAGTAAGTTTTTTGTAAAATAAATTACAAACCTTTCCCTTTTCTTTTGAATTACTGTGGTTGGTATATACAATTTTAACTTTTATAGTTGACTTCATTGTTCTTTTCATGTGGCTTCCCTGTTTTGCACACTAGACTTTTTCTACTTAAATATATTCTCCTAGTCACCTTGTCACCAGGCATGACCTCATTTCTAAAAAAGATTATGAAATAGTTCAAGATATTAAAAAGTGGAGTATTACATTTTTAAAAAAGATATTCTCATCACCAGAATTAATAAATGTTAATATTTTGCTGTCTGCTTTAGATGTTTACTTTTAAAAACAAAATGAGGATAGTTCCCTCTGAATGTCTCCCCAGTACACGTCCCTCCCTTGCCCCCAAGAACCACTTTCAAGAAGTTGGCTGGGGTGTGGCCTTCTGGTCTTGGTCAGATTCCTTAATTTTGAGACTAGAGAACCCCAACTCCCCTAGCTAGTTGAAGCAGAAGGGATTTATCAGTGGAAGGACTGAAGAAACGGAGTCTTGCCTGAGTTTCCCAGCAATTCTCCCTAAAACCACGCTCCAGGGCTGGGCTGGGCTAGGCGGCCACATCTGCTTTGGTGGCCCCAGAGCCTTCCTGCTTCCCGCACCGTCAGAACTCCTCCACTGAAGCCGCTGGTGTGGAAAGCCATTTCTGACACGCAAAACATACACCTCTGTGTGCTTCTGTCTCCTTCTGACTCACTTCTACATCAAGAATCTCACACACTTTCACCAGACAGGTGATCCTAAATCAGATACAGAAACGGAGGTGTGAGGGCGTTTGGCGGGAAGGCTTTGGCTTTCTAGTTTGTGGGTACACCGGGACCTTAGTGTTGCCCAAGCCAATTCACGGTACTTGTAAACTTCCCCAACGTTCTAATGCTCTTACCATTACTTTTTCCACGAACAACAGGTATTTATTGTTTTGGGTATTCAACAATTTATGTGAATGGTGTCCTATTGCAATTTAGCCTTTTCATTCAGTATTGTTCTTAAGCTTTTTCCCAGCTGACATCTGTCTGTAGCTCTACCGTTCTTTTAGCTGCTATTCATAGTACTACGTATTAGTCATTTGTCAGTGTGTAATACGTTACTCTGAAGTTGGCTGGCTTAAGCAAGACATTTAGTATCTTGATTTCTGTGGGTACGACCCAAGTGTGGATCCTTAGCCGTGTTGTCAGGCTCAGGGTCTCTCCTAAGGCTGTATCCAAGGTGTCTCCTGGGCTGTGGTCCCACGTGAAGACCCGACTGTGGCAGACTCTGCTTCCGACACACTCTTTTGTGTGGTTGCTGGTAGCACAACTCAGTTCCATCACGGATGTGGGCTGGAGGATACCCTCACTTCCTTGCCACGTGGGCTTCTCCATGGAGCAGCTCACAACAGAGTAGCTTCCCTCGTCAGAGCAAGCAAATAAGAACAAGAGGGTGTGAGCAAGGTGGATATCACTATCTGTAATGGGTTGAAGTATTCACCAAAATTTAAATCCTCTAGAACCCCAGGATGTGGCTTTATTTGGAAATAGTCTTTGCAGGTGGAATTAATTAAGGATTGTGAAATGAAATTTTTGAAATCGGAGTGGGCCCTAAATGAGTGGTGTCCTTATGCGGAGATGTCACACTGACACACAGGGGTGACGGGAAGATGGAGGCAGACATTGGGAGGATGCACCTGTGAGCCAAGGGATGCTAAGGATTGCTGGCAATTACCAAGAGCTAGGAGGAAGGCATGGGATGGTTCGGCCCCTAGGACCTACATAAGGAACCACCTTGTCAACAGCTTTTTGCAGATTTCTGGCCCCCAGAACCTTGAGAAAATAAATGTCTGCTGTTTTAAGCTACCCATTTGTGGTCATTTGTTAGGGCAGCTCTAGGAAACCAACACCGTGTCTTTTGTAGCCACGCCTTGGAAGTGTCACACCCTCATTTTTGCCAAACGTTATTGGTTAGAAGCAAACTACTAGGTCCATCCAAAAGTTGTGGCTGCCAGGAGGCAGGGGCCGCTGGGAGAAATGGCCTACCGCAATATTCCACAGTCTGAGTGTGAATCGCAGTCTCTTCATCCATGCTCCTAAGGACATTTAGATTGTTGCTACTTTTTCACTGTGACAAAATTCTAGCGTGAAGATCCTTAAATACATCTTTTTGTGCACATTGGCAAATTTCTCTAGGATCTAGAAGTCAAATTGCTGAATTGAGAAACTTTAGTGGATATTTCCAAATTGCTTCCCATTGTGGTTCTTACCTTCCTACGTGGAAGTTTGAAAGTTCACATTTTCTCATCCCCTCATCAACACTTGGTATTGTCAGATGCTAAAAACTTGTTGATCTGAAGGGTATAAAATACCTTGGCTTTTTCCCTTACGGACTTCTAGGCATTCTTTATACATTTTGCATATGATTTTGTTACCTTTGTAGGTCATCTCTCAATCCGTGGTGTGGCTTTTAGCATGATTTATGTATTTTGCCATACAGAATTTTTAACTTGCAGATAATTTATTTCTTGTATGCTTTCTAAAGGCTTCGGTGTCCATTTAAGAATGTTTCCATAGTCCCATGTCAAAAAGGTGATTTTCGCCTATGTATCTTTAATCTAGTATCGGTGACGTAGATGCCGTGTGCTTATATTTGTACTTATTTCTATCATTGTCTTATTCATAGTTTATTTTTCCATTTATCTCTACAGCTTGCATTAGTTACGCTTTATTTTTTAAAAAGACATGAGAAATATCTAGTATCGGTGACGTAGATGCCGTGTGCTTATATTTGTACTTATTTCTATCATTGTCTTATTCATAGTTTATTTTTCCATTTATCTCTACAGCTTGCATTAGTTACGCTTTATTTTTTAAAAAGACATGAGAA
>NW_024425230.1:22323621-22386530 GCF_017311325.1 Ursus maritimus | reverse complement strand
GAGTGTGTGAGAGAGAGCGTGCAAGTGAGGGGAAGGGGCAGCGAGAGAGAGAATCTCAAGCAGACTCCCCGCTGAGCGCAGAGCCTGATTCAGGGCTTGATCTCACGACCCTGATATCATGACCTGAGCCAAACTGAGTCTGATGTTCAACCGACAGAGCTGCCCAGATTTGCCCCATTACATTTTATTTCTTCACTTAGCTTTCCTTTTAGTGCTTTTAAATTCCATATTCTTTTATTCCTTTGACAATTTCCCTCAACTTTTAGGTCATCATATGGAAAGTCTATAGTAAACATCTCCTTTGTCCTCTGCAACATTTAACTTACTCTATTGTACACCTGCCCCTTCCCGATTACCCATCACCACTATTTTTGCCCCACTCAGTATGCTTACTTAGCCTTGCCCAGAGATTTACCAACTTCCTTGTTTACTGTTGCTTTCATAAGCTCCCTCTTCTTTCTGGACTCCTCTTATAGAAGCATATCTTTCAGCATTTCAGCACAGGGGTCTGTCTTCCTTAGTCTTCTGGCTGTGGTGCTGAGAAGTCTGACGGCAGTCGAACCATGGTTCCCTTGTAAGTGATCTGTCTTCTCACAACTGTTAGGTTTCCTCTTGGAGCTCCACACTGTGTTGTGCAGATGGGTTTGTCTTTCCTACTTGGGGTTCAGTGCAACCTTTAAATCTGAGGATGTGTGTCTCTCAAATCCTGAGGGACTCTCAGGCTTTCTTTCGATAGTGCCTCTCGCATTTATTCTGGATCTCTTATTTGAGACATATTTTGAAGCATTTCATTCTGCCTTCCATATTTTAATTTTGCTTTAATTTAAAACTTCTGTGCTGCTGGTAACTTCAAGTCTCCACTTTACTGTTTCTCTTCAGTTACGTCTGGCCTTCTGTTAAATCTGAAGTTTTCTGTTTGTTTCAATGGCTATATTCTTCAAATCTAGAATGTCTATTAGGTTCTTTCTAAATCTACCTATTTTTAAAACTACCTTGGTTTACCTTATGGTTTCTATTGCTGCCTTTCTCTCTTGAAACATGTTCGGCATACTCCTCTTAAAGTCTCCTTCAGATTATTGGGGTGTTCGGGGGAGTGCAGATTCTAGATGTCACACGCACTGCTCTCTCTACTTCCTGGGGCTTGAGTTGCTCGTGGAAGTCATTTCCTTTTCCTTCCCAGTACCTAGAGGAGAGGGCTTTCTCTCCTCGGTCCACAATTACCAACCTGGGTCAAATGTCTTCACACAGGAAAAGAGGTCTTTGTTTCCTTAGAAAAAGGGACTTCTGAGGAGCCAGCCCTGACAGCTTTGAATGGGTACCAAGTGGTGAGAAGTTTTCAACATATTCATCTGTCCCTTTGTGACCTTGGAAAAGTCATTCAACTATTAATCTTCTCTGTAATATAAAGCTATCTTAAGTATTATAAGACTTCAAAGAAAAGGTGACGCATGATTTCTTAAAAACAAATAGTTTAATTTCATTTTTATCTGGGGAAAAATACAACTTTAAAATGAAATGACAAGCACTTTGACATGCCATCATGTGTCATTTTTTATGGTACTACACTTATTCAAAATGTGAAGATACAGAACCTTTATAAATTTCTGGAATCAAAGATTCCCAACTCAGATGAAAACAGATTGGTTATAAAATGTCAGTTCACTAAATATTCCATTTTTGTTCTCTCATAGGGAATATCTTGTAGAAACACTATAAAATAAGGCAGATTTTTGGGAATTCAATTATAAAATTTTAGGGGGAAAAAAGTGTTAGGTCTTAATTTCGTTGACTTTGGGGAGTCACCTGCAAAGCCCATCAGATGACCAGAGTTTGAGCTCTGCTTTCTATACAGAGGAGCTGTTCTCCTTGAGCGCTTAGACTCAGACCCTCCCACAAGACCGCTTCCCCAATTAGCATCAACCAGAAGAGTCTAATATACACAAATATTTCTGTAGTGCAGTAAAAATGTGTCATTTTATAGTTTTAATTTGCATTATGAAAATAAGTCTGTACACCAAGTAATACATATTTAATGAATATGAATCATGTAAATTTGGTCATGGCATTTAAAGTTGGCTTTGGCTTTGAAGTATTTCAAAATTCATAGAAAATATTGAACTTCTAATAAAATAAATAAAACATTTTAATAATTGGTATTAATCAACTTCAAAATTTCTTTGTATTTAATAATCAACTTCAAAATTTCTTTTGCATTTTTCATTTGCTACTCAGTTTCAAAAGAGAAGTCACTTTCAGTAGTGTTCCAAAGTGGGTGATTGCACCTTCTAGGATGTGAAGAAGTCCCTAAAGCCCCGATGGCCATGAGCTGTTCGAAAGTGCTGGACACAGCCGAGCGACATTGTTTGCAACAAGACATTCTCTGTCCCCGGCAGGAAACCCATCAGTGTCCTTTGGAGGGTCCCTCTGCCCTCGCTGTGAGGAAAGTGAGTGCAAACGGGTTCTCCCGTGACTCTGCGCCCCTGCCGCAGGCCCAAGATGGGGGGCTGGGTCGCACTTCGTGGCCATGGCATCAGATGGTGGCCCCGTGTGCTTTCACAGGCTCTGCACACCAGGGCGCTGCTCTGCCTAATACTGAAAGGACCAGGACTCGGGCTGCCCTCAGGAATTCCCGCTGAGCGCAGGGACAAAGCTTCAGGGCCCAGGCGGTGTTCCGCACTATTCAGGGGGCGGTCGGAGGCTCCGCAGCTTCATTTCGTCCAGGCCTTTCCAGTATTTAAAGTTGTTGTCAAGATGCTGCATTAGCTCGGGCAGGTCTACAAAGGCTGGAAGGAAGGGCGGGCACGTGACCCTCAGCCCCAGGCGCCGAGCGCGGGCTGCCGCACGCAGGTGCCTCTGCCCCGCGAACGCACCCAGCCCCGGGGGGAGCCCAGCGGGCAGGTGCCACGCAAGGGCATCTCGCCGGCCGTGAGCCCCCCCCCCCCCACCGGCTCCCCCAGGCCCCCGCCCCGCACGGGCTTGGCCTACACCGTCTCCGCTGCCGGCAGCGGTCCCCGCGGCGGCTCAGCCGGGAACAGGGCAGGGGCCGGTAAAGAGGCCGGCGGGAAGGGCACCGCACCTCGGGGGGGCCCGGGGGCGCACAGCTCTCCCCCGCCGGCCCCCTCCACGGCTCGCTACTCCGCGCGGCCGCCCCTTTCGCGAGCGCGGGGAGCCGCCCGCCGCCCGAGGTCTTACCGTCCCACGCGTCAAACATGTCGGTGATGAAGTAGTCGATGAAGGAGATCTGGGACTTGGGGATGCTGCAGGTGTTCCTGTCAAAGACCGGCATCACCACAGGCAGGTCCTGCCGCTTCTCCTCATCCGTCTGGGAAGCAGAACACGCGCGGGTGAGGGGACTCCGGGCTCTGGCTCCGCGCCCCGGGAGCGGCCCCGGGGGTTCAAGGGGAGCGGTGACCCCCACAGCGGCCTGACGACCCCTGCCCCCCGCCCCCAGCTCTCCTCCCCGCCACCTGGAAGCTTCTTGCCCAAGCTCCTCCGGAAGATGCGGCAAGGGTTTCCGACGCCAGGCCCGCGACCGTGAGAAGGAAACCGGCCCTTCACGGAGCAGGAGCGAGGGCTGCTTCTCGCTTCAGGCCAGTGATTTTACTGGAAAAGGTTCTGAACACCCTTGAGATCCTCGAGGTGAAGAAAGAAAAACAACTCTGAGATGAGCAGCTCTGATGTACTTTAGTCAGGCTCTTCCAGGCTGTCTTTAGGATTCCAGAGAGATTTGCAAAAAAATGAAAATAACCTGGCCTTTCCCCCCAGGATCTTAATTTATTTTGAAAGAGATAAGAGAGCTCCTTTCTAAAAATAAGGTCTTGCTTTCACCAAAGTGTCCTGGAGGAAAGGGTGAGGGCATGGCCGCAGTGAGGCAGGAGGGCTTCCTGGAGCCCGTAAGGGTCAGCCGGTCACACGAGGGGGTGACTCGGGGACGGAGTGCAGATCAGTAAAGGGCACGGGCGTGGTGGGCAGATCAAAATGAAACATGATGGGGGTGGTGACCAAAAGCTGTGGTCCCGCATAGCCTGGAAGGGGAGAGCCATCTCGCTGGGGCGGCCCCCTGGGTCATCGTTCCAGACCCTTGGAGCAGCTTGCTAGAGCCTGGGGAGCAGGCGGCCACGCGGGCCAGCTGTGGGGGGAAGAAGAGAGCAGGGGCTGCTCTACACGGACAGGCAACCGGAATGAGGGACTGCAGGGAGGGCACTGCAGGGGTGCAGCGGGGAGAGAGGACACTGTGACCTAGCATGGCCTTCTCTGCAGGGCCTGCCGATAGGAGCACCTGCAGCAAGAACTCAAGGCCGAAGGTGTGCAGTAGGCTCTGTCGTCCATCTGAAGCCTGGCTGTGGGGGCTGCTCTGGGTGGCAGGGCTGTTTGAGTGGAGGACAGGTCCTGGGGGCGGCCGACGCTGGGCCAAGAGTTCAGGTGTTCAGCAAGAACAAAAGAAAACTACTCTCAGGGCTGGGAGCTGGTCCCCACCCCCTGCCACTCTTACCCTGGGGACTGGTCCCAGCCAAGTGCAGGGGCAGCTCTCGGGGAGCGTCTGCCACGATATGTACGGGAAGGAGTGGGGAGTGCAGGGAGAGCCTCAGGTTCACAGCCTATGGGGATGGCTGGCTCAGAGAGCTGTGCCGTGGGGTGGGGGCTCTCCTGACATTCTTCCTCAGGCCCTGCTGGACACTGAACCCACTCTCTCAGGGCAGCCAACGCAGAGACTCAGTGAGTGGTGCCCACTCTGTCCCTGCTGCCCTCTCTGCCTGCACATGGGAGCAGCCGGCTTGCTGGAGGTCAGGGGAGACCCTCCTACTCCGATTCCTCTTGGGCCCAATGTGACAGGTGCGTGGAGCTCACAGGGCCCTTATGCTCTCCTGGGGATGGTTTCCGATGAGCTTCTCTGTGGCCCGTGGCCCAGCTAGGTCACCAATGAAAGCTCCAGGCCTGCAGACGCTTCGTTTCTGGGACCCGCTCCCCGGGGCAGATTTCAGCAGTGCTCCAAGTACAACATGACAGACACCTGCTACTCAAGCCCTAGGCCCCTTCTGTCAAGCAGTCCCACCCAACACGAGAAGGCAGAGACACCATTTCACCTTGTCTTCATGCTTGGGCACTCTTGCCACACGAGCTGCTCCGCACAGGGTGGCTGTGAGGAATGCACGCCTACTGACATGGGTCCCACCCGACCCAGTGCGTATGGGAAGAAGCTGTGATTTAACGGCGTTAAATATTCCCAACCCTCATTCCCTCGAGGCAACATCAATGACCACCGTGCTGGCTAAGATAACCCAACAGGAACTCTGGAAAACAGTCAAAGGTCTACAGCAACCAAGTTAAAAGCCCAGTCAAGAAAAGCCACATTCAAGGGGCGCCTGGGTGGCTTAGCCGGTTAACCATCTGCTTTTGGCTCAGGTCATGATCTCAGGGTTCTGGGAAGTCGGGCTCCCTGCTCAGCGGGGAGTCTGCTTCTCCCTCTGCCCCTCCCCTTCACTTGAGTGCACACACTCGCTCGCTCTCTCAAATAAAAAAAAAGTACTTATTCTACCTGGAATGAAACTGGAAATCAATAGGAAGTAACTGGGAAAATTCACAAGTATGTGGGAATCAAATACTCTTAACCAAGGGGCCAAAGAAGAAATCACAAGGAAAATGGAAATGAGAACACAAAATCTAGAAAGTTACGGGATGGGATAAAAGTAGGGCTGACAGGGAAATTTACGGCTATAAGTACCTACGTTAAAAAGAAAACTCTCAATTCAACAACCTAACTTTACACCTTACTAAAAAAATACACTAAACTGAAAGCCAGCAGAAGTAAAGAAATAACAGACTAGACCAGAGTTAAGTAAAATAGAGAATAGAAAAATAGAGAAAATCAACAAAACCAAAAGTTAGTTCTCTGAAAAGATCAACACAATTGAGAAATCTTTACTAGATACAACTAAGAAAAAAGTTTCAAATTATTAAAATCAGAAGTAAAAATGGGACAAAAGAACAAAATAGGGACATTACTACCCATTTTACAGAAATAAAAGGATTATAAGGGGATACCGTGAATAGTTATACCCCAACAAAATGGATAACCAAGACTCAATTATGAAGAAATGAGAATCTGAGTGGACCTATAACTAGTAAGGATGTTCAACCCAGTCATTAAAAGCCAAAGAAAAGCCCCAGACCAGACAGCTTCACAGCTTCACTTCAATTCTACCAAACTCTTAAACAGAATTAACACCAATCTTTCTTAAACTCTTCCAAAAAATTGAAGAGGAAAGGACACGTGCTAATTCAACCTACGAGGCCAGCATTACCCTGATAAAAAGCTTGGCAAAGGCATGGCGAGAAAACCACAGACCAATATCCCTTATGAATACTGACGGAAAAATTCTCAACAAACTAGCAAACAGAATCCAGGAGCACATTAAAGGATCGTAGAGCGTGACCGAACAGATTTAGTCCAGTAATGCAAGGATGGCTCAGCATCTCAGATCAGCTGATCTGATACAGCACATTTCAACAACGAAGGAAAGTGAAACACATGATCACTGAAAACGTTAAATTTTATGTGTATTTTACCCCCCCACCCCTCCCCTGCTAAACTGCTCCCCAAAGAGGTGGTGGCATCTGTTACACACCTATTACTGATGAAGGAATCCCGGGAGGTCCAGACCCTCACGAACACACGGTGTGGTCAGTCTCTGAAATTTCCGGCTACTCTAGTGGGTGTACAGAGGTGTTTCACTTGGGTCTAGCATCTATTTCCCTGATGACTAATGATGTCCAGCACTTGTCAGAGTCTTATTGACTGTTCATACATCTCCTTTTGTGAAGTTCTGTTAAAATATTTGGCCATTTTAAATTAGGTGGTTTGTCTTTTTATTAATGAGCTACGATTTCTTACATATCCTGAATAGAGCTGTTTGTCAGGATTCGCGGACATTTTCTTCCAGTGTGGCTTGCTGCGTGTAGATGAGCATAATTCCTGAATTTTGATTCTCATTTCCTAAATTTTCTTTTCATGGTGGTGGTTTTCCATAACTACAAAATATCTGCCCACTTCTAAGTGACCAAGGATATTCTCCTATGTTTTTCTTTTAAGCTTTATGACTTTAGGTTTTATATGTAGGTCCATGATCCGTTGTGAAACCATATTCCTCCAGGATGAGGTAGAAGTTGTGGTTCATTTTTTGTTGGATAGAGATATCTAAGTATTCGAATATTATTTGCTGAAAATATTTTCCTTTCCCCACTGATGATATAGACGTGGGCTATTTCTTTTTTTTTTTTTTAATGATTTTTTATTATATTATGTTAGTCACCATACAGTACATCCCCGGTTTCCGATGTAAGGCTCGATGATTCATTAGTTGTGTATAACACCCAGTGCACCATGCAATACATGCCCTCCTTACTACCCATCACCGGTCTATCCCATTCCCTCACCCCCCTCCCCTGAGGCCCTCAGTTTGTTTCCCAGAGTCCATAGTCTCATGTTTCATTCCCCTCTGATTCGCCTTTCTTTATCCTTTCTTCCCTACGATCATCCTAGTTCTTATGTTCCATAGATGAGAGAATCATATGATAGTTGTCTTTCTTGACTTATTTCACTTAGCATTATCTCCTCCAGTGCCGTCCATGTTGTAGCAAATGTTGAGAACTCGTTCTTTCTGATAGCTGAGTAATATTCCATTGTATATATGGTCCACAACTTCTTAATCCAGTCATCTGTTGAAGGGCATCTCGGCTCCTTCCACGATTTAGCTATGGTGGACAATGCTGCTATGAACATTTGGGTGCATATGGCCCTTCTCTTCACTACGTCTGTATCTTTGGGGTAAACACCCAGTAGTGCAAATGGCTGGATCATAGGGTAGCTCACATTTTTAACTTTAAGGACCTCCACACTGTTTTCCAGAGTGGCTGTACCAACTTGCATTCCCACCAACAATGTAGGAGGGATCCCCTTTCTCCACATCCTCTCCAACAATTGTTGTTTCCTGCCTTGTCTATTTTTGCCATTCTAACTGGCATAAGGTGATATCTCAGTGTGGTTTTGATTTGAATTTCCTTGATGGCTAATGATTTTGAACATTTTTTTATGTGTCTGTTAGCCATTTGTATGTCTTCATTGGAAAAGTGTCTGTTCATATCTTCTGCCCATTTTTTGATTTGTTTATTTGTTTCTGTATTGAGTTTGAGAAGTTCTTTGTAGATCTTGGATACCAGTCCTTTATCTGTAGTGTCATTTGCAAATATATTCTCCCATTCCGTGGGCTGCCTCTTGGTTTTTCTGACTGTTTCCTTGGCTGTGCAGAAACTTTTAATCTTGATGAAGTCCCATAAATTCATTTTATCTTTTGTTTCTCTTGCCTTTGGGGATGTGTCATGAAAAAGGTTGCTTTGGCTGATGTCGTAGAGGTTGCTGTCTATGTTCTCCTCTAGAATTTTGATGGATTCCTGTCTCACATCGAGGTCTTTCATCCATTTGGAGTTTATTTTTGTGTATGGTGTGAGATAGTGGTCAAGTTTCATTCTTTTGCATGTAGCTGTCCAATTTTCCCAGCACCATTTATTGAAGAGACTTTTTCCCACCGGATGTTTTTTCCTGCTTTATCAAATATTAGTTGCCCAAAGAGCCGAGGGTCCGTTTCTGGGCTCTCTATTCTGTTCCATTGGTCTATGTGTCTGTTTTTGTGCCAGTACCATGCTTAGACGTGGGCTATTTCTGAGACCTCTATATTCTTTCCATCCTTGTATCTGACATCTTTATGCTAGTATCGCACTGGCTTGATTAAGTTCTCTAAAGACAGTGTAAAATTTCTAACTTTTTTCAAGTTTGTTTTGCTTATTCAAGGTCCTTCACCTTTCCATATAAATTTTAGAATCAGTTTGTCAGTTTCTACAAAAAAACCAAAACACACCAAAACTCGTCCCAAACAAAACAACAAAACCACCCTGCTGGGATTTTGGCTGGAGTTGTATTGATGTATACATACATCGATTTGGGGAAAACCGTACCTTAACAGCAGCCTTCCAATCTCTAGACTTGGTATACCCCTACATATTTTCAAGTGTTCTTTTAATTTCTCAGCAATCTTTTGTGGTTTTCAGTGTAAAGGACTGGACTTCTTTTTATTAAATTTGTTCCTAGATTTTTTTATTGCTATGTAAATAGGATTAGGTTTTTAGTTTCATTTTTCAATTGTTTTTGGCTAGTACAAAAATACTATATATTTTTGTGTCTTAGGACCTTGCTAAATCAAATCCTTGTTAATGCTATTGTTTTTGCACTCCTTAGAACTTTCCATATAAAAAATTGTGTCATCTGCAAATAGAAAAAAAAATTGTCTTCTATTCTTTGTACCTTTTTCTCTTTCTTTATTGCAATGGTTAGGACAGCCAATACAAGGTTCAACAGAGGTGGTACCGTTCCCTTGTTTCCAATCTTGAGAAAGTATTCAGTATTTCACCATTAAATATAATGTTAGCTGTAAGTTTTTGTAGATGACCCTTTTAAAAGTAAGTTCCCTTCTATTCCTGATTTGCTGAGTGTTTTTCTGATGAATGAATGTTGAATTTTGTCAAATGCTTTTTTTGTATCTACTGAGATAATCATGTTTTTTTCTCCTTTAATTGGGTATGGGGATTATAATTCTTGATTTTTCTGATTTAAACTGACCTTGCATTCTTGGGGAAAAAACTATGATGAGATAGTATCCTCTTTATATATTATTCAATTAAGTATCTCTGCATCTATGTTCACGAAGATAATGGACTGTAATTTGCTTCTGGTATTGTCTCTATCAGGTTTAGATATCAGGAAGATAATGGCTTCATAAAATGAGTTGGAAAGTGTTTCCACCCCTTCTACCTTTTTTTTTTTTTTTTAAAGATTTTATTTATTTAACAGAGATAGAGACAGCCAGCGAGAGAGGGAACACAAGCAGGGGGAGTGGGAGAGGAAGAAGCAGGCTCATAGCAGAGGAGCCTGATGTGGGGCTCGAACCCAGAACGCTGGGATCACGCCCTGAGCCGAAGGCAGACGCTTAACCGCTGTGCCACCCAGGCGCCCTAGCCTTCTACCTTTTTTTTTAAAGTAGTCTACAGGCCCAACGTGGGGCTTGAACTCACAACCCTGAGGATCAAGAGTCGCATGCTCTACTGAGTGAGACAGCCAGCTGCCCTCCCTGCCCCTGCCTCTATCTTTTGATACAATTTTTTAAGACTGGTGTTATTTTTTCCATAAATGTTTGATAGAATTCCTTAGTGAAACCATTTGGGCCTAGAATTTGCCTTGTGGGAAAATCTTTAATGGTAAATTTTGATAAATAATTTAATATACGACTTCTCAGGTGATTGTTTTATCTTGTCAGTTTGGGTAAACTGTAGTTTTTAAGGCATTTAAGTTGTCAAATTTGTTGGTACCTTAAAAAGTTACACTTTTAATATCTGTAAGATTTACTATGACAATACCTCTTTCATTCCTAATATTGGTAATTTGTGTTCTCTTTCTCAATTCTAGTTAGATATTGGGAAATTTTGTTAATTTTCTCAATTAACTTTTGTCTGTGTTAATTTCTGTTTTCTCCATTTCCTCATTTGTTGCTCTTAAATATTATTTCTTTCCTGTATGCTTTGTCTTTTCTAGTTTCTTAAAGTGAAATCTAAGTCATTAACTTTAGGACCTTTTCTTACCTACTATTTTTGTCATCATTGTAAGTGTACTCTTCAATCCCCATCCCACTGTTTCCCCCACCTGCCTCCCCTCTGCTAACAATCAGTTTGTTCTCTATAGTTAAGTGTCCCTTTCTTGGTTTGTCTCTCACTCTTTTTTCCCTCTGCTCATGTGTTTTGTTTCTTAAATTCCACATATGAATGAGATCATATGGTATCTGTTTTTCTCTGGCTGGCTTATTTTACTCAGCACTATACTATCTAGCTCTTTCCATATTATTGCAAATGGCAAGATTTCATTTTTAATGGCTGAATAATATTCCACCGTATGTATGTATCACACCTTCTTTATCCATTCATCTACTGATGGACACCTGGGCTGCTTCCATTGTTTGGCTATTGTAGATAATGCTGCTATAAACATAGGGGTGCATGTATCCTTTTAAATTAGTGTTTTTGTATTTTATGGGTAAATATCCAGTAGTGCAATTCCTAGATCATAGGGTAGTTCCATTTTTCATTTTTTGAGGACCCTCCATACTGTTTTCCACAGTGGCTGCACCAGTTTGCATTCCCACCAACGGTGCACAAGGGCTCCTTTTCCTTCACATCCTCACCAACATTTGTTGTTTCTTGTGTTTTGACTTTAGCCATTCTGACAGGTGTGAGGTGATACCTCATTGTAGGTCTGATTTGCATTTCCCTGAGATCTGTGATGTTGAATATCTTTTCATGTACCCTGGCCATATCTGTATTGTCTTTGGAGAAATGTTTGTGTCTTCTGCCCATTTTAAAATTGGATTATTTGTTTTTTAGGGTATTGAGTTGTATCAGCTTTTTGTGTATTTTGGATACTAATCCTTTATCAGATATGTCATTTGCAAATATCTTCTCCCATTCTGTAGGTTGCCTTTTAGTTTGATTGTTTCCTTTGATATGAAGAAAACTTTTTTATTTTAATGTAGTCCCAATAGGTTATTTTTGTTTGTATTTCCCTTGCCTCAGGAGACATATCTAGAAAAATATTTCTATAGATGATGTCAGAAAGATTACTACATGTGCTCCCTTCAAGGATATTTATGGTTTCATGTCTCACATTCAGGTCTTTAATTCCTGCTGAGTTTATTTTTGTATATGCTGAAAGTGGCCCAGTTTCATTCTTTTGCACGTGGCTGTCCAGTTTTCCCAACAGCTTTTGTTAAAGAGACTATTTCCCATTGTATTTTCATTCCTCCTTTGTTGAAGATTAACTGACCATATAATTGTGGGGTTTCCTGCTCTATTCCATTGATCTATGTGTCCTTTTTATTCCAATACCATACTGTTTTAATTACTACCGCTTTGTAATAGAACTTAATCTGCAATCATGACATCTCCAGTTCTTCCTTTTTTCAAGATTGCTTTGGCTATTCGGGATTTTTTGTTGTTTCATACAAATTTTAGGATTGTTTGTTCTGGTTCTGTTGATATTTTGATGGGGATTGCATTAAATCTTTAGATTGCTTTGGGTGGTGTAGATATTTTTAACAATATTTGTTCTTCTAACCCATGAGCATGGAATGTCTTTCTATTTCTTTGTGTCATCTTGGATTTC
This sequence comes from Ursus maritimus, assembly GCF_017311325.1. NCBI lineage: Eukaryota > Metazoa > Chordata > Mammalia > Carnivora > Ursidae > Ursus > Ursus maritimus. Next base: position 22,374,271 of record NW_024425230.1, on the reverse strand, counting down.
TTTCATCAGTGTTTTATAGTTTTCCGAGTACAGGTCATTCACCTCTTTGGTTAAGTTTATTCCCAGATATTGTTTTTGGTGCAACCGTAAATGGGATTGTTTTGTTATCTGACCCAGGGATTATTTAGAAGTGTGTAGTTCAATTTCCAAGTATTTGGCATTTACCCAGATACCTTATTGTTACTGAATTCTGAGTTAATTCCACTGTGGCTACAGAATATATTCTGTATGATTTCAGGTCTTTTAAATTTACTGAATAATTTCTGTGTTCCCAGCATATGAAGTACTTAATGTATATTCTGCCCACTTGGGGCGTAGTGTTTTATGAACATGTAACTAGGGCAAGGTGACTGACAGTGCCTGGATTCTCTGTTTTTTTTTCTTCTAATAATAATTTTTTATTATGTTAGTCACCATACAGTATATCCCTAGTTTTTGATATAAAGTTCCATGATTCATTACTTGCGTATAACACCCAGTGCACCAGGCAATACGTGCCCTCCTTACTACCCATCACCGGACTATCCCATTCCCCCACCCCCATCCCCTCTGAAGCCCTCAGTTTGTTTCCCAGGGTCCATAGTCTCTCATGCTTCATTCCCCCTTCTGTTTACCCCCCCTTTCTTCTTCCCTTTCTTCTCCTACTGATCTTCCTACTTCTTATGTTCCATAAATGAGTGAACCCATATGATAAGTGTCTTCCTCTGCTTATTTCGCTTAGCATTATCTCCTCCGGTCCCGTCCACGTTGCTGCAAATGTTGTGAAATCGTTCTTTTTGATGGCTAATATTCCATTGTCTATATGGACCACATCTTCTTAATCCAGTCATCTGTTGAAGGGCATCTTGGCTCCTTCCACGATTTAGCTATTGTGGACAATGCTGCTATGAACATTGATTGGGGTGCATATGGCCCTTCTCTTCACTACGTCTGTATCTTTGGGGTAAATACCCAGTAGTGCAATTCCTGGATCATAGGGTAGCTCAATTTTTAACTTTTTAAGGGACCTCCACACTGGATTCTCTGTTTTTACTGCTATTTCAATCTGGATGTTCTATCAGTTACTCAAAGAGGGTGTTAAAATATCCAACCACAACTATAGAATTGTCTTCTCTGTCAATATACTTCCTCTGTCAATTTTGCTTCACTTATTTTGAAGTTCTGTTATTAGGTGCACATTTATGATTATTACGTTTTCCTATAGAACTGACCCTTTATCGTTTTGAAGTGTCCACTTTCTCTCTGTAATATTTTCTAACTTGATGTCTATTTTGAGATTAATGTAGCCACTCCCATGTTTTTATAGTTACAACTTGCATGATAAATCTTTTTCCATCCATTTCTATCTTTGCATGAATCTGTTCCTTATATTTTAAGTGTGTATTTTGTAGACTGCGTGTATTTTGTAGACTGCATGTAGTTGGTTTAAAAAAAAAAACCCATTCTGACGAACTCTTCAGTGTTTAGTCCACTAACGTTTCATGTAAGTCTTGATGTGATTAGTGTTAGAGCCACCATTTTACCTTTTCCCCCTTGTTTGTGCCGGTTTCTCCTTTGCTGCCACTTTTGTATATTTTAATATATTTTAGAGTCCCATTATAATATGTCTATTGACTTTTAAACAACACTAATTGCTCTAGGGATTAATATATATATATATCCGTGACTTTCCAGTCTCCTGAGCTAATACTTGTAACTAGCACTTCATGTAAGGTGTAGAAACCCTGCATTCATGTTCTTTCACTTTTGCCCCAGCCTTTATGCTACGGTTGTCGTATATGCTCCACAGTGCAATGTTGTAACTTTGGCTTAAAGCAGTCCTATGTACGGGCGCCTGGGTGGCACAGCGGTTAAGCGTCTGCCTTCGGCTCAGGGCGTGATCCCGGCGTTATGGGATCGAGCCCCACATCAGGCTCCTCCGCTATGAGCCTGCTTCTTCCTCTCCCACTCCCCCTGCTTGTGTTCCCTCTCTTGCTGGCTGTCTCTATCTCTGTCAAATAAATAAATAAAATCTTAAAAAAAAATAGTCCTATGTATTTAGAGAAATTAAGAGAAAAAAATTTTTTTGTAGTTACCTGGATATTTATCATTTTAAAAAGTTTTCTCTCTTTCTTTCTTTCTTTCTCTTTCTTTCTTTCTTTCTCTCTCTCTCTCTCTCTCTCTCTCCTCCCTCCCTCCCTCCCTCCCTCCCTCCCTTCCTTCCTTCCTTCCAATGGGGCTTGAACTCATGACCTGAGATTAAGATCTGAGCTGAGATAAAGAGTCGGATACTTAACTGACTGAGCCACTCATGTGCCCCAAGTGTTTCTTTTTTTAATTGAGGTATAACTGATAGACAACATGATTCCGTACTTGTTTATACTGCAAAATGCTCACCACAGTAAGTCAATATCCGCCACCACACATACAGAAATTTTTTCTTGTGGTAAGAACTTTAAAGATCTACTCTCTCAGCAACTTTCAAATATGCAATACAGTCTTAACTATAGTTGTACTGTCCATTATATCCCCATGACTTGTTGATTTTACAGCTGGAAGCTTATACCTTTTGACTCCTTCCATCCATTTCATACACCCCCGCCCCTGGCAACTAGTAATCTGTTGTATCTATGAGCTTTGTTTTTAAGATTCCAAACGTAAGTGAGATCATATAGTACTTGTCTTTCTCTATCTTCACTTAGCATAATGCCCTCAAGATCCATCCATGTTATCACAGATGGCAAGATTTCATTCTTTTTTAAGGTTGAACAATATACCATCGTATATAGATACCACGTCTTCTTTATCCACTCATCCACGAATGGACACAGGTTATTTCCAAGTCTTGGCCAATGTAAATAACGCTGCAGGGAACCTGGAGGTGCAGAGATCTTTTCAACTTAGTATATCTTTTTCTTCAAATAAATACTCAAAAGTCAAATAGCTGGACCATAGGGCGTTTCTAGTTTTTTGAGTAACCTCCACAGTGTTTTCTAGTGGCTGCACCAATTTACATTCTCAGCAGCAGTGCACGAGGCTTCCCTTTTCTCAACGTCCATTCCAACGCTTGTTATTAGTTTTTTGTTAACGGCCATTCTTCCAGGTGTGAGGTAATATCTCATTGGGTTTCGGCGCTTTGCATCCAGTCCTGAGGATCCAAGTTTGTATCTGGCATCCTTTCCTTTCAGCTTAAAGAACCTCCTTTAGCATTTCTCCTGTTGCAGGTTTACTGGTGATGAATTCTGTTAGCTTTTCCTTATTTGACAATGTGCTTATTTTCCCTTCATTGTGGAAGGGTATTTTCATTGGATACAGAATTCTGGGTTGACCGTTTTGTCCTAATGGCAAATTAAAGATGTTGTTCCAGTGTCTTCTGGAAGAGCTTGAATTCTTCTTTGCCGATTTGAATACCTTTTATTCTTTTTTTTTCTTAAATTTTTTTAAATTCAAGTATAATTAACATACAGTGTTATATTTGTTTTAGGTGCAATCTGGTGATTCAACAATTCTGTACATTACTCAGTGCTCGTCACGAGAAGTATACTCTTAATCCCCTTTACCTTATTTCAGCTATCCTCCCTCCCACCGCCCTCTGATAACCGTATTTGTTCTCCATATTAAAGTATCTGTTTGTCTTTTTTTGTTTTGCTTCTTAAATTTCACATAATAAGTGAAATCATATGGTATTTGTCTTTCTCTGACTTACTTGGCTTAGCATTATACTCTCTAGCTCCATCCATGTGGTTGCAAATGGCAAGATTTCATTCTTTAAGGCTGAGTAATATTCCATTATACACACACACACTATATACACACTACTTCTTTATCCATTCACCTATTGATGCACACTTGTGTTGCATTTATCTTTTCAAATTAGTGTTTTCCTATTCTTTGGGTAAATACCCCGTAGTGGAACTGCTAGGTCATGTGGTAATTCTGTTTTTCATTTTTTGAGGAACCTCCATATTGTTTTTCACAATGGCTATACCAGTTTGCATTCCCACCAACAGTGCAAGAGTTTCCTTTTTCTCCACATCCTCACTAACACTTGTTGTCTTGTTCTTTATTTTAGCCATTCTGACAGGTGTGAGGTGATATCTCGTTGTAGTTTTGATTTGCATTTCCCTGATGATGAGTCATGTTGAGACTCTTTTCATGTGTCTGTGGGTCGTCTGTAGGTCTTCTTTGGAGAAATGTTCATTCACGTTTTCTGCCCATTTTAAAATTGGATTATTATTATTTTTTTTTTGGTGTTGAGCTGTGCAAGTTCCTTATATATTTTGGATATTAACCCTTTATGGGAGGTCATTTGCAAATATTTTCTCCCATTCCATAGGTTGTCTTTTATTGTTTCCTTTGCTGTGCTGAAGCTTTTAATTTTGATGTAGTCCCAGTAGTATATTTTGCTTTTGTTTCATGGGAGACATATCTAGAAAAATGTACTTATAACTGATGTCAGAGAAATTACTGCCTGTACTCTCTTCTAGGATTTTTATGGCTTTAACTCTCACATTTCAGTCTTTAATCCATTTTGAGTTTATTTTTGTGCATAGTTTAAGAAATGGTCCAATTTCATTCTTTTGCATGTAGCTGTCCTGTTTTCCCGCACCAATTGTTGAAGAGACTGTCTTTTTCCCATAGCATATTCTTACCCTTTACCAGGCTAGCCCATCCCCCCACCCCCCTCCCCTCAAAACCCTGAGTTTGTTTCCCAGAGTCCATAGTCTCTTGTGGTTCATTTCCCCCTCTGTTGACCTCCCTCTTCATTTTTCCTTTCCTTCTCCTACGATCTCCCTGCTATTCCTTATGTTCCACAAATGAGTGAAACCATATGATAATTGTTTTTCTCTGCTTGACTTATTTCACTAAGCATAATCTTCTCCAGTCCCGTCCATGTTGATGCAAATGTTGGGTAATTGTTCTTTCTGATGGCTGAGTAATATTCCATTGTATATATGGACCACATCTTCTTTATCCATTCGTCTGTTGAAGAGCATCTAGGCTCCTTCCACAGTTTGACTATTGTGGACATTGCTGCTATGAACACTGGGGTGCATATGACCCTTCTTTTCACTACATCTGTATCTTTGGGGTAAATACACAGTAGTGCAATTGCTGGGTCACAGGGTAGCTCTATTTTTAACTTTTTGAGGAACCTCCACACTGTTTTCCAAAGTGGCTGCACCAACTTGCATTCCCACCGACAGTGTAAGAGGGATCCCCTTTCTCCACATCCTCTCCAACATTTGTTGTTTCTTGCCTTGTCCATTTTTGCCATTCTAACTGGCATAAGGTGGTATCTCAGTGTGGTTTTGATTTGAATTTCCCTGATGGCTAATGGTGTTGAACATTCTTCCAAGTGTCTGTTAGCCATTCGTATGTCTTCATTGGAAAATTGTCTGTTCATATCTTCTGCCCATTTTTAAATTTGATTATTTGTTTCTTGGGTATTGAGTTTGAGAAGTTCATCATAGATCTTGGATACCAGCCTTTTATCTGTAATATCATGGGCAAATATATTCTCCCATTCTGTGGGCTGCCTCTTTGTTTTGTTGACTGTTTCCTTTGCTGTGCAGAAGCTTTTTATCTTGATGAAGTCCCAAAAGTTTATTTTTACTTTTGTTTCCCTTGCCTTTGGAGACATGGCATGAAAAAAGTTGTTGTGGCTGATGTTAAGAGGTTACAGCCTATGTTCTCCTCTAGGATTTTGATGGATTCCTGTCTCACATCGAGGTCTTTCATCCATTTGGAGTTTATCTTTGTGTATGGTGTGAGAGAGTGGTCAAGTTTCATTCTTCTGTATATAGCTGTTCAATTTCCCCAGCACCATTTATTGAAGAGACTGTCTTTTTTTCCACTGGATGTTTTTTCCTGCTTTGTCAAAGATGAGTTGACCAGAGTTGAGGGTCCATTTCTGGAGTCTGTATTCTGTTCCATTGGTCTGTGTGTCTGTTTCTGTGCCAGTACCATGCTATCTTGGTGATCACAGCTCTGTAGTATAGCTTGAAATCATGCTTTGTTTTTTTGTTTTTGTTTTTTTCCCCCCCAACATTTCCTTGGAGATTTGTTTTTTTGTTTTTGTTTTTGTTTCCCCCCCCCCAACATTTCCTTGGAGATTCGGGGTCTTTTCTGGTTCCACATGAATTTTAGGGTTGTTTGTTCCAGCACTTTGAAAAATGTCATTGGTAATTTGATCGGGATGGCATCAAAAGTGTAGATTGCTCTGGGTAGCACAGACATTTTAACTATGTTTATTCTTTCGATCCATGAGCATGGAATGTTCTTCCATCTTTTTGTGTCTTCTTCAATGTCTTTCATCAGTGTTCTGTAGTTTCTAGAGTATAGATCCTTTACCTCTCTGGTTAAGTTTATTCCAAGATATCTTATGGGTTTTGGTGCTATTGTAAATGGAATCGATTCCCTAATTTCTCTTTCTTCAGTCTCATTGTTCATGTATAGAAATGCAACTGATTTCTGAGCATTGATTTTGTATCCTGACACATTACTGAATTGTTGTATGAGTTCTAGTAACTTGGGGGTGGAATCTTTTGGGTTTTCCACATAAAGTACCATGTCATCTGCAAAGAGAGAGAGTTTGAATTCTTCTTTGCCAATTTGAATACCTTTTATTCTTTTTTGTTGTCTGACTGCTGTTGCTAAGACTTCTAGTACTATGTTGAACAATAATGGCGAGAGTGGGCATCCTTGTCGTGTTCCTGATCTTAAGGGAAAGGCTCTCAGCTTTTCCCCATTGAGAATGATATCCGCTGTAGACTTTTCATAGATGGTTTTTATGAAATTGAGGAAGTTACCTTCTATCCCTACACTCTGAAGGGTTTTAATCAGAAAGGATGCTGTATTTTGTCAAATGCTTTTTTTTTTTCAAAGATTTTATTTATTTATTTGACAGAGATAGAGACAGCCAGCGAGAGAGGGAACACAAGCAGGGGGAGTGGGAGAGGAAGAAGCAGGCTCCCAGCAGAGGAGGGAGCCCGAAGCAGGGCTCAATCCCAGGACCCTGGGATCACGCCCTGAGCCAAAGGCAGATGCTTAACCGCTGTGCCACCCAGGCACCCCTGTCAAATGCTTTTTCTGCATCAATTGAGAGGATCATATGGTGCTTGTCTCTTCTCTTATCAATGTGTTCTGTCACACTGATTCATTTGCGAATGTTGAACCACGCTTGCATCCCAGGGATGAATCCCACTTGGTCGTGATAGATAATCCTTTTAATGTACTGTTGGATCCTATTAGCTGGGATCTTGTTGAGAATTTTGGCATCCATATTCATCAGGGATATCGGTCTATAATTCTCCTTTTTGATGGGGTCTTTGCCTAGTTTTGGGATCAAGGTAATGCTGGCCTCATAGAATGAGTTTGGTAGTTTTCCTTCTGTTTCTATTTTTTGTAACAGCTTCAGGAGAATAGGTATTGCTTCTTCTTTGAATGGATGGTAGAATTCCCTAGGGAATCCATCAGGCCCTGACTCTTGTTTTTTTGGGAGGTTTTTGATCACTGCTTCAATCTCTTCACTGTGTATCAGTCTATTTAGATTGTCGTATTCTTCCTGTTTCAGTCTTGGTAGTTCATAGGTTTCCACGAAGGCATCCATTGCTTCCAGGTTGCTTAATTTATTGGCATATAGTTGTTGATAATAGTATCTAATAATTGTTTCTATTTCCTTGGTGTTAGTTGTGATCTCTCCCCTTTTATTCATAATTTTATTAATTTGGATCCTTTCTCTAATCTATTGAATAAGTCTGGCCAGTGGCTTATCGATCTTATTAATTCTTTCAAAGAACCAGCTTCTGGTTTTGTTGGTCTGCTCTACTGTATTTCTGGTTTCTAATTCATTCATCTCTGCTCTATTCTTAATCCGTTATCTTTTCGTGTGTGGCTTAGGCCTGTTCTTTTGTTCCATCTCCAGCTGTATAAAGTGAGAGTATAAGAACTGTATTTTAGATTTTTCTATTCTTTTGAGTGAGGCTTGTATGGCTATGTATTGCCCCCTTAAGACCGCCTTTGCAGTGTCCCACAGGTTTTGGACCAATGTGTTTTTGTCCTCCTTGGTTTCCATAAATCGCTTAAGCTTTAATTTCCTAGTTGACCCAAACATTCTTAAGCAGGATGGTCCTTAGTTTCCAGGTGTTTGAGTTTCTTCCAAATTTTTTCTTGTGATTGAGATTATTCCCTGCATATTCTCAGACCACAGTGCTTTGAAACTGGAACTCAATCTTTTGGTATCGGTTGAGACCCGTTTTTGACTCTATAAGTATATGGTCTACTCTGGAGAAAGTTCCATGTGCGTTTGAAAAGGATGAGTGTTCTGTTGTTTTAGGGTGGAGTGTTCCGTATATATCTATGAGGTCCATCTGTTCCAGTGTGTCATTCAAAGCTCTTGTTTCTTTGTTGATTTTTTTTTTTTAAGATTTTATTTATTTATTCGACAGAGATAGAGACAGCCAGCGAGAGAGGGAACACAAGCAGGGGGAGTGGGAGAGGAAGAAGCAGGCTCATAGCGGAGGAGCCTGACGTGGGGCTCGATCCCATAACGCCGGGATCACGCCCTGAGCCGAAGGCAGACGCTTTAACCGCTGTGCCACCCAGGCGCCCCTCTTTGTTGATTTTCTGCTTAGATGATCTGTCTATTGCTGAGAGTGGAGTGTTGAGGTCCCGGTCCCCTACTATTAACGTTTTTAGTTTTTTTTTAAGATTTTATTTATTTACTTGACAGAAAGACAGCCAGCGAGAGAGGGTACACAAGCAGGGGGAGTGGGAGAGGAAGAAGCAGGCTCCCAGCAGAGGAGGGAGCCCAAAGCGGGGCTCAATCCCAGGACCCTGGGATCACGCCCTGAGCCAAAGGCAGATGCTTAACCGCTGTGCCACCCAGGCACCCCTACTGTTAACGTATTATTATCTATATGTCTCTTTATTCACACACGTGCTCCTGAGCTCCAGGTTTCAGTCTGGTTTCCCCGCTGCTACTGGTCTGTGAGTGTGGCCGCTCCCCAGTGCGGGAGGCTTCTGCCTTCCCGGTGTCGAGTGCGGTGGCTCCCTTCCCCCTTCCATTTATCTTCCGGTATCTGCATGCAGACTCTCGGCTCCCCGCTTCATACCTCGAGACCAAGCGCAGGAGATATTCTGTTTGTACAGATCCAGATGTATCTTCTTATGTCTCAGGCTGATTTCATGGGTGTTCAGGATGGTCTGGTAGATATCCAGCTCGATTCAGGGGACCAGTTGAAATAGGGTCCCCTACTCCTCCGCCATATTTCCCTCTCCCCTCTTGCCTCCTTTGTTGAAGATTAATTGACCATATAGCTGTGGGTTTATTTCTGGGTTCTTATTCTATTCTATTGATCAATGTGTCTGTTTTTGTCCCGGAACTATACTGTTCTGATTACTGTCGCTTTGTAGTATATCTTGAAATCTGGGATTGTGATATCTCCCAGTTTTGTTCTTCTTTTTCAACATTGCTTTGGCCTATTCAGGGTATTTTGTGGTTCCATACAAATGTAGGCTTATTTGTTCTAGTTCTGTGAGAGATGCTGTTGGTATTTTCATAGGGGTTACATTAAGTTTGTAGATTGCTTTGGGTAGCATGGACATTTTAACAATATTCTCTAAGCCCATGAGCATGGAATATTTTTCTGTTTGTGTTATCTTCAATTTCTTTCATCAGTGTTCCATAGCTTTCAGAATACAGATTTCTCATCTTGGTTAAGTTTGTTCCTAGGTATTATTTTTGGTGCAATTGTAAATGGGATTTTCTTAATTTCTCTTTCTGCTACTTCATTATTAGTGTACAGAATTGCAATGGATTTCTGTACATTGATTTTGTATCCAGTGACCTTACTGAATTCATTTATCAGGTCTAGTTTTTTGGTGGAGTCTTTTAAAAAAGATTTCATTTACTTATTTGAGAGACAGAGAAGCAGAGATAGTGAAAGAGAGCACAGGTGGGGAGGAGAGGGAGAAGCAGATTCCTGCTGAGCAGGGAGCCCGATGCGGGGCTTGATCCTAGGACCCTGGCATCATGACCTGAGCCACCCAACCACCTCTTGGTGGAGTCTTTAGGGTTTTCTATATATAGTATCAGGTCATCTGCAAACAGTGAAAGTTTTACTTCTTTCTTACCAATTTGGATGCCTTTTTTTTTTCTTGTGTGTTCGCTGTGGCTAGGACTTTTAGTACTGTGTTGAATTAGAGTGGACGTCCTTGTCTTGTTTCTAATCTTAAGGGGAAAGCTCTTAGTTTTTCACCACTGAATATGAAGTTAGCTCTGTTTTTCTTTTGTTTTTTTTTTTGTTGTTGTTGTTGTTTAAGATTTATTTGAGAGAGAGGAGTTAGCTCTGTTTTTCTTTTGTTTTTTTTTGTTGTTGTTGTTTAAGATTTATTTGAGAGAGAGAGCATGCACAAGTGGGACAGGCAGAGGAAGAGGGAGAGAGACTCTCAAGCAGATTTTTGCACTCAGCATGGAGCCCTGATGTGGGGCTTGATCTCACGACCTTGAGGTCATGACCTAAGCCAAAACCAAGAGTTGGACACTTTACCAACTGCACTGCTCAGACACCCCAGCTTTGGGCTTTTCATCTATGGCCTTTATTATGTTGAGGTTTGGTCCCTCTAAACCTACTTTGTAAAGGTTTTTTTTTTTTTAATATCATGAATGGACGTTGTACTTTGTAGAATGCTTTTTCTGCATCTATTGAAATGATCATATGGTTGTTTATCTTGTTGACGTGATATATCACATTGATTTGCAAATACTGAACCATCCTTGCATCCCAGGAATAAATCCAACTTGATGGTGGTGAATGAATTTTTTAGTATATTATTAGATTTCATTTGCTTATATTTTGTTGAGGGTTTTTGTATCTATGTTCATCGAGATACTGGCCTGTAGTTCTCTCTTTTTTTTGGTAGTGTCTTTATCTAGGTTTGGTATCAGGGTAATGCTGGCCTCATAGAATTGCTTTCTTTCCTCTTCTATTTTTTTTTGGAAGTTCGGGAAGCATAGGTATTCACTCTTCTTGAAATGTTTGGCAGAAGTCACCTGTGAAGCCATCTGGACCTGGACTTCTTTTTGTTTGGAATTCAATTCAATTTAGTTGCTGGTAATAGGTCTGTTCAAATTTTCTATTTTTCCTGGTTCAGTTTTGGGAGGTTATGTGTGTCTAGGAATCTATTTTTTTTGTCCAATTTGCATTCCTGTAGCATTGGTTGTTATTTATGAATTTGAGTCCTCTTTTAAGATTTTTTTATTTATTTGAGAGAGAGAGAATGAGTTGGATGGGGGAGGGACAGAGGGAGAAGCAGACTCCCCACTGAGCAGGGAGCCTGATGCTGAGATCAATTCCAGAACCCTGGGATCATGACCTGAGCCAAAAGCAGCCACTCTGATTTTGAGGCATTGCCGTCTTCCGTTGAGGTCTTTCACCCATTTAGAGTTTATCTCTATGTATGGTATAAGAGAATGTTGAGTTTCATTCTTCTGTATATAACTGTCCAATTTTCCCAGCGCCAATTATTGAAGAGACTGTCTTTTTTCCATTGGATGTTTCTTCCTGCTTTGTCAAAGATAAATTGACCATAGAATTGAGGCCCATATGTGGACTCTCTATTCTGTTCCATTGATCTGTGTGTCTGTTTTTGTGCCAATACTATGCTGTCTTGGTGATCACACCTTTGTAATATAGCATGAAATCTGGCAACGTGATGTCCCCAGCTTTTTCTTTTTCAACATTTCCTTGGCCATTTGGGGTCTTTTCTGGTTCCACATGAATTTTAGGGTGGTTTATTCCAGCAGTTTGAAAAATGGCATTGGTATTTTGATCGGGATGGCATTGAAAGTATAGATTGCTCTGGGTAGCACAGACATTTTAACAATGTTTATTCTTCTGATCTACGAGCATGGAATGTTTTCCCATCTTTTTGTGTTTTCTTCAATTTCTTTCATAAGCGTTCCATAGTTTCTACAGGATAGATCCTTCACCTCTTTGTTTAGGTTTATTCCTACGTATCTTATGGTTTTTGGTGCTATTGTAAATGGAACTGATTCCCTAATTCCTTTCCACAGTTATATTGTTAGTGTACAGGAAAACAGCGGATTTCTGTGCACTGATTTAGTTGCCGGTTGTCTTACTGGTGTTTGCTTCTATTTTGTTTTTGCGCTAATCTTTATTTCCTTCCTTCTGCTGGTTTTGGGTTTTTCTTTTTCTTGCTCCTTTAGGTGTAAGGTTGATTGAGATTTTTCTTGGTTCTTGAGGCAGGCCTGTATTGCTATAAACTTCCCTCCTAGAACAGCTTTTGGTGCATCCTAAAGATTCTGGACCATTGTGTTTTCATGTTCATTTTTCTCCATGTATTTTCTTTCTTTTAATTTCCTCTTTGATTTCTTGGTTGATCCATTCATTGTTTAGTGGCATGTTATTTAACCTCCATGTATTTGTGTTCTTTTCCAGATTTTCTACTGTGGTTGATTTCTAGTGTTACAGCTTTGTGGGTCGGAAAAAGATGCATGATATAACTCCGTTTTTTTTTTTTGTTTTTTTTTTTTTTTTAAAATTTTTTTTTTTTTTTTTAGTTTTTTTTTTTTTTTTGCCTAGTATGCAACCTATTGTGGAGAATGTTCCATGTACACTTGAAAAGAATATGTATTCTGTTTTAGGATGGAATGTTCTAGATATATCTGTTAGATCCATCTGGTCTAATGTGTCATTCACAGCCATTGCTTGCTTGTTGATTTTGTTTCATCTATCCATTGATGTAAGTGCATGTTGAAGTCCCTGGTATTGTATTACTGTTGATTACGTCCTTTGCATTTGTTATTAGCTGCTTTATGTGTTCCCAGGTTTGGTGCACAAATACTTACAACTGTTACACTTTGTTGGATTGTTCCCTTTATGATTATGTACTATCCTTCTTTGTTTCTTGTTACAATCTTTTGTTTTAAAATCTATTTCGTCTTATACAAGTATTGCTACCCTGGCTTTCTTTTCACACCTATTTGTATGATACATGCTTTTCCATCCCTTTTCTTTCAGTCTGTATGAGTCTGTAGTAGGCAGCATACAGATGGATCTTAATTTTTTATCTAATCCATCACCCTATGTCTTATTGTTTAATCCATTTACAAAGTAATTATTGATACGTATGTATTCATGGCCATTTTGTTACTTGTTTTATGGTTGTTCTCTGTTCTTTTCTTCCCTTGCTCTCTTCTCTCAAGATTAATTGGCTTTCTTTGGTGAGATACCTGGACTCCTTTCTATTTTTTTGCCTATAATCAGTTTTTGATTTGCAGTTACCACCAGGTTATGTATAACACCTTACACATAGAGCAGTCTACATTAAGTCAACGGTCACTTAAGTTTGAACCCCTTCTAAAAGCACTGAAGTTTTACTCCTCTCTTCCCCACATTATAGGTAGATGCTATCATACTTATTATTATTCTGTGAATCCATTGATGGATTTTTTTTTAATAGATATACTTTTCTTACTCCTGCTTATGGTCTTTCCTTTCCATTCAAAGAATCCCCTTTCATGTTTCTTGTAGGGCTGCTTTAGTGGTGACAAATTCTTTTGTGGATCTGGGAAAGTCTTTATCTCTCCTATTCTGAATAATAGCCTTGCCAGATACTGTTGGTTGCAGGGTTTTTTTTCCCCCTTTCAGCATTGTGAATGTATCATTCCACACCCTCCTGGCCTACAAAGTTTCTGCCGAAAAATCAGCTGGTAGCCTTATGGGGTGTCCCTCTTATGTCACTGTTTTCTTTTGCTGCTTTAAAAATGCTCTGAAGATCACTACTTTTTGCCATTTTTATTACTATGTGTCTTGGTGTGGGCATCCTTCGGTTGATTTTGCTGGGGCCTCTCTGTGCCTCCTGGATCTCGGTTTCTGTTTCCTTCCCCAGATTCAGAAACTTTTCTGCCCCCTTTTCTTTCTCTTTGTCTTCCGGGGTCCCTATAATGGAATGTTATTATGCTTGATGGTGTCACTAAGTTCCCTCAATCTAGTCTTTTCTTTTTCTCCTATTCAGCTTGATTGCTTTCCATTACTCTGACCTCCAGGTTACTGATCTGTTCTTTTCCTTCCTCTGTTTAGTGTATTTTTAATTTTAGTTCTTTATCTCTGGTTAGTTCTTTGTTTCTATCTCTTTGGGAGACCTCAGTGAGACCCTCAACACTCTTTCCTCAAGTCCAGTTAGTAACTTTATTACCATTATTTTAAATTCTCCATCAAGCATGTTGTGATTCTGTCCTGTTCTTTCATTTGGGACATGCTCCTCTGTCTCCTGCTCTTGCAAGCAGTGGCCTTAAGAAGAGGTCCCATAGTGCCCTGCAGTGCTGTGTTTGCCGTCAGTCCAGTCCTATGAAAGGTCTGTTTCTGCCTATTGTGGGTAGGGTTTGGTCCCTGTCTTGTTAGTGGGTCTGTCTTGGGCTTGAGTTGGGTCAGACCAGACTACTATGTGTGGTTTTCTTCCCCTCTCCCTGAGGCAGGAGTCACTTTGGGGTGGTGGCACCCAGGCGCCCCTAAGCCCACTAATTTTTCAAGTTCCAGCTTATAAGCCCCACTGATTGTAAGAACTTGAGAAATTAAACCTGTTTTTCAAAGCCAAATGTTATAGGGAATCGGTCTTCCTGATGTGGGGGCTGCTCCTCTCCCCTCTCTGTGCCCGCAGTGTCCCTCCCTACCACAGGCGGTCCTGCAGGTCAGTGTGGCTCCGTCACGGTGTCTACGCCCTTCCTACCCTCTTGGATGTGGCATGTATGTATATGCTGTCAATATGTTTGCAAAGCTTCTAGCCATTGTATTTTCTAATTTTTTTTCTACCAAGAGAGAATATGAAGGGCAGATAACAGTGTAAAATGCTGTTAGGAGAAAATTGTTAACCCAGGATTCTATAGCCAGTGAAGATACGCTGCAAGAAAGAAGGCAGATACGCTTTCAGATAAGAGAAAACTACTCAAATTCATTACCGGTAAGCTTATAATACAAGAAGTGCTCTTCAAGGACAGAATTTCACTTAGAACTCTACTTCCTAGTGTTAAGCCCCTTACCTCTAATGATCTTATTGTGTTTGTCTCTCTCAAGTTCTTTAACGGGCTGCATCTCACCTGAGAAAAATATTCTTCTGAGATGCGTGCGGCCCACTCAATGCACTGCTCCAGGGGTCGGCAGGGATTGGACACATCTGCGCATTTAATCAGCATTCGTTTAATTAGAGTCCGGTTCTCTGGAGTCCTGAGCATAGTGTTTATGGCTTCTTCGTCTCTATTCACTTCCTAAAGCATGAGAGAACGCAATCAGAGTGGGTCCCCTGGTACCAAGCCCTGTCTTACAGGTGTGGCCCCATTGTACATATAGTAAGGCACGACCAGAATCTACATACAAGTGAGGCGTTTTCACAGAACAGGGAGGGAGATGATCTGAGCATTGAGCTCAGCCCTTCACCTGACAGACAGAAAGGACAACCAAGGCCCAGTGAGATTCCAGCAGGACCCAAGAGTAGAGGGCAGCACTGGAGGTTGGGCTTTGCGCCCCTCCCCTCTTCTTCCCACTCCAGACATTTCTCATAGTTGCTCTTTGTTCTATCTCTACTGCCCTCCTTTGGGATATGAGCAGTATCTTTTATTATGCCTACTAAAAAAAAGGCTTCTCTGCCCTTTCATCAAAAGGAATCTGGTGGTGCGTCAGGCTCCTTGCTTTGCAGCCCAACCCCCAACCCAGTCCCATGATAGGTATGAGCTTGAGAATTAGCTGTCAGGTGCCAAGATTTGTCGGATACAGGGTTACTTCCTTAACAGTCATTTTCTTCTGTTCCTCACTCACAAAGATTTATGGTAGACAGGAAAAGCAGTATTATTTCCTATTGCATCTTATAGACGAGGACCCTGGGACTCAGAGGTGAAGAGACTTGTCCAGAGCTACCCAGCTGAGCCAGGGTAAGAGCTTCAGGTCTACCTTTAGTCCTGGGCTCTATTTATAGTATCACATGCTGTCTGGCTTAAAGGAGCGCCACTGGTATGGATTCTCAAGCCCGGGTATAATGGACCCGGTGGGTTAAGCCCTCTGAAGCAAAGTCGGGTTGGAAGAGGGAGTACCAGGGCAAAGAGCACTATCAGAGACACCAACAAGCTCGTCTCCTCATGCTTTCCAAAGTCGTCAGTCATGTGGTTTCAATGAGTTATTACAAAATGGTCGAAAAAGGCCTGATGGTCCCCTCTCAATGGGGACAGATATGCCATTAAGATGGGCATCTGCCTATCCAGAACCCAGGCTGCCTGTTCTCCCAGAGCGTGCCACAATGGACGTGACCAAGGCTGCCTTGATAGGTCTCCTTGCCCCAGGTTTCCCACCACCAACCAGCTTTGCATTGACTCTCGTCTCTTCAGCTGTATGACTACAGTTCAGTCCTTTCTTTCATATTATTTTGTCCCCCGCCTGCTCATCAGATTGATTTCTAGTCTCGGAAGTAACCCCAAGTACTCACAGATGAGAGATGGAACACTCAGCTTGAGTTTGGGACCTGCCCAGACTTGAAGGAAGAAACCAAGCCTGTGGCATGGAGTTGGCCAGGAGCAGTGGCCTGGTTGGCATCCTATCCAGGATGGCAGGAGCCACTAGAAAGGGCTGGTGTGGGTGCTTCCACAGTGGAAGTCCTTCGAAAGGAAGTGAAGTCAGAAGTAGGCTGACAAACTGAGAGAACAGGGGCAGGTGAAGGAAGCAGAGTTCTCAGTGGTTTTCAAATCGGGTTGAAGAGGAACAAGTGTGCAGGAGGTAATAAGCTAGAAAGCCAGGGACAAAGGCCATGGCCAGATGAGTTGAAGTCGTCAAGTGGGGTCAGAATTCAAGGAATGGTGATCCTAGCCTTCTAGGAGAAACCATCCCTGTGCCTGGTAAAGACTCTCAGGGTGGTGATGGGAACAGGGGAGGAAGGTCCGTGGAAAAGACTGTGAGCTGGCGCCAACATGTTCAGCGTAAACGGGTAGGTGGTGGGGCCTCAAAGGAAGAGGGCTCAGGAAATATATGCTGTAGGTGCCGGTCTCACGCTGAATCTAATGTACTAGGTACCATTTACTCAGTGCCTACCTTGTCCCATGCCCACCAGTCCCAGAACTTCAGCTTTATTCTGCCCATTCTATGGCCAAGGAACCGGTGAAGTACCACTGGGATGGGAACTCCGATCTGTCTGCTTCCTTAGCTGTGGGCTCCTGCCTGGCCAGAGGTTTAATGTTGTCCTTGCCAGGCAGTCATTGTAGACTCCAGGCCTCAAATCCAGAAATGATGTCCAACAATAATGTCACCCTTGGGACCAAAATACAGGGTCCTTATCAACCCCCACCCTCCCGTGACAGAGACCAGCAGGGGGGAGTGGCTGCTGCCATGGCACGTGCACAGTGGGGAGTGGGGGGGGGGGCAAGACCTTGAGGGCTCCAACTGACCCCAGAATGCCAAAGAAGGGGGGGGCGGCGAGTGTGAGAATGTGCACAGGAAAGGTCCACCCAACCTAAAGTTAGTTTCAGAGTTTCCCCATCTACTTTTGGAGGTCTTACGTTTTTTCCTGACAAGTTTGTATACTTTAAGTAACTTTTCAACCAAAGGAAATTAAATACAAGGAACCTACTGGGCAACACTTCCACAGCTCATCACATCCTATTCTCCGTTTCCTCGAAGAACACAGGGATAAGGGCCCCAAACACAGGCTCTCCTTACGGTTTGTCTTCCTTACCCCATTTTCTTCGAGGGCTGCCAGGGGCTTGTTGATGCTGTTGACAAATTTGTTGACGTGCTCGAAGTGCTTTGTCATTTCTGTGGCTAAGACCATGTCGATAATACCCTGGCGCAGCGTCCGATAGTCATTCCTGTGTCAGACGACAAATGAGAGGGTGCTATAGGGTCTCATCCGGACCAGACAGCCTCCGCTGTGGTAAAATTCTAATGTCACAGGAAGTTGCGGGCACACTTCGAAACAAGATCATTAGCAAGGGGAACCTGAGCAGAGGCTAAAATCAGGAAGCTTATGGGCAAGACTTTACAGGTGCAACGTTCATCATTCTGAAGCATAAGGTGCAGAGTTCTTAGAATAAGAGAACACCGTAGCGGTGAACAAAGGCACAGTTCTGTAGTTATGAAGAGAGGAACCCTGAGATCCAAAAATTTCAGTGCCCAGAAACTTAGAGGGTAGACCTTCTGACAGCTGAGAAACTCACAGGGAATACTTGCGTACCTCTTCCTCCAGCCCTTGTTTTTATTCAATTCTTTTGTGACCTCTATCTCTGTTCAACCCCTTCTCTTCAGTCATCCCACTGTTTTCCCTGGACACAACCCAGGTTATCAGGGTCTTGTGTATTTTTCCAGAGCTAACTGATGTCTATACCAGCAACTATGAATAAAACCTACTAAAATTCTAGAACATGGCAAAAGGGAGTTTTGTAAAATCAGGAATCTCCTTTTTTAAAATTCCCCTATAAAATGTTCCTTACAAATCCAAATTAATGTTTTCCACCTGATATTTAGGAAGTCCCTCCCATGGACCAGGCACCAAGGCATTGAGGGTACAGCGATGAGCAAAAGGTAGTGGCTACCGTGACCTCACAGAGCATAATCAAATCCAGCATTGGCCGAGTGAGGAAAGATGATGAGGATTTAAACATGTGGTAAGTGCTCTGAAGGAACCTGGCACTGAATAATTAGCATGAGGGGTCAGGGAAAGCGTCCTCAAAGTGCCATGTGACTAATGAGAAATGGGCCGGGCCCAGGAGGCAGAGAGGAGTGTTCAGAGCAGAGATGGAAGATAACAGTTTCTCTGAGTCTTGAAATGTCAAGAGCTGAACCTTGGAAGCATCATGCTAAGAGGAGCCGGTCACAACAGGCCACACACTGGGTGCGCTTCCGTTTACTATGAAATGTGTAGAACCAGCAGATCGCTGGAGCCAGAAGGCGCCCCAGTGGGGGACTCAAGAGGGCTGGGAGCGACGGCCAACGACTCTGAGGTGCCTTCTGGGGGAGGATGGAAACGTTCTCCGGTGGACTGGGGTGATGGCCGCACAACTGTGAATACCCGGACAACCACGGCAGACTTGACATGAGAGCACGCGAATCGTACCTCCCCGTTGTCAGAGGGACCAGCACGCTCTCACCTCTCCATGTTCTTGAAGATATTGCATTTGTCATCTCGGGTTGTCAGCTGGAAGGCCAAGGCTGCGTGATGGCTCTCCAGCACCGCAGTGTCGTTATACAAAATGGCCAGCTCGCTGCCAGCGTTGCACAGGAATGAGTTGGTCCTGCCGGGGTGGTCCACGTCGTGGATGGTGGCTGCGATGAGGGCAGCGACCTCGTCAACCGGATCTAAAGTTTGCTGCAAATGGGAGATCTTTTTAAAACGGAGGCATGGGCCTGAAAGCAGGGAAGGCTGCTGTAGAGTTTTCTTGCTGCCCTATTACTTTAAGGGAAAAACATCCCAAATTTCTGAGAAAAGCATATTGTTGAACAAATCCTGCTTCCCTGCCTCCACTGAGAAACAGCTGCATGCTCATGCTTGTTCCTTAGGGAACATTATCCGATTCTCGGTCTCACGCCAGTTAAGGACTTACCCAAACACGCGGTGCTCTCAACGGACAGGAGTCTCCTCCTCAGCCGGTGTGGCTCTAGGCCCAGCCCAGAGAGTCTGAGCTACAGACTTGGACCAGCATAAACCAGTATTACTGACAGAAATAAGTCACAACGTGCATCACTTACCTTAACGGGGTTGGTCTAGTGTCCCCCCCCCCCATCTTTGTCAGGTTGATGTCAGGGTTTTGTGAGTTTGGTAAAATAATCTGGAAGTTCTCCACCATTTCCAAGTCTCTGAAAAGGTTAATGTAACTTGGAAAAATCCCTCAAGGGGCTGAAGAACTCACTGACCGTCTGAGTCAGGAGCCAGATTATGAAGAATCTCATTGACAGGTTAAGAACTATGTCCATGGGACGCCTGGGTGGCTCAGATGCTTGAGTGTCTGCCTTTGGCTCAGGTCATGATCTCTAGGTCCTGGGGTCAAGCCCTGCGTCGGACTCCCTGCTTGGCGGGGGTCTCCCTCTTCCTGCCGTTCCACCTGCTTGTGCTCTTTCTCTCAAATGAATTAAAAAAAAAAAATCTTAAGAACTATTTATTTCCATAGTACTGACCTCTTGGTGTCCTACTTCTAGTAGGTGATGTAAAACATTTCGTCTTAAGGCTTTTAAGTTAGTACAGAAGTGTCTGGCACCTTCTTTCTGCATTTCTTGATTAGTATGGCTAGAATTTAATACTCTTGGTTATTTCAAAGAACCACTTTGGATTATCATTGTGGTCTCCTCATTCTGTAGGTCTTAATTTTAGAAACCAACACAATGAGAAATCTATTATTTTAAACATTTTCTCAGTTGGAGCAGCTAATATTTTTTTGAGATTAGAGAGAGCGGGGGTGGAGCAGAGGGAGAAGTAGAATCCCTGCTGAGCAGGGAGCCCCATGTGGGGCTCCATCCCAGGACCCTGAGATCATGACCTAAGCCAAAGGCAGATGCTTAATCAATTTGCCACCCAGGCACCCCATGGCCAACGTTTTTAAATTTAGTTATTAAATTCTAGTTTTGTCCTGTGAAGGTTAGAAAATGTACCTATGAAATTCTGACGCTTATCATGTCATTGTGTCCTAAAAACTCATTTTCGGAAATATGCTATGGACACTTGAAAAGAAGGTGCATATCTAAATTTATTTAAATTGAAATTCAGTAGTTTTAAGTTTGCTAAGTATATATTTGCATTTATCCATAGAGTAGTTCAAAAACAATTATAGCAAAAATTGGGCTATCTCTACTGATCTCTATTGACACAGACACCCCCCCCCATATTTGTTTTCGTACTTTATAAAACAGTCCTCTCTCTGCACTTTTTAAAGATTTTATTTATTTGACAGAGATAGAGACAGCCAGCAAGAGAGGGAACACAAGCAGGGGGAGTGGGAGAGGAAGAAGCAGGCTCACAGCAGAGGAGCCTGATGTGGGGCTCGATCCCATAACGCCGGGATCACGCCCTGAGCCGAAGGCAGACGCTTAACCGCTGTGCCACCCAGGCACCCCCGTCTCTCTGCACTCTTAATTCTGCCTGTAGTCTTGCTCATGATCTTTCTTTAAAATACTAGAGGGAGCAGCGAAAGGACACGCAAAAGACCCAGCAAGTCAAGTCTGACCTCTGGGGTGAGGACTTCACTGCCGCTCCCTATGTCCCTGTGCTGGGTGTTACCCTTCACGTTGTTCTCTCCCCCACACTAGTCCCCAGTCTCAGAGGATGAAACAAGACCGGCAGGCGTGTGCCCTTGCTCTGCCCAACCGCCATGGCCCTGTGGGGCTGTCCCCAGGTGCCAGGACACCAGGTGATGACCCAGCTCTGTTCTTAGATACAAAACCCGTGGGTGGATCCTTCTACTCTCGAGTTCTTCTGAAAGTGAAATGGCGATGCCCCAGGAACTCCCTGGACCTGGCAACCCCAGGTGGGAGCAGTATTGGGCAAGGATGAAGTTGGCCTCAAACCCTGCTGACACTGAGGAATGGGGGCGCCTAAGGGCTGCTGTTCTGGGGGTTTCACTCTGACCCTAGAGACAAGTCGTAGCCAACTAACTGTTCTGGCTGGTTTTCTCCACGGGGGCCAGTCTGTTCCATACACTCCCATGGAAGGGCAGGGCTCATGTCATGAATTCACCTATCAAATCCGCAGCCTCCGGCCTGACTTCCCACGCGGCTATGCCTTCCCCGGGGCCAGGTGGCACACAGGTGTGGACCCCTGAGCGTCCCCCCCACAGAGAACCGCAGTGCGGGCTGAGGTGGCTGCCTGGCCCGCTGCTCCTGCCCGCTAAGCATGGAGCACACATGCAGCTCACCTTTATCCTCTCTTTGCAGAGAAAGTAGGCAGTGGCATGAAGCACGTCGGCAGAGTGTGTCGAGTTGTGGTAGGGGTTAGAAGAGTGGTAATTGGCTTCAATAATCTGTAACCACGATCTTAGCGTTGTCTCGGAGCAGTTCAAGAATTCACAGATTCCGAAGCGAGCAAACATTTTGAGACCAAGATAAATCAAAGGCCTACAGAGAAAAACATGCACGGCCTTAAAACAAAGAAACAGACCAAGTGTTGGGAGCCCGGAATAGGTTGAGACCCACCCAGCAACGTGGAGCCAGTCTTCAGAGAGCGTGCGGGGCGGCATCGCTCCTTCTCCCAGCAGCCACCGCCAACCGCGGCTGGAGCCTAGTGCCAGCTCTCCGTCCGTGTTCCCCACAGGCTGGGGTGAGGTGTGCTCGCCACCCCCCCCTTCGGACTCCTCCTTGCACCACTAGCTTCCTCAACATCAATGTGATGCCAGGCTTGAACCCTATCCTCACCTCTGCACTTGCTGGACCCACGTTATTGGCCAGATGTCCCGTCTAGAAGCAAATAACACTTTTTGAAGGTGGCATCTGAGCCAGACACGGTCACCTGTCCTGTAATGGTCTCAATAATTTGGAGGTGGGTGCCGCAGCATGAGGTGGTTTCCCCTGAGAAAGTGACCAATGGGCCACCAAGTCAGGCCCTTCCTTGAGAAGTTACCTTGATCCAGCATCTGGCCTTCAGCTTGGAAGGTCAGGGAATGAGGCAGTATCCTCAGGTCAGCAGGCTCACAGGGTTTGAACTGACCTGCCTTGGCTGATTCCCATGAATGCAATGTCCCTAGCCTGTAAGCCAGATGCTCGAAGATTCACTTGCTCTAGGAGTATCCTTTCTACCGTCCTTGCCCATGTGAGGTACATGGAAACAGAATATACCAGAAGGCTGACTCCTGGTGAGCACGATTGAAGGGCAAGGCTGTCTTGGGGACAGACTGGAAGGAAATCTGAAGAGTTAGTTATCCCATGGGCCAACGGAGCACACCTTTCCTGCCGCTGCCCTCTGGGCCTGGCGCTGAGGGCCGCACCACCTGAAAGGGCAGCCTTCCCTGTGTGCCAAGTCAACCACACCCCTGTGGCCAACTGCTCTTTCCCAGCAAGGTACAAATCAGACGGTAAAATCCCAGTCCCACCCCCCACTCTCTGCGAGCACACCCAGATCAGGATGACTGGAGTTTTGGGTGTCCCCAGGCCCGTCACCAACACAGCAACCAAGATCTGCTGACAGCTCTTAGCAGTGTCAGCAGGGTTTGAGGCCAAGTTCATCCTTGCCTGTTTGTGTATTTCTAACTTTTAGTTCTAGCCTCTGAGTGGGACTCTGTGCTGCTGGCTCAACATATCACCTCGTACAGAAGAAACCAATATCCATATTTTACAGAGAAACCTGTGCCACTTGGAGAGGGTAAGTCACTTGCTCAACTTCCCATGTGCCCTGAGCCTACTGTCTCTGTAGGAGTCATGACCCGGCCGCCCTCCCTGTAGGCCCAGGCTGTCAGGGGCACCTGCTGCCCAGCTCCTCTTTCCAGAGCTTCCCTCCCTGACCACAGAGGCCCTCAGGGCCGAGCTGAGTGTCTGCCGGGCTCCACGTGGACTCACCTTTTATGAGTGGCAGCCTCCAGTTCAAAAATATTAAAGTCCCAGTACTCCTCGTTTTCCATGGCCCGAGCTATCCGCGGGGGGACGTCGTGAAGGGAGATGGGGGTGATTACACTGCTGGGCACCTGCTGAAGAGCTGCAAAGGGAGGTGGTTTGGAGAACAACGGTAATAGGCTTTATAGTATTTGCTGCTTTGGGGGTCAGCTGCTTTGTTTCTGCAGTTTTTAGGACATACCAAGAAACTTGTTACTGATGAGAAAAATTAACTGAAAACTTGACTGCAAAAGTCTGTTTTCATCATTTCAGTGTCACTATATTAACAGTGCCAAAAAATTAAAAAGTTAAAACTTACTTTTTGTTGAAAGAACATACTCATTCCCAGATAGTCTTCGCAAACCATCCTGATAAAAATCAAGGAAACAAGAAAAAGAAAAGTCATAACCATTCTTTACTTCTGGAAAACGCTGGGCCGGTCAGTCCCCGAGGAGAGCTGAGGGCAGCCTCTCCACTAAGGCACCCCACAGCTCCCCTGTGGGGACTGGACTCAGTTACCTGACGCCGAGAAAACTGGCTAAGCTCAGGGGCTGCCCCAGCGAGGTGAGCTTGCTCGAGGCCCCAAAGCCAGCATTTCTGGGGGCCCTCAGCACTGCTTTGGTGTCTCAGGGACAACTAACTGCTGCCCTCAAGCCTCCCCTGCCATTTCCTTGCCACCATGGACATCAGCTTCCCCCTGGCTGCCCCTCAGGGTGAGAGCCCTCCCAGACCACTGTACGAGCCCCTAGCAGCCGCTCCCTCCCACCTTTCTTCTCTTCCCCCCTCACCCCATGACACGATCCACTCCCCCAGCATTTTCATCCCTCACCTACAGGCTGGAGGCGCCTATGCCTCAAATAGGCAAGACCATGGTTAGACATTACCGTCCCTGGGAACCACTCTACCCTGCAGCTTACTGCCTAAAACCTTATTTTTAAGAAGTAAAGTGAGCTTCAGAAAGCAGGCACTGGGAGGAGAGGGGAGTCTTTGTTTTGGGGGTTTTTGTTTTTTTGGTGCTGGTGAGGAGGTGAATTTTCTGACCAAGAGGGGACAGCAACAGAATGATATGTTTCCCACAAAGCTGTTCTTCCCTGTGAGACCACTCTGCTAGATGGGCTGGAGGCCTCCGGAACCCCTGAGAGCCCATGGTACGAAGCCACCAAATCTGCACAGGATGTTCTGGAAGGAAACCGTGCCCCATCGAACACGTAGTCTTTGTTTTATCGTTTGGTATGAAACATTTCATATATATTTTTTTTTCTGCCCTAGTTTTCAAAATCTTTAAAATAATTAAGTTTTACTTAAATTCCTCATGGGACCCCTAAGCAAAAGTGGAGAGCCCAGCCCAGCAGACGTCTAGAATATGCTCCTCCCTTCTCTGCTTTGAGCTGAGGTCTCCCCGGGCAGCAGGCAACAGGTGGGTGAGAGCTCTGGCCAGAGAGCAGTGGGGCCCGGGTGATGGCGGGGTTTAGGCCTCGGCGGAGCCCTACACACACAGAGCTCTGTGTAGGCCAGCCCGTAAACAACCCCTGGGAACACAGACAAGAACAGGAAGGTTCCAGCCAGCAGCCGGGTCAAACATACTTACAGACATTAAGCCCCCAACGAGGTCATTGGCGTGAGGATCGTCATCCTTAGCACCAAACTGTGGTGAATATAATTCAGTGGTTCTTAGAATTTCCAGCACACGGTCTAAGGCTTCTGTCACAGGCATGGGGCTGCTTTCCTGGGCAGCATTGATAATGTTGATCACCTACCACATGGAAAGAAGACGTGAGTTTTGTAACCTTACAGACAGTGGGAGAGCAATCCAGAGGGGCATGCTGGCCACATGCTCAAGGCTAACTTAAGACTAGCCTCAGAGTTCATGTCCCACCCTCTCTCTTTACAGAAGGCCACTCCCTACAACCAGGAGAGCATTCTTATCCTTGCAGGCCTGCTTCCTCTCACTAGAAACACTCGACCCTGAGAACAAGGGACTTCCATGCGGGCTTGGTGGAGACCACCCACAAATGCTCCACCTTGGTGATGGGCGCCTCGATCGTCATGGAATGTATCCGGGCCATGGAGGAGTGTCGTCTCTGGCTGCCAACTGTGGAGAGACCACATGACGCACAGATCAGGGTATGCGTGGCCCCAGGCACCCGTTGACAGCTGAGGGCTTCGGGCCCTCCCTGGCTCCCCCAACCGCCCCCAGGCCTCCGTGGGCCCTGCTGCATGATGAAGGGGGCAGGACCGGAACTGCGTGTCCAGAACGGCTGCCACCCCATCCCAACAAGCCTGGGATTCTGGCACCAACTGTGCTTCCTTCAGTCCTAGGCACTAGGATGCACGTGCCCCCACAGACTGAACTTCTGATGTCACAGGCCAGAGAAAAACAGAGGAAACAATCTAGCAAGTCAAGGCCAAACAGTTAGCCTCTTTCTGCGTTTATAACAATAAGGCTTTTAGTATTCAGCTTGCCGCTATCCAGGAGCAAAAATGTTCTGGAAGACAACGCCACACAGGCTCTTTGTTTCATACATGGCAGGAGCAATAAACACAATTCCCCATTAACTGGAACACAGGAGTTTTTGGTTAAATCTCTCAAGGCACCTTTTGGTGCTCTCCACGGTGATGCTTCATCTACACCGATGAGGTAAACACCTCACATGAGACAGGCAGCAACTCTTGGGCTCTGTCTGAAGTTTGTTCATGTTCTGGTGCTCCCGTCAAGATACGGTTCCTTTGGGGTAAAGTGAAGGCTGGGCAGTGTACAGGCAGGAAAAAACATACACATAGAGTTCTGTGTGTCTTCCTGAAAGCCCCACTGTCAGGCCAAATGCTGTTTACCACAGACCTTAAGGGACCACAGACTGTTCCACAGCCTGATACGTCAGCCTTGGTTCACCAAACTGAGGTCTAAGGAGAAGCACGGGGCAAGATTAACCAACTCAGGGGCTCTTAAGTGCTTTAAATTTTAGGGATCCACAACACTCCTTACATCTAATTTTGGTGACCAGCATATGGTTGCCAACTTTCTACTCCATCCAGTAAGGTCATTAAACAAAAAATAAAAGCCACTGTTTTCTGTACAGTGACTAATATAACAAAATAAAAATTAAAAAACCACTGTTTTATCACTACATCATAAAAGGACCTGATCTCATTTAAAAATATCAATAAATAAAGTAAGAAGAACTATAGGGCATAAAGGCTGCCCTGACTGTGTACACAAAGTCCAAAGGAATCTATAAACACTACTCTGACAACAGACGGGCAAGTTTATCAAGGTTACCGAGTATGAGGCCAGTACATACAAGTCAATTCTAGTTCTATAAACTAGCAACAATTAGAAATTGAAATAAAAAACCCATTATGAAAGCATCAAAACCCACCAATATTTAGGAATATATATAAGGAAAGAAAACGCTGCTGAGAGAAAATACAAGCCCCTGAAGGGAGACACAGAAAGCATCCATGGTTTGAAAGATCCAGCAGCACTGAGATTTCCATTTTCCTTAAACTGATCTATAGATTCGAGACACTCCCAGATACAACCCCTGGAGGCAGTGTGTGCGTAAGCTAACGAGCTGATGCTGTCGAATGGAAATGCAGAGGACGTAGAAGAGCCAAGACAAGTGTGAAGACCAACCACTTCAGACTAGAGATACGAAGGTTTATAGAAAACACTGATAAAATGAGCTTTAAAAAAATTAAGAACTCCCAGGGGCACCTGGGTGGCTCAGTTGGTTAAGCATCTGCTTTTGAGGCTCGGGTCATGGTCCCAAGGTCCTGGGATTGAGCCCACGTCGGGCTCCTAGCTCAGTGGGGAGCCTGCTTCTCCCTCTCACCCCTGCTCGTGCTCTCACTCTCTCAAATAAAAAAAATTGTAAGTGAAATAAGTAAAGCAGAGAAAGACAACTATCATATGGTTTCACTCATTTATGGAGCATAAGAAATAGGAAGATCGGTAGGAGAAGGAAGAGAAGAATGAAGGGGGGTAAACAGAAGGGGAGATGAACCACGAGAGACTATGGGAAAAAAACCGAGGGTTTTAGAGGAGGGGCTGGGGGATGGGCTAGCCTGGTGATGGGTATTAAGGAGGGCACGTATTGCATGGAGCACTGGGTGTTACACGCAAACAATGAATCATGGACACTACATCAAAAACTAGTGATGTACTGTATGGTGACTAACGTAATAAAAAATACGTACATAAAAAAGAAAAAAATTAACTCCTGCTCACATTAAAGACCATCAAGAGTGAAAAGGCAAACCCCAGACTAACAAAATATATTTGTGATGCATGTAATCCAACAGAGGATCCATATCTAGAATATATAAAGGATTCCTACAAACCAGTGAGATAAACAACCTGATTATAAAAACAGGCAAGATATCTGAACAAGAGAAGGCCCAAACGGTCAGTAAACATATGAAAGGGGTACTCCACCTCCTTCATTATCAGGAAAATTAAAATTAAAACCATATCCACCAGAATGGCTGAAATTTGAAATGCCAAGATAACCAAGTGTGGGAGGTCACAGAGCAACGGGACCACCCACACATCAGCAGTGGGCAGGAACGTGGGACACCACCTCGTGGAGAGACATCTGCAGCTGCCCAGAGCCCAGAAACTCCACTTCTAGGCAGGACAGGAACACACAGGAACATTCATGCGGCCTTATCCTTAACAGCCCCAAAGTGGGACGAGACCACAGATGCCCACGAATGAGAACGGACCAACGGGGGGACGCCCCTCCAGCGGAGCACTGCAGTGCACTAGAAAGGACGAGGTCCTGCCACGCCCAACCACACGGAGGGGTCTCAAGAACACTGAGGGAAAGAAGCCAGACGCCAGGCACGCAGGCCCTACGATCCCATCTCTTTGAAGCACAAGGAGAGGCCAGACAAGCTTACAGTGCTGGAAATCTAAGGACTGCCTCGGTGTGGTACAAGGTGTGCGTACGCGTGTGTCTTCTGTATCTGATTTAGGTGTTCTTACACGAGTGTATGGAACTGTCAAAACTGACAGAACTGAACACTTAATATCTGAATTTCACTGTGTGTAAATTATAATTCAGTTAAAAAGAGTAGTGATTAAAAACCAGAAAAATGGGGAGCCTTGGTGGCTCTGTCGGTTGGGCGGCCCACTCTTGATTTTGGCTCAGGTCATGATCTCAGGGTCCTGGGATCGAGCCCTGAGCTGGGCTCTGCGCTCAGCTGAGGAGTCTGCTTGTGGATTCTTTCTCTCCTTCTCCCTCTGCCACCCCCCTGCCCCAGCTCCCTCCCTCTCTCTCAAATAATCTTTAAAAAAAAATAACCCAAAATATTAAAGAACAATGTTCACCTCTTAAAAATACAGAAACGGACCAAGTTGGCCTAAGGATGAATATTAGAGTGTGGGAGGAAGACCATTGTGGGCAGGGGTGACCCTGTCCCTGCCCACCCTCTGCTGTAGGACCGTGGGGGTGCATGAGTGAGGCCCACAGTGAAGACAGTGGTGGCAGCTACCACCCCCCCTTGACAGGCACCCTCATCTAACCCTCACATAGCCCTCCTTGGGCAGCATAACTGTCCCCATCTCACGGTGAGGAAATGGAAGCACAGAAATTTACCCCAAGGTTGCACTCAAAGTAGATGACGCTGGGACTGGAGTCAAGGTCACTCCGAGGCCAAAGCCCATGCTCTGGCCAGTGACACCACACCACTCCCCTGGCAGCACGGTGGGGCCTGTGTAATCTTTCCAGTGTTTTCTGAGCCTCACGACAAAGCTGAGGGCACTGGATCTCCGCTGTATCATCTGAGTTGCTATTGCCCTGGAAAGTTGTGGCTTTTTATCTAGTACCAACCAACTCCACAAGCTTCCCCATTCATCTCTGGGTCAAAGAAAGCACACAGCTAGCAGCAATATTTGCCTCCACACTATATTAGTAATTTTCATTACATTTTAAAAACTACTAGATCATTCATGCCACATATCTACGTAATCTTAAAGAACTATATTCCAATTAAAACTTCAATAATATTTGCTTAATAAGAGTCTTTCACATGCCCAAATGCAGCTCACCTCCCCACCAAAAGATAAGTTTCCATGGCAAACTGCAACCCACCACGGAATATATGAAGAATTTCCAAATGCATTATGCATTACCCATACAGTTACAGCAGATAAACTGACATCCTCTGTTAACGGTTTAGAAAAAAGACTACAGGATAGATAGTAAATGTATATGTTTCTCTTTATTCCCTAACTCCATCAAAAAGCTGAGAATGGAGCCCATTGGCAGGAGTCGGGAGACGGGGGAAATGAACACAGGTTGCTAGAGGATTACCTCCCGTCCTGAACTGGAGGGGGGCTGACCAAGAGAGGAGACTGGGGACGGATGTCAGGTATTCACGTGTTCAACATTTTCTTCTCTTGTCTTTGTCACCTACCTTCACTTGATCGAGAAGCAAGAGTTCTGACATCTAGCGAGCTTTTCCTTCTGTCTTTATGTTTGCCTGACTGATTATCTGTGGAAACAATTAAACTATAAATCACCTTTTCAAAAGGATTTCAACAACATATTAGGAAAATTACAGGTCTAAACTTTTTCAATAACAAAATTTAGGATTTAGGACACCAATTAAGAAGCCACAAAAATCAACAGAGTGCCCAGAGATGAAGACTTTGACCAATGAGGTTTTAAGTGGGGGGAGGGGGTGACTTTCTCAAAATGTCCCATCTGGTACAGTCATAGACAAGTGCTTTACAGCTTCCAGATTACATAATTACAGAGTCCTGTGATGTAATGTATAAAACTAGAAGACATAAACTCGGGAAAAAATTTCCTATTACACTTCTATATAATCGAGTAAAATGGTGAAAAAATTTTGATTCTCACCCATCCTTGCCCCAAAGGGAAAAACAAAAATTTTTTACACTACATGCTTTAAATGTCCCAGGGAAGAATGTACCTCTCTTTTCGAGCGTAATATAGGGAACACTAGTTTGGGGTCTACTTCAAATGACAGTTTACCTTTCTCCCCGCTGCCCCCACTTCCTGTGAGTGGCACCACTGCTCGAGGCTCCCAAGAGGGGCTGTCTTTGACTCCTCTCTCTCCCTGACCCTGTGCCAATTCATGACAAGGCAGAGCTGACCTTCCTTCCAGTCCCCGCCTCTGTGCACCTGCTGGGAGCTATAGATGGTCCTGAGCCTCTCCAACCCATCCCCATTCCACAGACGAGGAAACTGGGGGCTGCCCTGCTGATGAGCAAACTCCGAGCTGGCGTTCTGGCTGAGCCTTCCACCTGCAGGCTGCCTCTGCTCCGCCTTCTCCCGGCTTCCTCACCTGGAGTCCTGCTCAGCACGAGGATCTGAATGGGGGGCCCTGGTATCCCTCCCCCCATCAAGAAGCTGCTTCACTGGGTATTCACTACATTCTCTTCTACATGGGCACCAACAGTGAACTTGTCAAGTCACCTGTCACCTCCTTGTTGCTACATCTGAAGGATACAGTTTTCTTACCTGACTTGACTGTGGTACTAGACACACTGACCAGTCTTTCGGGAAACTCCTGGTTTTCCATCTGTCCCTTTACTCTTCCTTCCTAATTTCCCTCTTCCTCAGCCCCCCTCTTCATGGTGCCTTTTCTCCTTGATCCCAAGGTCTGTCCTTAGCCCTTCTCGTCTTCCCAGACAACACGTCTCCTTGGGAGATCTCATTTCTTCTTGCAGCTTTAACCAGCTGCTGTGTTGCTGTCTCATCCCAGGCTTCTCCTGAGAGCCAGACTCCTATCTCAGCCACCAGCCACCTCCTGTCGGACACCCCTAGGCACTTCCAGCGCACTCATCATCTTCCCCCAGATCCACTGAAGTTGGAAACAAGTCATACCCTTCTCCCTTCCTCTCCCTCAACCGTTTAGCTAAATCTACAGATTTTATCTCCTAAATATGTCTTCAATCTAGTCCTGCTCTGTCCTAGCTCAGACACTCGTCATCCTCCTCTGGATTATAATGACAGCCTCCCTCACTGGTCCCACGGTCCCCAACCCTGTCCCCTCCATCCCATTCTCTGGGCAGCCAACTGATCCTCCTAAAACAAGTCTGACCAGGTCGCTCCCCCAATCAGACATTTCAATGGCCCATCGTTATTTTTAGGATTCGACTTAAACTCCCCAGTGTGGCATCAGAGTCCTGGGATATCTGGACCTCCTCTCTCCAGCCACCACCAACTATTTGTGATATGCTAGTTCACCTCACAACCTTCTACGCCTTGGTACCAACCCCTTACTTCCACTTGGGAATGTACCCCTCCCACGCCGCCTCCTTCACCTGGTTAATGCTCTGTCCTCTTTGAAGAAGCAATGAAGATGCAGTTTGGGCACCATAACCTTTGGGAATGTTCCCCTAACGCCTCTCTGCACCCCCCAACATTACCAGTAGCCAGCTACTTTTCTGTCCACCTTCCTCACCAGCTATGGAGGATGTGAGGGCAGAAACAGCATTCCTTTCTTCTTCCTGGGGGACCAGCACTGCCTCGCATGCAAGAGACACTTGACAGACACCTGCACATCCCCGTGCACGGATGAAAGTACCGCAGCTCACACCGCTCTGCTTCCGTGCCTCCGAGACAGAATAACTGACTGGCAGTCAGAGACAGGCCAGGCTGCTTGTCGCGGCCTGCCTCTCGTCTCACCGGCTGTGTTGCCACACCCGCCGTATTCTCTCCGGATGCTCACTCCCTCAAATTGGAACACCCGCCTCCCCTCCAGCCAGACACAGACCCTGGCCTTCCTCTGAGCTCCATGGAGTTTGCATCCACACAGCCACCTGGTGAGACAGCTCTGAACATTCTAGGTTGCTCCTGCATGCTTCTCCCTTGTAGCCACTCCACAGACATTCACCGGGCACCGCCCCTGTGCTGGGCCAGGCATTAGGGATACAAAGACAAATAACGTATGGTCCAGGTCCACAATCAGGCTGTGCTGGAGGGAAGAAAAGGCAGGTGAACTAGGAGGTATAGTAACAGCTTTGAAGGGCAGAAGGAGTCCCGAGGAGAAAAGGCAGGTTCTCCTCTGGGAAAGGGGCAGAGAGCAGATGAGTCAGGTTTTGTAGATGTAGCCAAGAAGAGGAGGCAGCATTTCCAGGAGGAGGAAGCCGCTTGTGCCTACAGATGGAAAACACATTGTGCGCGCCAAGAACCAGGCTATGGCAAAAGTGGAAGGAGAGAAGCCGGCTTTCATTTGTACTGAATGTTTCAAAGCTACGTTATCGCTACGTAAACACTCCACCTTCCTGTTCCCAACAGCCCCACTGAGGTCCCTGCTCCCCGTCGGAGTCCGACAGCGCTGTGTAGACCAAGCTCTGCTGGGATGCTGCTCCTGGGGGGGGGGGGCGGCCGGCTTCAGAGGCTGACTCAGGGACCACTGCGGGATGAATGCGGGGTCCACACTCAGCCAGACCGCAAGCACTGAAGGCGCACGAGTGCAGGCCCTCATGCCTAGTGAGTGCACCCAAGTATGGAGTGCTCTGAGGCACCTGGCCTGTTAACGGACAGAAGGCTACATAGGCCTCCAAAGACCAGGGCGTGGGCTCAGCCCCACCTGCGACTTCAGCTCTCTGCTCTCAGTTTCCCATTCCATAAAACACGATCCTTCCACACGGCCCCATCACTTTAGCAGTAAATCCAGGGAACCGTGGAGAAGCAGTGAGGGTGGCAGGCATTCAGCCGCGTGTCCGAACAGCAGCCGCCTCCGTTCCTACAGCAACGCCGAGCTCTGGCAGGATGAGCTCCATTTTGGAGATGGGGAAGCTGAGAACTGGGTGTCTGGCAGGACTTGCCGGGAACACAGCAGACTTTCAGAGAACTTTCTGGGACCCTCTCAACAGTTCAAGCATTTGTGGAATGCTTGCTCTGCCCTGGGACCACCCACCTCCCAAAAGCCAGCTGCCGGTCAGCCCACATTCTCCTGGCCTCTACCTCCTCCGCCTGAGAAAGCCTGCCTGCTCCAGGTGCAGAGCACCTGCTCCAAGGCCCGCCCACGGTAGAGGGGGCCTGCATCCCCAGGCCCGACCCTGGCAGCATGCGAGAGTACCTGTAAGAGATGCTGAAGCCCCATGCCACGCTGCCCGGCCTGCCACCTATCACACTACTGAGGAGGCCTTTCCTGCTCCTCGCCTCATCCTCTGCACTACCCCGCCCCCTACTCACGACACATGGAGAGCAGGTTTCTCACCAGCTGAGACACATGCTGCCTGGCACGTGTGACTGTGCATGGACTCCTGGTTGCACGAACGACTTCCACACCCTGCTGGCTACACATCTCCTGTCTGCTACTGCTGGGCTCCCACCCACAGAGCTCACTCTTCTTGCCTCCCTCCCCTCCTCTCATCAGGAGTGCTGCCCCAAGGCCCTGGCCTCTCCGTATGCCACCGGACATCTCCATGGGGCCATTTCAGGCACCCCATATGGACCAAGTTCAAATCTAAACTCGCTGAACTCTCCCTGCACAAACCCGCTCTTTCTCCTGCACTTACTCATTCATGTCATGTAGTGGCCAAGCTAGAAACCCTAGTGCCATTCTCAAATGTTTTCCCTTCATCCCTCATACTGAGCTGCTTTCCGGTACTGATTATACTGAACTATCTCCAAATCCAGTCTCCTTGCCTTTTTTTCTCTACACCATCACCATGACTGTCTTCCCTGGAAGAGGCCCCTTTTCATTTACCTATTTAAGGAAAGACTCCCTGGCCCCCCTCTGCTTACAGAATGAAATCCAAGCTGGCCTGACCCAGCCTTGCCTGTCTCAATGGCTTTGTGTGTGCTGCTCGTCCCTCCAGGAACGCTCTTCCTGTCCTTGGGCTGACCCCTCCCTCTGTCCAGACACGGGCTCAACCGCCACGTCATCATTGCTGGGAAGTGCCTCCCAATTCACCCCCACCGTGGTACGAAGTACAGTCTATTCAAATTATTGCTCCCTTCCATCTGACCGTGAACTCCCTGTTCATCTCTGTGTGCCCAACGCCAGGCTCGATCCAGACTACCTCCAGGTTTACAGACTGGAAGGCTGCCACATGTAGTGTCCTTGCTGAGACACAGTATCACGTGAAAACAACACCCAGGCCAGGAAAAAGGGGCCATGTGCTGGGAATGGATTACTTTCCTGGACACCCAAATTCTGAACCCCCCTTTCCCATGACTCCCACTACAGAAGGGGGAAGGCAAGAGACTCCCCTACTCCATTCTGTGTCAGCAGCAGAGGAGCAAGTGACCTAGGCCAGCCAAATGAGTGTTTCCATTGGAGTCTGGATGACGGCTAGCAGGGCAGGGAAGCAGGCGTGTGAGGGAACCACTCTCCCATGGCGGCGGCAACGCGGCGCCAGGACGGCAGCAGAGCCTCAGCGGCCCCGCCACGCTGCTCTGACGGCAGGCCTTCCACAGCTTCCAGTCGTTCCTGCTCTTCTTCTCAGACTTAAGCTTTTTTGTCCACTTGTGAGCCAACCCATTTCCTTCCAGTAACTCCTTCTCTGCTTCAGAAGTGCTTGTGCTGTGTGTAACCAAGGGAACTGGCTGGTCCATGGCCTATGACAGTTTACTGACTTCCCAAGGCAAGACATTCGGCAGTCTTTGGACATCATGGTGGGTATGCCGCTGGGGACGGGAGGGAGAGCTGACAGCCAGCCAGCTCACTGGAGGGCGATGGGGAAGACTCCGAAGTGGGCACTGATCAAGTGATGTGCAAACGGCCCAGCACGAATGCGGTCGGGAAGTCCCTTGTCTAACACTGAGGACTGTGTCACCGACTCCGCCTTCCAGTCCCTGCTCTGCTGTTTCCTGCCTGCCCAACACTGCGGCGGCACTGAACCCTTCTGACCCTCAGTTTCTTTCTCTGTAATAATGGTGTGTTAATAACAGCCATGCCTACTTCACAGGGCTCTTCCCAAAGAAGAAAAAAAAAATCCGAGGAAAGGCACCCCGTGACCTTGCAGTGTTTAAAGGTCACTGTCTGTCAGAGGCCTACATTCGTGGCCTCCATCCTGATCCTTCCAGCCCTGCAGCTTGGCTTCTGCCCTCACCGCCCTCCTGACCCTGCACTTTTACAGGTCATAAGTGTGTTCTTGGCTGCAAAAGCCAGGGTCCCTCTCCGCCTCGGGCTCTGTACTCCACTCCCTCTAGTCTCTGTGTGGTCGGCTGTGACCACAATCCACGCTTCCCCTTTCTCCCCTCCCGACTCCAGCAACACACTCCAGGTTCCCGCTCCCTCTCTGAGCCCAGTGCCCATGGGTCTCGGAGAACTGGCTCCCCTGCTCCTGTCCTGCCATCTCTTCCTCGGTAACCTCGAAGTCTGCGCTCCCCGTACCCGCCCCGGGCTCTACCTTGTCACTTCCATACAGCGAATGCTTCGCTGGCCAGCAACTTTACATCTCTAGTCCCCATCTCTTTGCAGAACACAGCAACAAGGGCGCCAGTACGCAACAGAAATTGGTAGAACGAGCAAAGAGATGAGTGAACACACAAACCTGGGACCTCACGAGGAACACTTTCCACATCCATCTTGCCCAGGCCTAGGGCCATGCCCTCCATCCCCAGACCTACAAACTGCCTCTCCGACGTCGGACTGACTTCTTCCTGCCTTCCTCTCTCTGGTCCCACCACCATCCATGCGGCCGCTCCTCTTTTCCCTGTCATCAGCTTCTTATGCGTTGGCCATTGCTTTCTCTCCTCTAGCCTGTGGCACTATTGGTATCCTGTCCCGGGTCCCTCCTTCAACATTATCTCCGCTCCATACTTGTTCTAAGAGGTTCTCAGAGCTCAGATGTCATCACACTACTCCCCTGCTCAAAAGTCCTCAGACCCCCACTGCCTACAGATGAAAATCTTAATCTCCTACCTGGCATCCAGGGATCCTTCACAATTCCCACTCCCCTTTCCACACTGACCAATCAAAATTTAATCCTGCTCTTTCTCAAACATGCCCTGACCCTTCCCTCTTCTAGGACTGCTTTTATTTCCAGGATACTTTTCCTTCTATACCCCTCTCCTTATTCGAGTCTACCTCCCCTCGCTGGGACTTTCCCCCTCCTCTGGGTCACCATGGCACCACTAGCCCCTTCCCACCCACTACTCATCACTTCTTATCATTGCTCTGTCCCCTGATTAGCGACAGGTCTCTCTCCTTTCCAGGTGAAAGCCCTGCCTGCCCCTGGAGTGAGCTGCCCCAGGTGTGCTTCACAGCTGTGGGCCGCCCATTGGGATTCCAGTGTCGGCTCCACTGTGTCCTGGACAGACTATCCTCGGGCAAATTATTTAGCCCTATTTTCCTTACCTGTAAAAAGGGAACTTCATCCACAAAATATCTACCCCAATGGTTCATTGCAAGGCTTTAATTAAATAAGCTGTAATTTAAGCTCTTAGGGAGTTCTGTGCACAGTAAATGCTCAGAAAAACACATGGGACACATTCCTGGAATGAACGAATGAATGTTCTGCTACTGCAGAAAGCACGTCCCCAACAGCTGAGGGATGGAGCTCGTACAGACAAGCTGGGCAGCCCGAGCACCGCGTGGGCACGACAGCTGCTGGAAAACGGCCTCGGGCGCGGAGCTGCAGGAGCGCGGCACTGTCACAGCCCGGCCCCGCGCCGGTGACCGCCGCAGGACAAAGGCGGCTGCTGAGGCCCTGGCACATGCTTGAGGGAAACAGGCAATTCCAGGCCAGGGAGAAACATGTGAGGCAACACAGACACGGGGATGAGTGGGTGGTGTCCAAGGCATGACAGGGGACAGATACAAGGTGAGCCAAGTCTGATGGGGTCCAGCTACCTCCCCATCAGCTGGAGGAGACTACTGACAGGAGGTGAAGATGTCCCTGCCCGAGTGCTGTCTATAGTCCGACACCCAACAGTGTTGCTTCATAAAGCACAGGTGAGGCCACCAAGTCACTATTCACTCAACACCTCTTCACATTAGTTCCTGCGTCTGAGGTGACCAAGTCTCTCCCCACAGGCTGAGACCCACCCCAGGACACCTGTCAGAATGCCCACAAGTGCCCAGGCCCTTCGGCTCATAAACCAGCCTGGGGAGTTAGGCAGAGACACACGGCCGCAGTGCTAGGAAGATACAGTGCCCCCCGTGCACGAGGCGAGCTCGGCAGAGTAAGGGTCTGGTTTTGTTTTTTTCACAAGCCCTAAGACCCCTAAGAATGAACGTGGAGCACCATACCTGTATGCGTGTCAGACTGAACACATTCAATTTTCTCAGCCTAAAAATGAATGTAACAGCCATTAGTTCTGATTGTCTAGTCCCGCGAACGGGGGAATCTTGCTGGGCACCCCTGGGGTCCCGAGGGCTCCCCTTACATACCTTATTGCTGCCATTGCACACTCTGATAATGGACACATAGTGTCTAATTTTTCTGCAAGTAGAAAACAAGGCATTATTTCTCTTCTGGCTCTCTAGTCTGATGGGTATGCAGCTAATTTTTATTATGAAAGAGCATCTCTCTTTCACGATCCACAAAATGCTCTGAGGGGAGCATTTCTATTGTCTGCGGCCAAGGCCACCAACAAACAGGTGAGAGTCCACAGCATCCTCTGGTGTCTGTGCAGAGAAGAAGTGGACTCTTCAATAAAAACAACACAATTCTTCCAAGTCTTCACAACATACACGGAAAAATACCAGTGTTTTAAACAATGGACTGCATGTTAACCAACCAAAAGCCTTCAATTTCTTACATGTTGTCAGTGTCACAGCCCTCTGTATGGGCGTTCCTCTGGTTCCAGCGAACACCGTGCTCCCAGCCACTCGGGGCGGCGCCACAGGCCACGCCGAGCTCGCCAGCAGGGGGTCTACAACCAAGCACGGCTGACCGGACTCCTCACTTACTTACTGGGCCTTCCACTTTCCCAATTTTTCTCCTGGATCGTCAGATCCCTCTACTAATTGCAAAAAAATTTGGAGAAGACCAGAAAAAGGCAAAGATCAGAACAGAGAGCCCACACAGACCTGCCTCCCCGAGGCAAGTGCCAACGGGCAGCAAAGCCGGGCGCCCAAGCAAGGGAGCCCTGCAGTCAGTGCGGCGGCCCGTGGGCCAGAAACCTGCCGCCTCAGGCCTCAGTTTCCTCATCTGTAAAATGGAGATGATCGCAGTGCTCATGACGCAGTGCGTGCTTAGGAGGGCACGAAGTGTCGTCTACCAGGCACCGAGAGCCTGCCCACGGAGGGACGGGCTCGAGAAACAGCGGCAGCTGCTGTTACCACCACGGCCACATCAGCTCCTGGTCTTTTTTTTCCCTTCGTTTTCAGGCTAGAGATCATACACTAGATATGATTTTACAGTTTGATTTTTATGTTTATCTTTAGCATTTCCCCTTACCACTTAATTTTCTATGATCGTCATTTCTAATGGTTGCATATTTCATTGCTGGGCGTCCTACAATTCACATGCATAATTTCCCACTGTTCGTATTATTTAAGATAGATTCTGAGACAAACTATATGAAATTTTTAGGCTCCTGATATATAATACTTCGCAATCTGTAGTCACAGCTGTTTTATAGGAAGGTTGCTATAAATGGTAGTATTTTAAATACCTTTATCTACTTTGATAGGTCTATGCAGAAATAATAGATAGGCTTTCAAATTAGATAAAAATCTTTTAAAGATAGGGAGTCCACCAGTTAGTGTTCTTACCACACAGCTTAATAACGTGACATTCTAATAGAAATACTTTAGTTTCTCTTGTGTCCATGCAGCTGAAGCAGGACCGTCTAGAGCCTGATGGCTCTGGGTCACAAGCTGGGGGGTCGGGCTATAGCCATGAGGATGCTGTACCCCTGGAAGACCGTTCTTTGGTGACACCCGACCTTGTGACAAGTCTTTCTTTTAAATTTCTGCATGCACTTCTTAGCTTACTGAAGTATTCAGAGCAAATTTTGCAATAAGCCAAACATGGCATGTTGACTGGAGTACCTGGTTTTTCTACTTACCCTCCCTGTCCAATGACAGGTATTATCTTCACATTTTGTTGCACATTATCTCCGTTTTTCTTTTTGGTGTGGTAGATTCCTTGCCACTCCTAGAAATGGAACGTAAGCATCATTATACTGTGCGTTCAAGACATAAACCCAAGAACATCTTCCACTTCAGGTTCTGATTCCTTTACCATGGCTAAAGGAGTTAGGATAAAAAATTATCCCAACCCCAAACACAGTTTTGGGTATCTGACCATCTCCCCCAAGTCCATCTCCTCCTGGGTCGCCAATAAATGCCAGCTTGCCATGGTATGAATGGTCACAGGTTTTCAGGGGCTGCCTGCTGGCAAAAGAGGGCCTGGGCCCACGAGTGAAGAACGCTCCCCAGCTGCAACTTTCAGGCTCCTCGAACTCTCCCAGCTCCCGCCCGTAGTGGAGGAGGGGCGTGGCCTCTCCCCCTGCATCTGGGAGGGGGGCAGAGAGGGGCCACCTCTGCTGCCACTACCACCTTCTGGGACGTGTGAGGTGGAAGAGCAGCACAGCCAGGTCCAGGCTCAGGTAGAGGAAATCGGTGAGACCTTAAAAGCCAAGGCCACAGCTACAGCAGCCATGCTCTCACGATCAGACAGAATATGCACGGATCCTTGTAGAGTGAAACCGCAGCCTGGGAGAGGAGGTGTGTGCTAGCCGTGACCACAGTGAGAACAGGGGCTGTGGGACACACCCCTACTCTTGGGGCGGTGCGGAGAAGCCTGGGATGGAGCTGGGTTTTGTCACCACTAAAAACATTCTGAATTCTTCCAAGAGTCACCAACATGCTTAAGCTAGAAACAGTCCTAAAATCCACTGTAGGACACTCAACTCTTAGGATGTTCCCTAACCTTCCTGACCTTCTAGATCCCTTAGAACCTGGCACTGACCCAGTCAGGAAGCAGACTACCACAGCAGCCTTGGTGGCCTAGCTCAAATCTCCTGTCCCAACCTTTACAGGGGGTCTGTTCTGAGATCTTCCATGCCTACAGCCTGGCAACCCGCATGCAAATGCCAACAGGAGAATCTCCTCTTCGGGCTCCTCTGAGAAAGCGGAATCAGCAGAAGCCAGGACATTCTGACAGAAGCGAAGGATGGTTCCTGACGCTCCCCAGTGTACTTCTGAAAACCGTGTGCCAAGGAAGGACTGAAGTTAAGAGACAGCCTGAGAGGCCAGCTCTGTGCTTACTGGCCCCGGAGCAGAAGGGAGGTGAGGGTCTTACGCACTACAGCTCTGAGGGGAGGCTGGCCTGTGCCAGGCAAGGGCTAAACAGGGGTCCCGAGGCAGGAAGCACCTGCCTTCCGTGTCCACAGCCCGCGTGTCTGCCGCAGGAGGCTTCGGCAGACAGGTGCAAGACTTACTGCTGAAGCTCTCAAGAGAAATACGGGAAACTGATTGTGGTGATGTTTGCAAAACTCTGTGAATAGACCAAACACCAGTGAATTGTAGACTTTAAATGGGTGAATTGTACAGTATGTGAATTCTCAATGATTCTCAATAGAGAATAATTCTCTCAATAGAGTGGTTATATAAAAGAGAGGGAGAAAAATGGGAGACCAATTCAATCCATCAATCAATCAGCACTTTAAAATATATCTGCAGGATTTTCTCCTCTAATCCTTCCTGAATAGACGTGAGCAGCTGCCAGATCCCAAGAAGAGGAATAAGAAGCCAGTTCAGCCAGAGCTTAACGGTCCAGCTCAGGCGCAGGGCACCTGGGCCAGTGCCCCTGCTCGGAGAGCAGCTTTGCCTGTGAGTTCTCCAGTCACAGAAACAACAAATATTTACTTATCACAGATCATATTTCTTATCAAAAATATTGACCTGTCATAAATACACGAGCTTTAGTTCTTGAGAATAACACAGTACCACCTTAGAATGCGATTAGGAAGAGGACATCTGGCAACGCACAGAAAGTCTTAACGAAGTTTGACACCGGGCAAACATTCAGTAAATGGCCTGTTTCCAGCCCAGGTGGCTTTG
This sequence comes from Ursus maritimus, assembly GCF_017311325.1. Classification (NCBI taxonomy): domain Eukaryota; kingdom Metazoa; phylum Chordata; class Mammalia; order Carnivora; family Ursidae; genus Ursus; species Ursus maritimus. The sequence continues at coordinate 22,332,773 of NW_024425230.1, read as the reverse complement.
CACAGGCCTCCCCAGGCCGGGCTCCCCTCAGAACTGTACTAACACACCCCGCTTCTGTTCTGGAGCAGGCTAAGCCCCGAGCTGGGCTTCTCTGACTGCTGAGACAGCCCCCCTGGGCGCCATGTCATCCGGCTGCTCTGGCTCCAGGGCTTGCACAGTGCCTGCACGCGGTCGACAGTCAAGGGACACTGGGGCTTTTGTTCCCCGAATGGAAAAGTTAGGCCAAGTCAGAGTGTAGCATCCCTGTAGTCACGCCAAGGGATGTGAACTCTACGCTGGGGGAGCGGCGTGATCAGACTAACCACTTGAGAGTGTCGAGTGCTCTGACTGGAGTTGGAGGTCCCGGGACAAAGGGCCCTGACTGGATCCAGCCACCACAGTCCAGGGGTGGGAAGGAGGCCCCGCACAAGGTCAAGCCCAGGCAGCAGACACTCAAATTCAGGGGTTGAACAGATGTCATGGCTTAGTGACAGACTGGACGCTGAAGGGTAGAGAGGAAGCGAAACCATTCCAGGAACGGCAGTCTGGCCAAGTGTGAAGCCGGCCAACAAGCAGAGACGGCAGATGCTGGAGAGGATGGATTTTTTTTGTTAATGGGGATGGGAGAAAAATCGCTGTTAGACAAGGTGATTTCGAGATGACGGCAGGAAGCTGCACGACACCTTGGAGGGCCGCCGGGGCTAGAAGCGGGGAGGAGTGGGCCATCTATGCAGAGCAGCAAAGGTGCCTCATCAAACAGGGAGCTTTCTGAGGAACACAGCAGGGATGAAGAACCCTGGCAAACCCGGAGGAAACGTGAAGAAGAGTCGGGAGAAGAGGAGAGCCTGTGAGGGAGGAAAGCAGAGGAACCCTGGGAGCTCCAAGTTTCTAAAAGCCAGAGGGCTCTGCAGCCAAACATCATGATTACAGGCCCGCATCGAGCAGCCAACATTCACTCAGCGCCTACGAGACACAGTTTCTAAGGGAAGAGCCCTGGAAGGCTCAGGTACGTGAAGACAGCGTAGGTTCTAGAGCCCTGCTAGAGAAGTCTTGGGGATGAAGAAAGGGACAGAATCGGGAAGGATATACTCGGGGATGCAAAGAAGCATACGAGTGTGGAGGCTGAAAATCAAGGTCACCTAATGGTAGTGACGTTACCCCAGGAGGGAGGAGCCACTGGCTGAGAACAACAGGTGGGGGAGGAGTTGTGGAGAGCCATGTTTGCCAGGCTCTCTGTTTGAACCTCATCAGAATTTCTTCTCTGCCCCCAAGTGGCACATCTGGGGTCTGGCCCTCCGAAAACCCCGCCCCGTCACCTAACCATATCCCGAGTCCCCATTCTGGTTCCCAGGGCACCTCTGAGCTCTCTCCACTGAGCCCAGTGCCACTGTCATCCAGGGCTGGCTGACCCCTCAGCAAGCCCTTCTTCTCCCTCCCTAGGGAGACTCAGTCAGAAAGGCCATATATTCTTTCACCTCAAAAAATTTGCCCAACTAAGTGGCCAGTCCCGCTGTGGCGTTGCCAGAGAACCAGGTTACTGACAAAGGACAAGTGGCTGCTCTTCTTGCCCCAAGAACTCCAAAACATGCAAAATAAATAACACTGCTCCTTTTTGAAATAAGGTGATATCGAGGTCAATAATATGGTAATCTTTCATATTCTCTGCTCACAATAAACACAGATTCTTAGAGAATAGGTCTCTGTAGTTCAAGCTTGGGGCCGTTTGTACCCAGTGCCAGTAACGTTACTTAGGAGGTGAGACGCTGTTCACACGGATCTGGATGGATCCCAGGGCCTTGCACTAACCCACTCACCGCCCCCTCGCTATCTCCCCATCTCCACTCACTCTGCTCAGTGATGGGTGGGATGCCTCAGCGTCCCTGGGCCAGATAAAGGTGCATGAGGGCCGTCATCTCTGGCTCATGCCCAGCTGACCCTCACAACAAAACCACCACTGACCCCTTCTCTAGCAGGATTGGGAAGGCCATGGTAAAGCCCCCCAAGTCTGCTGGGTCGGGAGGACTGCTGTTTGGTCACTGCCTTCTGAGGACGCCCCTTCTAACTGAGCAAGGGAACCCAGGGTCCAGCCCAGGCAGTACGCCTGAGCACCTGAGGGGCTCTTCATCCGTCTCAGCCTTCATTGCTCTTTCCAGAGGACCTGCCACTCTCTACAGCAAGAAAATCATCATCCTTGACCGAAAGGTGGAGGCAGAATCGGATTCAAATAGTACCCACTTTCGTTAATGCCCTGGGGGTATGTCACTGGGCCCTCACAGCCAGCCTGTCCTTTCCTTGTTTTCACTGCAAGACAAACTGGTGTGCTCAGAGCCACGGGACAGCAAAGGGACACGAGCCCACGAATGGTGTCTCAAGGGGCCCAGGTAAAGTGGGGGTACAGGCTCTGCAGAGCCCTTCTGCGCCCCATGGCAGACTGCTTTCCTGGGCTACGGGAAAGTCGCTCGCAGGATGCCACAGGGGAGCAGGCGAGACAGCAGGTCACCACTGTTTCAAGTGTTTGAATGATCATAGTCTCTCCCCAACTTCCAAAAGTTAAAAAGAGCCCGGCAGGAAAGACTACAAAAAGTAATAACCTTTTCCTCGTCATTACACATGAAAACCTGGTAACAGTGAGGGGCTGGCAGAACCCAGTGCTCTGAGAAATATCCTTTCAGACTGAGCCTGCCTTCCTTCTGTCTGTCCCTCCAGCACCATGATTATGTGACCTGTCATGCTCACACCCTGGAACACGAGTTCTCTAAGGCCGCAGTCCATGTTTGGCCCTTCATTCTATACCAGAATCTAGCAGAGCGCCAGCGCACAGCAGGCATTAAAAAAAGGCTGGACAGATGCACAAGGCTCAGAGGATTGCTGGGCTCGATGTGTTCTGACTCTGGGACTCACCGGCCATCCTCTGCCCAAAGCCACTTGCCAACATCTACCGCTTAGACGATCCGTTAGCAGCAAGATCAATTTACTTATTACAAAGATGATGACACTGATTTCAAGTATCAAAGTTACTCTGCATAATAGCTGATCATATCCTACAGTTCTTTGATCTTAGTTTCCTCATCTGCAAAATGGCAATAACAGGGACAACACCACCGACACTTCCCTGGGCTTCTGTGAAGAGTAAGACTCAGATTACCTGGCACGCACAATGCTCAATGAACACATCTCCTTTCTTTCTGTTACATGAAAGTAAAACAGGTACTGACCTCTTACTTACCTTGCCTATCCTGATGCATGAATTTATAGTATCGAGCAAATCAGCCTTTTTTTCATTTATAGGCACTTCTGCTAACTCCTTTCCTATTAATTCACCTGACTGATAGCCCATGGTTGTTTCAAATGCAGGATTTGCATACTGGGGGGAGACAAGAGAAACAACATCAAGCAAATTAAAAGAGAATTTGAAAAGAGGACAATCAAGGGTATTCACCCCAAGCTATCATGTTTTCTACCCAGAAAGCTCAGGGGCCTGGAGCTTACCTCGAGCTCTAAAGCCATAAGAGCATAACCCCAGGAGATCCCTGGATTCCAGAGAAGCCTCTGCTCTGGGGACACCTGGCTGGGCTTTCTGCCGTGGTCCCTGGGGCCCCAGAGAGAGGAGCTGGCCCAATCCCACTTGAACACCAACAGAGGAAAGAAGCCACGTGGAGACAGGCCTGAGTTGCTACAAAAGGGCTCTTGGACGATAACACAGAATAGAGCACCAGACTGAAGTGCGAAGCACCCCAGCTCTCCTTGGATGATAACACAGTAGAATAGAGCACCAGACTGAAGTGCGAAGCACCCCAGCTCTCCTCTAGCAAGTCACTTAACCCTCTAAGTCCCAGTCCACGTATCTGCTTAATGGGAACGAAACCTCTAGGTCGCCGCTCTCATGTGATACACATGAATAACGTGCTGGGAAAGCAGGCTACAAGCTGGCAGGTGTTTACAGATGCAAGGCTGTATGGCTAAATTTCAGAGAGGACCACAGACTAGAAGAAAATATACAGGAAAGTTGTGCATGTGCTAATAGTAAAAATAATAAAATAGTGATGATGATAAAGCAATAACGGATATTGTTTAAGGTCAATTTTCCTTGCTTGACACTATAGTGAGCACTTCGCACACACTCGCCCACTTAGAACCTCCTGACAACAGGCAGGTTGCTGTAAGTATGACTATCGTTCCCATCTGTACATCTGAGAGAGCGCATTCAGGGAGACTGAGTCACTTGCCCAACGATGCTCGGCTAGGAAGGCGTGGCAGCTGCCTGCAACCCCGGCCTGCCTCCAGCAGCAACCGGCCCGGGCTCGGCAGCTCTTTACCGAGCAAGTTGCAAGTTAGATTAAAAGGATAAGCTGGAGTGCTCAGAATGGACATCAAAGTGGAGCTGATTCCCAGACACAAGGAGCATTTCCTTGGCACAAGCCCTCTTTCGTTATCTAAAAGTACCAGCTGTGTTATCTTAAGCCGCTTTTATGAATTCACTTTGCTAATAATGGGTAATCTGTTCAGCAACTACTAGGTTATTCTAGAAATTGAGTAGTTTCTAGTAAACTTCTATAGGTGTAAACTGTCTTCAAAAACAGTGAGAAAGGCTAGAGCTTGCAGACCTTCCGGTCAGAGCCTTCTCCTGCTCCAGTGGTAATCCCTTCGGATAAAAGTCTCCTCTTGCTAAATAAACACACACAAAGGTGAACAGTAATAAATGCAAATGTGGTATTTCCACAGAATATTTTCTAGCACCTTAAGTAATTATTAGCATCTTTTTTTTTTATCTGTAAGGAACTTATTTTAAATTATGTGTTTTATAGCTTTTGTTCTGATAATCCTCTAAGGAAAACCTGGTCTCTTGAACTTCAAAAAGAAAAAAAAAAAGATCACATTGGAGGGATTCAATCTAAAAGTAAGAACAAACAATACCAGAAATTCAGAAAAATGAACTTCCCAAATAACAAACCTGTATAATGCGGTCTTCACTTGTAATTTCAATTGCTTCTTGACTTTTCTCTAATGCAGTGAATATTGAGTTACAAGCCCTGTATGGGTAGGAAAAAAAAAAAAGACTGATTAATATAAATACTACAAAAATATAATACAATCTTGGGTTATTGCATTAACTTATTTAAATGTTTTTCATTTGATGATAAAAGTAACAAATACTAACTCAAGAAAAAGGAGGGAAATACTAAAAAGCATAAAGAAGAAAACACTTTCCACAACCATGCTACTCGGGACCATGACTACACACAACGGGTGTCCCCCCTTCCAGTGTGAGGACCGGGGTGGGATACACGCCAGGCCAAATCACAGCCCCTCCCCAGCTCTGGGACCCCATGTGTGGGACTGAACCTCCCCAGTCTCCCTTCTTCCCATCTGAAGAGCCCTCCCGAGGACCACATGAGAGAAGAGAATCAGGAATCCTGCACAGAGTCTGACAGAAAGGAGGTGGTCAGTCATTTGTAGCTATTACTTCTTTCTTTATGTAAAAAAGAATATATATTTGGAATGAGGAAAAAAAATCCAGGAAATTACAAACTTAAAAAGATGATAATCATCACAAAATCCAGAAAAATAACCATACAGTTAACCTTGAATAAGGCAGGGGTTAAGAGTGCTGACCCCCTGTGTAGTCAAAAATCTGCATATAACTTTTGACTCCCCAGAAACTTAAGTACTAACAGCCCACTGTAGACCGGAAGCCTTATCCATAACATAACCCGTCAATTAACAGATTTTGTGTTATATGTGTTATATACTGTATCCTCACAATAAAGCAAGCTAAGGAAAAGAAAATGCTATTAAAAAGATAAGGAAGAGAAAATACATTTATAGTACTCTATTTATGGAAAAAATCCACGTATAAGTGAACCTATGCAGTTCAAACCCATGTTGTTCAAGGGTCAACTGTAATTTTTTTTAAAAAGATTTTATTTATCTACTTGAGAGAGGGAGAGAATTTTGATAGGAATTACACTGAATTTGCAGATTGCTTTGCATATTATGGACATCTTAACAAAATTAATTATTCCAGTCCATGAGCATGGTATATTTCCCCACTTATTTGGGTAAGTCTCCAATTTCTTTTATCAATGTCTTATAGTTTTCAGTGTACTACAGGTTTTTCATCTCCTTAATCATTTATTCCTAGGTATTTTACTCTTTTTGAAGCAATTATAAATGGGATTTATTTTTCTTTTGGAATAATTATTGCTACATAGAAATGCAATGGAATTTTTGTCTTGATTTTGCATCCTGTAACTTCAGTGAATCGTTTATTAGTTCTAGTAGCTTTTTGGTGGTATCTTTAGGGTTTTCTATATATAGTATCATTTTATCTGCAAATAGTGACAGTTTTACCTTTTCTTTTGTAATTTGGATGCCTTTTATTTCTTTTTCTTGCTAATTGCCCTGGCTAGGACTTCGAGTACTATGTTAAATAAAAGTGTGTATGTGTGTGTGTGTGGGGGGGGTTCTTAACCTGCTTCTGATCTTAGAAGAAAAGCTTTCAGCTTTTCACCAAAGAATATGGTGTCATCTGTGAGTTTGTCATATTTTGGCTTTCTTACATTGAGGTACATTCCCCCATACCCACTTTGTGGAGAGTTCTTTTTATCATGAACGGATGTTGTATTCTGTCAAATCTACTGAGATGATCATACAATTTTTAGCTTTCATTTTGTTAATGTGGTGTATCATGTTAATTGATTTATAGATTGAACCATCCTGTATCCCCAGAATAAATGGTACATGATCCTTCTTTTTTTAAGATTTTATTTATTTATTTGTCAGAGAGAGAGAGCACAAGCAGGGAGAGTGGCAGACAGAGGAGAAGCAGGCTCCCTGCTGAGCAAGGAGCCCAATGTGGGACTCGATTCCAGGACCCATGGCTCATGACCTGAGCAGAAGGCAGACACTTAACTGACTGAGCCACCCAGGCATCCCTGTATACGATCCTTTAAATGTATTGCTGAACTCAGTTTGCTAATATTTTGTTGAGGATTTTTGCATCTATGTTCATCAGGGATATTGGCCTATCATTTTACTATTTTGTGGCATCCTTGTCTGGTTTTGGTATCAGGTAATACTGGCCTCAGAAACTGAGTTTGGAAGAGTTCCCTCTTTTGTTTCTTGGAAGAGTCTGAGAAGGACTGCTATTAATTCTTTGAATGTTTGGTGGAATTCACTAGTGAAGCCATCTGGTCCTGGACTCTGTTGTTGGGAGGTTTTTGATGACTGATTCAATCTCCTTACTAGTAATTGGTCTATTCAGATTTTCTATCTCTGCATGATTCAGTCATGATTGTATGTTTCTAGGAATTTATCCACTCCTTCTAATTTGTTGGCATATAATTGTACATAGTTGTCTCTTACGATTCCATTTCTGTGGTACGTAAGTTCTCTTTCATTTCTTATTTTATTTACTTGAGCCCTCTCTTTTCTTATTGGTGAGTCCAGCTAAAGGTTCATCAATTTTATCTTTTCAGTGAACCAGCTCTTAGTCCCACTGATCTTTTTCATCTCTATTTACTTCTGCCTGATCATTAGTATTTCCTTCCTTCCACTAACTTTGAAGATTTGTTTGTTCTTCTTTTTCTAGTTCCTTTAGGTATAAAGTTATTGTTTGAGATTCTTCTTGCTTCTCCAGGGAGGCCTGTATTGTTACGAACTTCTCTTCTAGAACCACTTTTGCTGCGATCCCATAGATTCTGGTGTGTTGCATTTCTTTTTTCATTTGTTCCTGAGCTTTTAAAAAAATTCCTCTTTCAATTTCTTTGATGGCTCATTGGTTGTTCAGGAGCATGTTGTCTTATTCTCCACGTCTTTGTGGTTTTTCCAGTATTCGTCTTGTAACTGATTTCTAGTTTTATACCACTGTGGTCAGAAAAGATCCTTGCTATGATTTCAGTCTTCTTAAAAGTACTGAGACTTCTTTTGTGGCCTAACATGATCTATCCTGGAGAATGCTGCATGGGCACTTGAGAAGAATATGTATCTTGCTGCTTTTGGATGAAAGGTTTTCTATATTATCTATTAGGTTCTTCTGGTCTAATGTGCTGCTTAAGACCAATGTTTCCTTATTGATTTTCTGTCTGGATGATCTATCCACTGATTTAAGTGGGGTGTTAAAGTCCCCTACTATGATTGTATTGTCAATTTCTTCCTTTGTGTCTGTTAATATTTGCTTTAAGTATTTTGGTGCTCCTATGTTGGATCTATATATATTTATAAATGTTGTATTTTCTTGTGTTGACCTCTTCATCATTATGTAATGCCCTTCTTTTATTACAGCTTTTGTTTTAAAGTCTATTTTGTCTCATATGACTATAGTTACACCAGCTCTCTTTTTGTTTCCAGCATGGAGTATCCTTTTCCATCCCTTCTCTTTCGTTCTGTGTGTACCCTTACTTCTGAAGTGAGTCTCTTGTAGGCAGGCACACAGATGAGTCTTTTTTAATGTTTTTTTTTTATTATATTATGTTAGTCAACATACAGTACATCCCTGGTTTTTGATGTAAAGTTCCATGATTCATTAGTTGCGTATAACACCCAGTGCACCATTCAATACGTGCCCTCCTTACTACCCATCACCAGCCTATCCCATTCCCCCACCCCCCTCCCCTGAGGCCCTCAGTTTGTTTCCGAGTGCTGTGTCTCTGCTTCATCCCCTGGTGCCGATTAACTTGCCCTCGCTTGCTAGCATCCTTTCTTCCTACAATCTTCCTAGGTTCTTATGTTCCACTAAGAGGAAACTCCTACCTTGATAATTGTCTTTCTCTGCTTGACTTATTTCACTTAGCATTATCTCCTCCAGTGCCATCATGTTAGCAGCAAATGTTTGAGAACTCACTGTTTCTTTTTCTGATACTGGCTGGTAAATGTTCCCATTTGTATATATGGACACACTTCTTAATCAATCATCTGTGCCGAAGGGGCATCTAACTCCTTCCCGATTTAAGCTAATTGTGGACAAATGCATATGAACATTGGGGTGCATGTACGGCCCTTCTCTTCCTTTACGTCTGTATCTTTGGGATAAATACCCAGTAGTGCAATGGCTGGATCACAGGGTAGCTCAATTTTTAACTTTTTAAGGGACCTCCACACTGTTTTCCAGAGTGGCTGTACCAATTTGCATCCCCACCAACAATGTAGGAGGGATCCCCTTTCTCCACATCCTC